>NW_012110920.1:810255-846677 GCF_000951035.1 Colobus angolensis palliatus | reverse complement strand
CATGGGCAAGGACTTCATGTCTAAAACACCAAAAGCAATGGCAACAAAAGCCAAAATTGACAAATGGGAACTAATTAAACTAAAGAGCTTCTGCACAGCAAAAGAAACTACCATCAGATTGAACAGGCAACCCACAGAATCGGAGAAATTTTTTGCAACCTTCTCATTAGATAAAGGGCTAATATCCAGAACCTACAAAGAGCTCAAACAAATTTACAAGAAAAAAGCAAACAACCCTATCAAAAAGTGGGCAAAAGATAGGAACAGACATTTCTCAAAAGAAGACATTCATACAGCCAACAGACACAGGAAAAAATGCTCATCATCACTGGCCATCAGAGAAATGCAAATCAAAACCACAATGAGATATCATCTCACACCAGTTAGAATGGCAATCATTAAAAAGTCAGGAAACAACAGGTGTTGGAGAGGATGTGGAGAAATAGGGACACTTCTACACTGTTGGTGAGATTGTAAACTAGTTCAACCATTATGGAAAACAGTATGGTGATTCCTCAAGGATCTAGAACTAGAAGTACCATATGACCCAGCCATCCCATTACTGGGTATATACCCAAAAGATTATAAATCATGCTGCTATAAAGACACAAGCACACGTATGTTTATTGTGGCACTATTCATAATAGCAAAGACTTGGAATCAACCCAAATGTCCATCTGTGACAGACTGGATTAAGAAAATGTGGCATATGTACACCATGGAAAAGGATGAGTTTTCGTCCTTTGTAGGGACATGGATGTAGCTGGAAAGCATCATTCTCAGCAAACTATCGCAAGAACAGACAACCAAACACCGCATGTTCTCACTCATAGGTGGGAACTGAACAGTGAGATCACTTGGACTCGGGAAGGGGAATATCACACACTGGGGCCTATCATGGGGAGGTGGGGGGAGGGCTTGCATTGAGAGTTTTTCCTGATGTAAATGATGAGTTGATGGGTGCTGACAAGTTGATGGGTGCAGCACACCAACATGGCAGAAGTATACATATGTAACAAACCTGCACGTTATGCACATGTACCCTAGAACTTAAAGTATAATAATAATAAAATAAAATTAAAAAAATATATAGTTATGTGTGAATTTGATCCTTTCATTATGATGCTGGCTGGTTGTTTTGCCCCTTAGTTGATTCAGTTTCTTCATAGTGCCGATGTTCTTTACAATTTGGTATGTATTTGCAGTGCCTGATACCAGTTGTTCTTTTCCAATGTTTAGTGCCTCCTTCAGGAGCTCTTGTAAGGCAGGCCTAGTGGTTACAAAATCTCTCAGCATTTGCTTGTTTGTAAAGGATTTTATTTCTCCTTTGCTTATGAAGCTTAGTTTGGCTGGATACGAAATTCTGGTCTGAAAATTCTTTTCTTTAAGAATGTTGAATATTGGCCCGCACTCTCTTCTAGCTTGTAGGGTTTCTGCAGACAGATCTTCTATTAGTCTGATGGAGTAATTCAACCTTTCTCTCTGGCTGCCCTTAACGTTTGTTCCTTCATTTCAACCTTGGTGTATCTGATGATTATTTGTCTTGGGGTTGTTCTTCTCAAGGAGTATCTTTATGGGGTTCTCTGTATTTCCTGAATTTGAATGTTGGCCTATGTTGCTAGGTTGGGGATGTTCTCCTGGATAATATCCGGAAGAGTGTTTTCCATCTTGGTTCCATTCTCCCCATCACTTTCAGGTACACCAGTCAAATGTAGGTTTGGTCTTTTCACATAGTCCCTTATTTCTTGGAGGCTTTATTCATTCCTTTTTATTCTTTTTTCTCTAATCTTGTCATCTCGCTTTATTTCATTAAGTGATCTTCAATCACTGATACCTTTCTTCCACTTGATCAATTCGGCTATTGATACTTGTGTATGCTTTACAAAGTTATCGTGCTGTGTTTTTCAGTTCCATCAGGTCATTATATTCTTTTCTACATTGGTTATTCTAGTTAGCAATTCGAATAACCTTTTTTCAAGGTTCTTAGCTTCCTTGCCTTGAGTTAGAACATGCTCCTTTAGCTTGGAGGAGTTTGTTATTACCCACCTTCTGAAGCCCACCTCAGTCTACTCATCAGACTCAATCTCCATCCAGTTTTGTTCCCATGCTGGTGAAGAGTTGTGATCCTTTGGAGGAGAAGAAGCATTCTGGTTTTTGGAATTTTCAGCCTTTTTGCACTGGTTTCCCCCTATCTTTGTGGATTTATCTACCTTTGGTCTTTGATGTTGGTGACCTTCCAATGGGGTCTTTGTGTGAACGTGCTATTCCTTTCTGTTTGTTAGTTTTCTTTCTAACAGTTAGGCCCCTCTGCTGCAGGGCTGCTGAAGTTTGCTGGAGGTCCACTCCAGAACCTGTTTGCCTGGAGATCACCAGTGGAGGCTGCAGGACAGCAAAGATTGCTGCCTATTCTTTCCTCTGGAAGTTTCGTCCCAGAGGGACATCTGCCAGATGCCAGCCAGAGCCTTCCTGTATGAGATGTCTGTTGGCCCCTACTGGGAGGTGTCTCCCAGTCAGGATACACAGGGGGCAGGGACCCACCTGAGGAGGTGGTCTGACCCTTAGCAGAGCTCGAATGGTGTGCTGGGAGGTCCTCTGCTCTCTTCAGAGCGGTCAGGCAGGGATGTTTAAGTCTGCTGAAGCTAGGTCTGCAGCTGCCCCTTCCCCATGTGCTCCATTCCAGGGAGATGGGAGTTTTATCTATAAGTCCCTGACTGGAGCTGCTGCCTTTTTTTCAGAGATGCCCAGCCCAGAGAGAATTCTGGCAGTCTGGCCACAGCAGCCTTGCTGAACTTCAGTGGGTTTTGCCAAGTTTGAACTTCCTGGCTGCTTTGTTTACACTGTGAGAGTAAAACTGCCTACTAAAGTCTTAGCAATGGTGGATGCCCCTTCCCCCACCAAGCTCCAGTGTCCCGGGTTGATCTCAGACTGCTGCTGTGCTGGCAGCGAGAATTTCAGGCCAGTGGATCTTAGTTTGCTGGGCTCTGTGGGGATGGGACCATTGGGGTATGGAAAAAAAGAAAAAAAGAAAAAGAAAAAACTCTTGCAGCTGGCTTGGTGTCTGCCCAAATGGCTGCCCAGTTTTGTGTTGAAACCCAGGGCCCTGGTAGGGTAGGCACCAGAGGGAATCTCCTAGTCTGTGGGTTACAAAGATCATGGGACAAGTGGAATATCTGGGCTGGAGTGTGCACGGTTCCTCAGGTTCAGTCCCTCACAGCTTCCCTTGGGTAGGGGAGAAAATTCCCTGACTCCTTGCTCTTTCCAGGTGAGGTGATATCCCACCCTGCTTCTGCTTGCCCGCCGGGGGCTGCACCCGCTGTTCAACTAGTCCCAGTGAGATGAACTGGGTACCTCAGTTGGAAATGCAGAAATCACCTGCTTTCTGCATCGATCTCGCCGGGAGCTGCAAACCAGAGCTGTTTCTATTCAGCCATCTTGCCAGAAATTCTGTATTTTTTGTCTGTTCTCTTATTGGGCATTGGGTACAACCAGCTGGAAAAGCTATTTGTTGTGTTTCTCTAGGAACCCCCTTTCCTCTACAAAACTTCTAAAGAATAGAGAACTGTCTATATTTCTTCAAATCTTTAGCATCCAGGAAGTGTCTTGAATAAATCATCAAGTTTTAGGGCTAAAGGAATCTCAGAAATCATAATCTAATCCCTTTCATTTGAAGGATCAAGAAGTTGAAGCCCAGAAAAAAATGAGTGTGTTCCTGGATCTCTCAGCTGCCAGTTTGTTATCTGTTCAGGTATCCAGCAAGATGATTAGTTTTGTGGTTGATGATGATGAATTAGATTTCTATGACTTTATTAGAGAAAAATCTTCCTGTTAATGTAGTCTAATAGGTGACATCATTCTTTGTGGATTCAAGGATGAGTCTCATTTATTCATACTCTTTTTATTAATAACAAAAGGCTAAGTTAATGTACTTTGTTTTTCTCCCACGAGAAACCCCAGCAAATTCTACAAAATGTTTGAGCCCCAAAATGAACTCATGCATTCACTGTAATAGTAGTGCTGGCTGGATTAAGCATGTTTTTCTTTCTTCTTCTTCCCCTACCTTTTTAATTTTTTTGAAAACCGTAGCATAGGTAGACAGCTCTCAGTTGGAGAATAAAATAAGAAACAATTTTTTCTTCCTAAACCATGGGTGCCCTCAGTTTACACCACTTGTCTTTATAGGGCACCCTCTTATTTTCTATTCTCCCATGAATAATGGTTAAGTCCTTGATAGTGCCTTCAAATGTGGACTAAAGAATGCAGGCCATGCAGAATGCAAATTATTTGCTCAGCTGGGGCACATGGGAATTTGGAGATGACAAATCCTTTACTAAGATCTCCATGTTTAGAATAGGTTGCAAACTCAATACATACAGAGGTCTCATAGGTAATGCAAATGAGCAAAACCATCTCAGTCGACACTAGGAACCTGGACAGTGAAAGCCCTAATATGATGATAGCTCCTTCTCAAATCCAGTCATTTGTTGCTATGAGGGAATTTGTACAAATTCTACCCAGTTGTCTGATTTTCCAAGTCAGTGCATAAATCTAGGTTTTTATGTGACATGTATCAAATCTGAAATGACGAGCATAGGTTAAAGATTTTAAAACTCTATGCAAGCAAATAAACAAACAAAATACTATTGAAGACTGGCCTGAAGTTCTCTTAGCTTGCAATTTCTTGTTTCAAAAATTCTAGAAAATTTCTTCTAGTTATTAGATATGCAAACTAATTCATCTATTATCAATAGTTTGAAGGTATTCTGTGTGTGTCAAATATTGTTTAGGATATTTAAGGGAATTTTTAGAAATTAAAGGCATGTTTTGGTGTGCAAAAATCTTTCAGTCTAGTTGGAAAACATGAAATCACTTATGAAAACATAACTAATAAGTTACAGTACAAATGCAAAGTGAGGGAGGCTACAAGTTAAATGAAGTCCCTAGACTCCACCCTTTGAGGCCAAGTTATACCTCACCTATGAGTTACATAATATGCTCTGCAAACATGTACATCTCTCTGTAAGTCCGTTCAGCTCATTATAGTACAATTAAGAATTAAGAAACTGCTTGAATCTGTTAAAATTCAAAACTTTGAGATCATGACTGTCACAATTTATATTTCGACTTCCCACCCTTAGCACAGTGACTATACATGATAGTGTAAACTAAACGTTTGTTGAGTGAATCAATAGCAAATTGAATTTTATAGGAGTAATTGATCATTACAAATGATTCATTAATTGGGAAGGAAATAGTGCAGATGGTAAAGAAAAACTTTGTAGAGAAAGTAACATTTTAGTTGGATTTTGATGTGAGTGAATAGGATTCCATACATGAAGAATCCTATGGAGAACATTTTAGATGGGGAACATTACCAACAAGGTTATAAAGAGACTAAATAGACTGATTTGGAATGTGGAATTCCACTTTTTTACTATAATTTTGTTTGAATATGGTTTTGAGGTGGTTCATATATTGCACCTCAATGTTATTGTCCATACTTTTCAGAGTATTCCCATCCCAGTTGATTAACACATTTAGTAATACACCTGTCATCCTCCAGGGACATGGAGCTGAAGAGGTGGGGTTGTGCTTTGTTGTAATGGTAAATTTTTCCTTTATCAATTCCATTAGTTGGGAGATGAATACTGAGCAAGGGGAAATATTTTATTAGCTAGAAGCAATTTTGAATTGCTTATGTCCCTCTTTATAGTGCTGATAGGGGATAATTTTTAGAGCTGGCTAATATGAAGAACCAATAGCTTTTAGGGATTGGGATTTATTCTTTCAAGCATTTCTCTATTCTCTGGTTAATAGGATGTGCTCAAGAAGCCCTAATGGGGGAAATTTATCCCTCTGGGATGGTGTCTTCTCTACATAACATGCCCAACAAGGAATTGGGTTGAGAGAACTAGGATTGAGCTTTCTACAATTTTCTGGGTGCCTTTGTAACGTGGGAATCGTGTCCATAAAATTCTCTGTCCTTGAAATTTTCTTTATCTGTTCTCTGATATCACAGCCTTATTCTAGAAACTTCTTGAAGTTCTTCATAGAGCAAAAGGATAGTTACATGTCAGAACCCAGATCACTGTTAGCTGTAGACGTTTTCTTAGAGACTATGACAAGAATATTTTAAGAATTCAAAAAAGGAAAATTATCAACTAGTCTAAAGGCTTATTTTTGTACTGTAATTTTATTTATTCATGTGTATTCCAAGTGATCAATCATTCTGCCAAGCATCTTGTACTAAATGTGCTAATGAACTAGTGAATCAAATATTTTGAAAGTATGGACATGTATAATATTGATTTTCAATATTTGAATCACATCAACAATCTGCTCAAGGGAAACAACTTTATAAGGATGGATTTCCATATACCTTATTAGTAGTTGGCAGGAAGAACACTTGTGAAATTCATCACTAATTTATTTCCTTTAACTCTCCATATCTTCAATACTCTAAGTCTTTAGTGACAATATTAGTAATAATGGAATTGTAATATTCATTATGTACTGAACGCTAATGAAGCCATTCTTTAGGCTTACATGAATTATTACCAAAAGCAATTCACAGGTTTCTCAGGTTATTTTAAGAAACAGATCACTGATACTAGTTAAATGCTGGTAGAAAGGAAACAATCAACAAGAAGAAGAAGCAACAGTGAAGGGAAGAATTAAATGGAGAAGAGGGGCAAGGCAATGCACCGTAATGCAGAAAATGTATAAAGGATATGGAAAAATGAGCATTGAGTTCCAATATGCTCTAACTCTGAACTGGGTGAGTCTCAGCTTCTTCATCTCTACACCAGGGACAGCAATATCTATCTATCTCTAATAGGAATGTGAACAATTAAGTGGATACAAATATCTGGAAAGCACCCAGCCCAGAGTAGCCCAAGATAATTTGGTTCTCTTTGTTTTCCGCTTCTCTTCATCCTCTGACCCTCTCTTTTCCCTTTCTTTTTTTTTTTTTTTTTGAAGTTTTATAATTTGTTTTATTTAAGCTAGAAATTAATAACAAGAGCTATTTTGGAAACAATGTTAAAATACACAAAAATTAAACAATATGATCCTGAACAAGTGGGTCAATGAAAAAATTAATCCATTGCTTTCTAAAAATAAAGAGATAAATCTGACTTATATATGTAGAAATTGATGTATTTGATGTGTCAAATAACATATGGTTTCAAAAGAATGACAATGTTAACTCGGTAGACTGACAGAAACGGGCAGCCAGTTTTGTCTGACACCCAAGCTTTCTTATTTTCTGTCATAGGTGGAGAGAAAAATGACATTTGTGGAGTGCTTACTATGTACCAAGCACTGCGCTCATCTAATTTAAATCTCATAATAACGATATTAGTCCGTTTTCATGCTATTGTGAAGAAATCTCCAAGACTGGGTGTATTAGTCTGCTTTCATGCTGCTGACGAAGACATACCAGAGACTGGGCAACTTACAAATGAAAGAAGTTTAATGGACTTACAGTTCCATGTGGCTGGGGAGGCCTCAGGATCCTGGCAGAAGGCAGGGAGGAACAAGTCACATTTTTCATGGATGATAGCAGGAAAAAGAGAGCCTGTGCAAGGAAACTTCCCTTTTTAAAACCATCTGATCTCATGAGACTTATTCACTATCACAAGAACAGCATGGGAAAGATCTGACTCCATGATTCAATTACCTCCCACTGGGTCTCTCTCACAACATATGGGAATTCAATGTAAGATTTGGGTGGGGACAGAGCCAAACCATATCACTGGGTAATTTACTAATATAAAGAAAAGAGGTGTAATTAACTCAGTTCAGCATGGGTGGGAAGGCCTTAGGAAACTTACAATCATGGTGGAAAAACAAGCAAACATGTCCTTCTTCACATGGTGGCAGCAAGGAGAAGTGCCAAGCAGAAGGGGGAATAGCCCCTTATAATACCATCAGATCTCATGAGAACTCACTCACTATCACCTGAGGTTAACTGTCACCATGATTAATTTACCACTCACTGGATCCCTTCCACAACACACAGGGATTATGAGAGTTACAATTCAAGATGTGATTTGCATGGGGACACCAAGCCTAGCCATAATTAATAACTCTGTAAGGTATCAGTGTCTTCATTTTGCAGATGAGGAACTGAAGTGAAGAAAGGTTATTAACTTGTCTGATGTCACACAGGCAATGAATGCATCAACTGTTATTTAGACCATGTTGGCTATCACTACTAAATCATGCTGTCTGTCTCCATGGTTCTTAGCTGGTGAGAGAAGTACATCTCAATCATCTGTGGAAGCATATAACTGGTTTGAAAAAATTTCCCCAGTAATTCTGATGGGCCCTTCTTTGGGTGGGAAACTTGACTTGGGATCCCTGAGAGTCTCTGCTGGCTCTCCTTTCTAGCCTGGGGAGGGAGAAATACTAACTCTACTCAGTGATCATCAAAACAACCTGCAAATCTGAAGCAACATTATTTCTTTCTTAATGGATTTTGAGTCCTTTGTGGATATTTTCTGCATAATGTTTACCAAAGCAAATGCATTAAAGAACCAAAACTTGAGTATAGTATCTTTAGGATCTATTTTAGAATAACAAAAAAATTTTAAAATAGGGAACAATGTTTACAGTTTTTTAAAGGCAAGAGAAACCTTTTTCTTATAGCTTGGCAGAAGAGATGAGGAGGTAATCATGGGCACTGGTGCTGTTGTTTACTAGCTGAGGTGTCAAAGATACCCATCTGTCAAGAAAATGTGTAGGATGTTGATCAAGCCTGGAGCCTCTGACGCTGAACAACCCGCTGGGGACTAAGGATGCCACTCCAATGGGAGAGTGCCTGCCTGATGGTGCACTGCGTCTGTGAGGAGGAATTTCCATCCATCTTCCCACTGAAAAATAGGGCTTTTATTACAGCTGAGGAAAGGGCGTGAGAAAATTGCCTTAATCTTGAAAACAGGAGATGCAACCTGAGTGTTACATACCTCAGAAACTTTTTTTGAAAGATCATTTCATTTCGGACTTTGACAAACCAAAGCAACTGGCATTTTAAATACAATGAAAATAGTTACCTTTCACCCCAGTCACTATTGAGGGTAGGTCTAAAAAGGCAGATATTTGAATAGAGCAAAGATATGGCTTCAGGCTTCCATGATCTGTATCTTCTTTTTTTCTCCCTCATCAATGCTGTAAGTTGCCAAGAGATACTAATAAGTATGCAATTGTTGAGTAATTACATTCTTTTGTTGGTTGATATTGGACATTGGGAAAAAAACTTGGACTTGGGCCGTAAGGATACCAACTTCCCAGGAGCTCATGAATTGACATTTTCAGTGCACCTGGGGAGGTGCCCAGAGCCTAGAGAGAATGACAAGGACATGAGCATCACCTGGAGACAATATCTTCCTTGTGGGGTGAAGGTAACATTGTTTTAGACTTGTTCTTCCTCTCTACCCTATGTTAGAAGCAAAAATACTTTATTTATTTTGCATATACATTGTCATGGTGATAGAGGTGAAAATGCAAGAAGAGCAGAGTTTGAGAAAATAAGGCAAAAGGTTTTATCTCTCTACAACTTTGTCTGAAAGTACTCTTTTTTGTTTAGCTTAAGACATGGGATTACTTATGGCTATGTTGCTGGTAGGCATCTTAGGAACCAGACAATATGGAATGCTAATCAATCACTGGTCTATGATTCCAGAATGGCTAAAGCTTCCAAGGACAGTGGCTGGGGTAGTCTCTGGAGCTTAAGAACACAGACAAGGCAGTTACTTGGTGTCTGCTGGGTAGAATAACTAGCAGTAATTAAACTCTTTCCTTTTCAGCTAATTTCTTTGATATTATGGGATTGTGTAATTATTCTCATTATTCTCCCTTGCTCCCACCTGCTCCATGGCCTTTTCCTGAGGTTCTTAGGGAGGCACTATGATGATCGCCTGAAAGGTTTGCTTCTAGAGTGCATCAAGTTTGTGTAAACTGTTCCTCTACCTGCTCACTGCCTCTCCCCCTTCACCTGGTTAACTCCTATTCATGCTTTGGATCTCATTTCAAATGTCATTTCTCCAAGAAGGCCTTCTTGGACATCTCTTCTACCTGGCCCTGTATTTTTCCTTCAGAGCACTTATAATTAGTAATTACAATTTGTTTGAAAAAATGCAATCTCCCCCTTAAGAATATAGGCTCCATGAGGGCAAAGATTGCTCCTGTTTTGTGGACAGTGCACACTGTAAACCACCCAGTGCCTACAGCAGTGTCTGCCACATGGATTCTAAAATATTTATGGAAGGAGTCAGTGAAGTGCTGCATTACACTTATTGACCAGTGTTCACCAAATGCTTCACAGCAAGCCTTGTGTTGTGTTCTTGGCAATGTAGGGGATATAAAAGATGTAGAAGTAGGGATCGTGTTCCCAAAGAGCTTACAACTGGTTAGGGAAAGACAGTTCTTCAGAAGAGCAATCTTATGATTTTTAAAAGTATATTGATGTGATAAGCACATTACTTCAAAAATAGTAAGTATTAATAGAATAATATTAATGTTTTGCAATAGAAGTGTAATAAGAACAAAATTTACATCATATGTATAGACAAATTTCTATGGCTTATGGGTACATTTATTTTTTCATATCCTACTACCTTCTTTCCAGTTCTTGTGAACACAACTATATGATCTTCTTCCTCTCTTGTTCTATCACCATCACTTCTTTGCATTTATTTTGTTCTTGTCTTAGTCCATTTGCATTGTGATAAAGGAATACTTGAGGTTGGATAATTTCTAAAGAAAACAGTTTATTTGGCTCATGTATCTGCTGGTTGTTCAGGAAGCATGGCGTCAGCATCTATTTCTGGTGAGGGTCTCAGGAATCTTCCATTCATGGTGTAGGGTGAAGGGGAGCATCACATGGTGAGAGAGGAAGGAAGACAGAGAGGGGAGGGAGGTGCTACATTCTTTTCAATAATCAGTTCTTCTGAGAACCGATTGAGTGAGAGCTCACTCATTCCTGGGAGGACAGCACCAAGCCATTCATGAGGGATTCACTCCCAGGACCCAAACACCTCTCACCAGGCCCACCTCCAACACTGGGGACTACATTTCAATGTGGGACTTGATGGAGTGCCACGCAAACCCTATCCAAACCACAGAAGGCCTCACTGCGCACTGTTGTGACGGTGATTTGAAAAGCTGTTGGACAATATATACCATGATGAATCCAGACAGTTTAGAAAGATAACTATTTATAGGTAGAGGTCTCATTCTTATGTGGAATATAAAATAGTTGATCTAACAGAAGTAGAGAGTAGAATACCAGTTACCAGAGGATGGGGAGAGGTTGGTCAATGGGTGAAAGTTACGCTTAGATAGGAGGAATAAGTTCTGGTATTCCATCGCACAGTAGGGTAACTATAGGCAAAAATAATATATTGTGTACTTCAAAATAGCTAGAAGAGGCTGGGCAAGGTGGCTTATGCCTGTAATCCCAGCACTTTAGGAGGCTGAGTCTAGCGGATCACCTGAGGTCAGGAGTTCTGCCAAGTCTGGACAACTTGGCAAAACCCTGTCTCTACTGTTCAGCATAGTGGCAGGTACCTGTAATCCTAGCTACTCGGGAGGCTGAGGCAGGAGGATTGTTTGAACCTAGGAGGCGAAGGTTGCAGTGAGTCGAGATTGCACGACTGCACTCCAGCCTGTGCAACAGAGTGAGACTCCATCTCAAAAACAACAACAGCAGCAGCAACATCAACAACAACAACAAAATAGCTAGAAGAAAGAATTTTGAATATTCTCATCACAAAAAAATGGCAAATGTTTGAAGTGATGGATATGCCAGTTACCTGAATTTGAACATTATACAATGTATATGTATATCAAAACATCATACTGTACTCCATAGACATATAGTTATTTCAATGAAACAGAAAATAGAACTTAGAAAAGGTAGAAGGAAATAAAGTAGAAATTTGTTAAAACCTTTAAAAAGAGATTGACTTTCTATGCTCTAAAGTGAGAGAAGAAATGATAAGAAACAAACCTGTAGATTTTAGTTGAGAAAACCTTTAGTTCCTTTATCAGCAAAGTGTTAAGTATAGCTGGCACACAGTAAATATATCAAAAGTTATTTATTATTATTGTTTTATAATTGTGTTGTAGCAATTATAAAGGACATAGCCAAAGTAAAAAAAATAAAAAGAACCTAGAGAAACTATTGTCATTTTAATGACAATAAAGATTGTATATATTCAAGGTGATTAATGTGAGAATTTGATATATGTCTACATTGTGTAATGATTATCAAAATCAAATTAATATACATGTCCATACCATTCGTGCTGTACATCAGATTCCTGAACTTCATCTTATAACTATGTTAGTGTCCTTTGACCAAAATCTCCCCATTTCCCCCAACCCTAAGCTCCTGGCAACCCATTGTTCTACTCTCTGTTTCTGTAAGTTTGACTTTTTTAGATTTCACATGTAGGTGAGATCATACAGTATTTGTTCTTCTGTACCTGGCTTATTTCGCTTAGCATAATGTCCTACAGGTTCGTCTATGTAGCCACAAATGGCAGGATTTCTTGCTTTTCATGACTGACTAATATTCAGTGTATGTGTGTGTGTGTATATATATATATGTGTGTGTATAATATGTATATCTGGCATTTTCTTGATCTAGTCATCTGTCCATGGACACATAGACTGTTTCCTTACCTCAGCTATTGTAAACAATGCTGCAGATATTGGAGGTGTCAATATCTCTTTGAGCTACTAATTCCATTTCCTGCAGGTATATATCCAGCAGTGGGATTGCTAGAGTATATAGTAGTGTTATTTTTAAGTTTTTGAGGAATCTCCATACTGTTTTCCATTCTGCTGTATGATGTCAATAGTTTTATTAAAGAGTTCATGCTCTTAATAATTTGACAAAAGTCCCTATATACCTAATGTTCAAAAGAACAAATCCTAGAAAATATACATATAGAAAAAATATTCCATCTCCTTAGGTTCGTATATTAAGTTTAGTGAATAGGATCATACAAGTAATAAAATCATGTAAGTTACAAAGGGATTCAATAGTATACATGAATGATAAACCATGCTAACAAATCATCTCCTAAAACATTGAAAACCCATATGCTCAGAGAATTTCACCACAGCATTGCTTTTCATATTGGTGAAAAACCAGCATCCACTTACAATTTAACAACAGAGAAACAGTTGAGGTATTTTTTATTTATGTGCCCAATATTACAAAACTATGAAAAAGGTTGGGTACATAATTTTAAGCAACAGTATATACAGATGAGATTAGCTTTGGAGGCAACGTGGCAGCATTTATCATAATTTGAAGTGTCCCCTGACTCACTGCTTTCACTTCCGGGTATCTGTTTAATATAGCACGTGCACAAAGACACATGTACAACATACACACTGCTTGTGAGGGTATTGATTTTAGAGCAAAAAGCAGAAATAACCCAAATATTGGAGTTATTTGTGGTTTAATTGAGTTTGGAATTTTAGTATGATGGAATATTATATAGGCAATCAAAAGAATGATGTTCCACTGTGGAAAAATTTCTAAATTATACTGTTAAGTTTAAGAAATCAAATTGCTAAATAATATGTATGATATGACCTATTTCTATAAAAACAGTGCAACCTATATATGCATCATTCAAACACATGGTTATGTATAAATCCATAGAATAAATTTGAGAACAACATGCACCAAGATGCTTCCAGATCTGGCCTCTGGGAAGGTAGAAGGTTTGGGAATGAGAGATGAGAAATGACGGAAATTTTCATTTATCACTGTTTAGGCACTTCTGAATTTGTTTAAAACAAAGAGCTTAAAATAATGTATTTATTTCATAATGTTAAAATAATGTAAGAACAAAAACTAACAAAAAAAACACTATGGTTATTTTATTACATGAGATTAAGGGCATTGTTTCTCTTTTTGTTTTCCTTCACAACTACTAGAAGGTTAGACTCTTTTCATCTTTAAAATTCAGAAAGGAAGTTTTTATTAGGTACAACTTTTCCCTTTGGACAATGGCTTGCAACCTCAGTTTTATAACATTGCAGTGGGAAGAAGATGGGAGGAAGACCTTGGTTATCCCAGCTGGGATTATAAAATTCCTCTCAACCGGAATAGTTTCCGTTTACACAAAATGAAAGTTCACATAATTTTAAACGTTCTTATCCTCTCCTTACTTTTTCTGGTTGGGGCAGAGAGGTTGAGTTAGAGCAGTTGTCACGTAACAAGCAATAGGAATTTTCAATTCTCTAAAGGCTGGAGATCACTGCTTTAAGAACTAACCATCTAAGATAGATGACATGTGACACAGTTATAAAAAAAGACAAGCAGACAACTGTACAACTATTGAAAAAATGAAGTATTTACATTATGCATGAATAATATATCTTTGTGCACATCTCCTGGGTGAACTTGTCAAGTTTTCTTTCTCCCCTCTGCTTTGGTGTTTATTTTCAAACCATTTCTACCCTGGAAAATCTTTTTGTATTACTTTGGACCCTCCGGAAATGGCTATGACATACACTTTTCCCTATCCAGTGTTTGTAAGGCTTCCTTTCCCCATAATTTTCACTTTCTGATTTGTTAGTTTAATTTAAGCTAGATACTGACTGAGTAAGGGTGATTCCATCTACCTTAATGTTCTTTGTGTTATCCTTACCACATTCTGGCATCTAATGATTAAATAACTTACCACCACTACAGGAAATATTTTCTGAAACCTCACATATAAACTGGTTTAAACACCCTCCTCAGGAAAACCCAAATGGTTGAATTCACTCCTAACAATATTATTTTCAAAATAACAACAACAACAATAACACTCAGAAACAGTAATGGCTATTTCAGGTAATGAAATTAATGGTGATTCTCTGTTCTCTTTTCACCACTATTAACACCATGTGGTTAGACTCCTACATGTTTAAAATTCAGAGAGAAAGATCCAGAAATAAAACAATCAGCAGTTACTTGCTTTAAAAGTAATAGTTGCAGACTGGGTCAACCCCCAGAGCCTTTCTTCACGCTTTTCTTTTGTGTTATAGAAACTGCCTTAGATTTGTGTGCTGCATGTGTTTTTCCGTGTTACTGTTTCTCACACTGTGTGGAAATTCCAGCAAGGGTTTTAATAATTCAATGTAAAGGAAGAGCAATATTATAGTTGAAAATTAGCCTGAGAAAGGTGAATGTAACCTTTTTATACAAGAAAAATAAAGGGCGAGAGGAGCCAAATTAGCTGAATAAAGAACTGCATAATGACGTGATACACAAATAGGAATGTCATATAAATTGGAAACTAGAACATGCACTGAAGAAAAATGTGGAGACAATCACTTTTAAGTGTAAAATCAGAAGAGTTAAGGCAAGAAACAAGATGCTACCAGCAAGATATTAAAGAGTAATAATGTTTCAGAGGCTTAATCTCTTCATATCTCTTTTAAGCTCAGGTGCGTAGCAGGCTCCCAAAGGTGTCTGAGCCTAAGTAGACTGTTCAGGATTGTTTTTCCTTGCCACCATGGTTGGTAACAATGGAAGCGGATGGTTCACTTGGAGAAACTATGTGCTGGAGACCCAGCCTTTGTTCTGATTCTGGTTGCTTTGGCACCTAACCTGAACATTTGCAGAAGCACCAGTACCTAAAGCCAGGAGCCTGGCACCTCTCCGTGGAGCCTGAACCAGATCCTGGGCAGTGGTGAGCCTTTCAAATCTTATCCTTGGCTCCTGGGTGAGTAAAAATCCTATCTTTTCCCAAAGGCTAACCTTGGCATAGAGCTCACCTCCTCCCTTTCTCCCAATTGTCCCTTGGGCTGGAGTGGGGTTATATCATAGGTGAGTTTCATAGTTGGAATGTCAGACTCAGCCATTGTTTTGCATTTTCCTATGGTAGACATTTCCTGTCTTACCCTCAATAGTCCAGTTTTTATCTTTTTTCTTCTTTCTTTCTCTTTTTAAAAAATAAGTCCACAGAAAAGGATCTGATACACTTAATAACTCTAAGGTAAAGTGCTGATAAGGTTTGAATTGTGACCCAACTTTCTGGTATGCTTGCAACTGGCTTGAAAGCAAAGTGGGTAAGGGATGTCTAACCGAGGAATTTTAGCAGCTAGTGGTCTAGTGATTACAAAACTAGTCACCCCAAATCACTGTTGTAAACAGTGATTTCCCCACTTACAAACCATAAGCCTGTAAAGACTATATTTTTCAAAATGAATTCATCAAGTGATTTCCCCCATAATGATCTTATGAGTTGATATAATTTGAATCAAAAGCAGATAAACTTAATATAGAATATGTAGTTTTATACTGGACAAAAGTATAATTTGTTTTATTAATATTGGCTCTTAATCCACAGTTTAAATATTAGCTCAAGACAACACAATTTTTCATCTACAGAATCTCCTAATTATTCTCTCTGTTTCCACACTTGCACTTTGCTTTCTGCCCCTCTACTCTTTATAGAGTGATAGGCTCAAAGCGTAATTCATGCCACATCACTCCTCACTTAAAATCCTCCAATGGCTTCCCAGTCCAGTTAAGATAAGACCCAGGCCGGGCGCTGTGGCTCACACCTGTAATCCCAGCATTTTGGGAGGCCGAGGAAGGCAGATAACCTGAGGTCAGGAGTTCGAGACCAGCCTGGCCAACATGGCAAAACCCTGTCTCTACTAAAAAATACAATAATTAGCCGAGTGTGGTGGCGTGTGCCTACAATCCCAGCTACCCAGGAGGCTAAGGCAAGGGAATTGCTGGAACCCGGGAGGCAGAGACTGTATGAGCCAAGATGGGGCCCCTGCACTCCGACCTGGGCAACAGAGCAAGACTCCATCTCAAATAAAAATAAAAATAAAAAAGATAAAACCCAAACATCTTTCCAAAGCAGATCTGAGTGATTTGTCTACAGATATCCTCACTGATTTTATCTTCTCTTATTCCTCACCTCATTCTCTGAATTCTAGCCATGATTTTCTTTTTTCTTTTTTTTTGTTTTCTATCTTAAAGCCCTTGTTCCAGCTGTCCATAGTCCATTCTGCCTGGAATTCACTTCCCTAAGATCTTCATGTGACTACCTTCTTTTTAGAATTTACATTTCAGTGCCATGTCCCTTTCTCAGAGAGGCTGTTTCTGACCTAAGCTCCCTCAACCCTCATGTTCTCCTGCTCACCCAATCTCATCGTTCATTTTATATTCCAGTTATTAGCCCTGTCTGGAATCATCTCATTCACTTGTTTATTTATTGTCTCTTTCCACCAGACCACATGTTTCATGAAAGCAGAGACCTTGTCTTTGGTGGTTATTGTTTCAATCCCAGAGTCTGGAAAAATGTGTGCCGCTTAGTTGGTGCTTAGTAAATATTTGCTGAATATTTGAGGAAAAATACTAGAAACAGTGTCAGTTTAATTTGTACACCCATGAAGTATTAGAGCAAGTCACCAGATATCATTTATAAGCAACTAGAAAAACACAGAGCAGTGTCTGGAAGCAAGGTGTTTTAGTAAAATATTTAGCCCAAAGAAAACAAAGGGGATTTATTTTGGACAGTCCAAAAGTGAATGCACTTAAATCATGGCTGATTGGATTGGGTTTGTCATCAAGTAGCAAAATGAACATCAGTCATATTGGAGGTTTTAGTATGTTTTGTTCTCTTCTATTAAAACAGCACTATTTTTAAATGACTTGAAGCTTGCAGTTCTCTTACAATGACTCGTCAACTTGAAAAATGTGTTTCTTCAGGGTGGGAAGAGAATTTTAATTCATAATTCACTTATTGTAATGTTTATTTATTAAAACAAAGACATAATCTCTTATACTATTTTTCATGACATTATGCTTTTTGCCTCTTCTATGTATTATACTTCATATATGTGCACATATATAAATAAGAAATTATAAAATGCAGTTTACATTAGCAGAAAGAGCTTTTTTTTTTTTTTTAAATATGTCCTAGTGTAGAGTGGAACATGCTGTCTTCTTATATTTCATTATAATTTGGCTTGCCATTTTAAGGCATAGAGAGAGTATGAACACAAAGAGCATATACTTTTCTGCCACTCTATTTATGGCTCCAAACAAGAATTTCATCGAGTTCACATTTGAAAATATAACTTAAACAAAGCAGGGACAAAAACTCACAGAGATCTCTGAATTAATTGAATTACTCAGTTTCATACACATCCAATAAAACAACAGATTCTCTTTAGGGTAGAAGGTATAATCTATGCATTTACCTCTGTGTACCCTTCTTACCAAGGTTCTATTACACTACTGCAATCATTAAGCCTGTGTACAAACCACCAAATTAAACAAAGAGGCTATTTTTACAGAAGGGGATGAGAGGCAAGGCAAAACATTTTTTAAAATAAAAAATAATTTTTCCTCAAAGCCCAGAACAGTAGCAGAAGGCTTTAAGAACATAAACATAACCAATCTGTCTATTCCAGGGGATAAAGGCTATGTTTCTTAAACATAAAAGAACAAAATTTCTAAGTAGCAAGCAAGTTGGAAGCATTTGCATAATGGATTCTATTTACATAAATTATGTTGCTTATAGCACTCCTCTGATAAGACTTGGCAAAGGTGGAGGCAGAAGTTGAAGTGGAATGAAAAGAAGGGTGAATGTGTAGTTCTAGGATTCCTTTTATCCCTTAATGGCCTTTTCCCATTCTTTGAAGTCTTTGTTTATTTAGGGGTTAACATGTACATTTGCCCCAAACTTCATAACCATGAGTGTCAGGAAGAATTAGATTTGGTCATTGCTGCATGCTCCCCCTACCCTGTTTTGTTCTCTTTTATGAAGGTAAAAATGAGTGCATCTGTCAACTACTGGAGCATGTTAACTCATGTATGTTGGGATTTGACAGCCACTGACTATGAATTTTCTCACCATAACAACCAAATGAAAATGTCAGCAATGAATCTTTCTGCTAAGTGCCAGATTTTCTTTCTCATATGCACCATTTCCCTTTGACCAAATACAAAATTTCCGTGTTTTACATAGCTCCAGCCAAGAGCTTATTTCTAATGGTATAACATGATAGCTGACAATGCACAGTCTCTACAAGAATGGGTAAGTACTATGTATTTTAGGTAGAACTTTAAGTATATCTTTATTGGAATCTCAAGTTCAAGAAAGACGTTGTGGCCTCATAGATATCTGGATACAGAGAACTTACGCATCTAAATGGGCTATACTTTAAGGTTTTTTGCCTTTCTACTCCAGTTCTCCGGAACCAGTGAGGCTTCATCTGAGGGAAAGAGGTGAATGTTGGAAGGAACTAGCTGTTCACATTCTGCTTTTTCCTACTAATTCGAGGTCTTTGATCTGATGAGAATTTGGCATAACATTATTTACTCCTCAAGTTCTAGCTTTCTGGAATTTCATAAGCATTGACAAACTCTTTCATCCATAGTGAGATTGGGTTTTGCAAATGTGTAAACCTTTGGCCATGCTTATGGAATTCATTAGGAATGTTTTTGGCTGCAGCTAACAGCTTATCCAACGAAATGTATCTTAAGCAAATAAGAATTAATTTTGCAATATAACAAAAAGTCTAGGATTATACAGTTCTGGCATTTTTTGGCTGCCCACTGGTGTCACAAGAAACTTAGTGGTTTTTTTTTTTCTCTTTTTCCACTCTAACATGCTTAATGTGGTGGCTTTAATTCCCATGCTCATTGCTTCATGATTGCAAGATGGCTGCCACCATATCCTACATAGAGATTTCATTTGATGCAGTAAGAAGGGAAAATGGGAAAAATGAGCATTTTTCTTTTATCAGGAAAAATAACCAATTTATCTTACCTCGCCTCACCCCAAATTGTCCCCACCCTTGCTCTCAGCCACTTTTCTCTCAAGGTTTTTGGTCATTTTGCCTGGGTTTTGTTGGCCAGAATTGTATAAAATGATCACTCCCATCTGCAAGTGAGGCCGAAGACATGAGTATTTGGCTTTTACAGGCATCTAATTAAGGAAAGTCAAGGGAAAAATGTACCAAGTGAGTCAAACAATAAGGTTGCCGCAATGACCAAGGAATTATAATACTCAGGACAGATAAACATTTTCTTGCATTCAAAGTCAGGAACTGATGTTCTTCTGAGTATTTCAGGGCCAGTCTGACTTTTCCCCAATTCCTACTTGCCACTTAGGAAGGGTGTACATTGATCCTCTGTTTCCTTCTCAGAAGGACGGCTGAAGTTCTTGACAGATTACTTTCTTCAGGAAGCTGCAATGTGATCCTAAATATACCTTAGCAAAAAATATATGGGATGCAGTTTTTAGTAGAAAAAAGGAAACGTTGCTTTCAGTATTTAAGCAAGTTTTGGTGCCACAATGTTGGAGTCAGTTGAGATCTCGGAGAAAGAATGTTTGCCTGTCTGTAAACTACCTTAAGTTATTAACTTATCAACACAACTCCCCATCGTTTCTCCTCCCTCCTGCAGAACATATATTCAAATCTTTAAGGTAGAAACTCTTGAAAACATTTATTCAGCCCCCCTCATCTAAGTTTCACCCTATGGTATATTCCTAGTAGAATCTTCCTAACTTGTGCAGCAAAGAGAAAGCAATGCATCTTGTAGTGAAAAGACAAATTCTTCTCGCTCTTCCTTGGCATGAAGCAGGCGGCTGCAAAGTAAAAGTACCTGGCAGGATTCCCAGAGACAGGGCTTGGGCCATGGTTTGGGCAGAGGAGAAGTTGCCATCTCATTATTTCATTGTCATGTGGTTGCTGGGCACACTAGCTGACATGCAGAATCAAAGTAAAAACGACCACTGGCAGAGAAGTGATACTAATGGCAGTGAGTCTGTTCAGTCCTTCACTGTTTTCCATGGACAGTCACCTCAATTTAGTGGACCTGTTTCCAGCTGCATTAACCCCCTAGGAAGATGACTGGAATATGCTTCCCGAATTGGTGATGCTGGGTGATTTGTTGTAATAATGGTTTCAGGGCAAGATGAATTAATCACTGTCACTTGAAGGAAGAAGAAGAAAGTGTATTCAAAAGCATCACCATATATTGCCAGCAGGGGAAAGAAAAAGACTTAAAACCAGAAAAACAAAATAGTCTTTTAGCCCTTTTAAAAGAGAAAACATGACAAACATATACCTCAGGGAACCCTAACACAGAAATATCAGAGAAGTGAATAATTCATTCGTCATGATGTTTGTCAATAGGAAGTCAATTATTGGGCCACTAGTGTTTGTGTTTGCTAGTCTCAGTACCCTCTCCTCATTTCTCTCTCCTTTACAATCTTTCTCTTTATTAGGACTACTGATTATTTGGGGACATCTGAAATTACTCAGGATTGTGGTGACCAGTTGAACAGAGATAAGCCAAGAGCAGGCAGTGATTTATATCCCTGCAGGTGAGATCTGGGTGCTGCCGAAAGGTTTGTTATATCCTCTGATATTCTTTCACATAATTACACTACCAGCAGATATGAGCACATATTCTTGCCTTGGTGTGTCACTCTGTACTCAAGTGTTATATCATATAGGGACATTAAAAGAAGTGTTTGATTATACTCTGAGCAACTTTTCTTATTGTGTATGCACATGTGTATACACTTGTTATTCTATGTGCATAATTACCTCATTAGTAGCAACAACAAAAACCTTAAAATGTGTGAGTATATAGGACCATAAGATAAAGAGTGAAAAAAAAAATGAAGTCAGAATGAAGAGAAAGAGAAAGTAGAAAAATAAAACCCTAGAAAATGGTAGTATATATAATAAACGGTCTGAAATATAAATTATTCACTTGAGGTAGGCTGCAAATTTGGCTCTGAGCTTTCTAGCAGCCAAATAAAAGAGATGAACTTGATATTATTCTCAATTCTCTGTAAGGGAAACAAAACAATTGCTGAAAAGAAGCAAAAAACTCTATCTGATTTTGAAATCTGAGATAATTTTTTCCTATTCCAAAAAATTTTGTTTCATAGGTGTTCTATGTTAAAAAATGTGCTACTGATATAGAAAGTAGGTAGTGCTACAAAAAACAAACAATAAACACATCAACCCAGATTTATCCGTTTCTTTGAAATAGTAAATTGTTATTAATTAGATGGTTACTTAAGACTCTGGACAGTGAAATAAACATCACTGAAAGAAGAGCTTCCCATCAGTACTTACATGTTTTCATATCAGATGGGTAAGGGGCTTATACTGTAACACGGTTTGAGGTAGGCACATTTCACACTTGAGCATAAAAACCCAATCATTACACTTTACACATTACAAAAGAATCTTCCCACCAATACTTTTAAGAAAGATTAGTTGGCATAAACACTGTCAGCATGTTTTTTATTTTTAGAGAATAAGGATGATTCAGGAGCTGAGCTGAGTCATTGAAAAATGTTGAAAGAGAGAACACATGAGAGCTGAAGAGAATCTAGCAATCTGAATGTCCTCCACTCTCTAAAAGACGTTCAGATGACCACCAGAGAGTTGCCACTGGTTGCGCTCTGACCACTCAGTCACAAGACAGAACCTGCAGCCAGGAGCACCTGCTTACTACAAGGTGTTTGACCATGGTCTGTGGACAAGAGGTTAGTGGATAACTGTTGCTATAATGGGTCCTCCTGCACTTAGAGTTCAGGCATGTCTACAGCATTCGGCCCAGAAAGGACAATCCATAATTCTGTCACTGGGAATGCTTCCCAGGATTTGAGTAAATTACCAGTGTCTATCACTGTTTGGCAATTCATACTTATTTTCTTTGTTGGAGGAATACAGTGGTCTTTCCATGTTTTCTCATGTGAAACTTTTAGTTGAATGTTTGTATCTTCTCCCATGTTTAGCATCATCACAACCTAGTAGATAAGTTAAACACACCACTAAATAACAAAGACTAGAATGTACTAAAGCCTTAAAAAACTTTGACTTTAGTTGTTTGACATAAAGTGAGTAGGAACGACCCACAAAATGGGCAGAGTTCAAGAGACAAGACAACAAGTCAAATGGGTAGAACCATATATATGTGTATATATACATGCATGTATATAATGTATTAGTCTGTTCTCACACTGCAATGAGGAACTGCTGAGACTGGGTAATTTATAAAGAAAATAAGTTTGATTGACTCACAGTTCCACATGGCTGGGGAGGCCTTAGGAAGCTAACAATCATGGCAGAAGGCACAGGGTGGCAGCAAAGAAAATGAGTGCACAAGAAACTACCAAATACTTATAAAACCATCAGATGTCATGAGAAATCACTCACTATCATGAAAACAGCATAGGGGTAACTGACCTCATGATTCAATTACCTCCACCTGCTCTCTTCCTTGATGTGTGGGCATTTGGGGATTATTATTCAAGATGAGATTTTGGGTGGGAACAGAGCCAAACCATAGCATATACATATATACACTTATATATATCTGACTCTACATATACACTCATATATGTGGAATATGTGAAATTTTTAAGAATTACTAGAATTTCACCTCAAAACAGGTCAAGCTGTGCAAACATTTAGATTTAGCAAGGAAAAATAAATAAATAAATAAATAAACAAACAAACTAGAAACACTTTTAGACCACAACTACTAGACATGAAGCAGTCAATCAGCAAATAAAATAATTGAATGAAAAAGCTATTACAGAAGGCACATGCTTCAATTCTATGCCCAAGCCATGGTAAAGACAAATGTTTCAGGTACAAACTTAGAAAAATAAGAGTAGCATTAGAAGACCAATCGACCATTGACGTTTTACATTATCTCTTTTACTGATGAAAGAATAAACACAAACAAGCCTGTGTGGGTCTTTGGAGACAACTTGGCCATCCTTACAGGTAGACTATTTTCTTTATGGATGCGAAGGCAACTATGCATGCTTTGTAAAAATTGTAAGAAAATGTGTAAAGCCTGGTATTGAAGAGAAGAGACAAAATGACAAAATGGTGAAATGGAACCAGCCACTACAAAATATCCATTTCTGGCTCAGATGCATTTTTCTCTCCATTTCCTTTCCAAAATTGGCCCCTTTTCTCCCATTTTCTCTTGATTTCATGCATCAGAGTTAGAAATCAACAGATATTACTTCATAAAACATTCCTTTGTTGTGTTGAGTACAAAGCAAGAGAAATAAAGGGTTTGGACCACTTGGGGGTTAAACTAGGGTGACGTTGGATAGTGCAGGGTGGTTTGGTTCTTTAAAGCATGTTGTTTAGGGAAAGTTTACAAGATTAATTACTGGGACATTATAGCAAGCAGATAATTTTGGGGAGGATTTTATTATGTTATGTACATGTGACAGTATTCTCAGATGGATCAGCAGTAGCTGTTTGTTACTTGGTAAACTATTGAAGTTTAAGAATAAAATATTTTCAGCTGGCAATGTTTATCAAAAGATGTTCACACTGTATAAAAGAAGTCCGAACACTAATGATTAATATCAAACACTACCTTTTTTTTTTTTTTTTGGTAAGGAGTCTCGCCCTGTTACCAGGCTGGAGTGCAATGGCGCAATCTCTGCTCACTGCAACTTCCACCTCCCAGCCTGCCTCAGCCTCCTGAGTGGCTGGGACTACATTCGCCTGCCACCACGACTGGATAATTTTCTGTATTTTAGTAGAGATGGGGTTTCACCATGTTGCCCAGCTGGTCTCGAACTCCTGAGCTCAGGCAATCTGCCCTCCTGGGCCTCCCAAAGTGCTAGGATTACAGGCATGAACCACTGCCCCGGGCCACTATCTTACTTTTTAGCATGTCTGAATTAAAAACATAAAGCTTTCTCTATGTATGTTGATGATAAACTTTGGGTTTCAAGGAAAAGAATCACTCAGGTAACTTCCAAGAATGGGAGGGGAGAAGGGGTTATTATAGGATACAGTGGAAATAAATCTGGGAGGAATCTCAATCATGTTCCAAGAGCTCGCAGGGGCCCAGAGAAATTCTCACAATGAGGTCTCACAGGAAAAGCAAGAACATAGACAGCAGGAAAGCTTGGAGGCTGAGTTCCCTTGGAAGTTGAACTACTGCCTGAGAATATTAAAACAAAAACAGAAACACGTAAATAACGAGTCGTGAAACGAGCCTCTCAACTTCTGATAGGTTATATCTACATTTATGTACTTTCCTATCACAGTTTATAATCAAGCTAAGGCTAGTAGCCTTGAGTATTTTTAGGGCTGCAATTTGCACATCATCTAAGCTAACAGATGAAAAGTGCAAGTGTAGTTACCTAAGCACAAGTACATTCGTTCAACAACAAATCTTTACCTGAATGTCCATTGTATGTCCGACACTGTCCTGTATCCTGGGTGTGGCAGCCTGGGGACCTGGGAGGAGTTTGAGTGGAGCTGAAGAAACAGAAAATAACTTCGACTAATACATGCCTGTTAATATCTCTTGCTATGGAAATTTTCAGTGGCTTAATTTTTTACTTGTCTACTTTGAAGGTGAAGTTACTCACAGGCAGGTTTCTTAGTTTACAGACTTTGCTTTTCTTCCACTCCCAGCGTATTATGTTTATCAACTATTGTCACTGAATGTCCTTACACTAGGCATGGTAGATGCCTTTTCAGCTTCCAGACATCATGTTGTGTCTTTTTATTCTTCAGTGGTATTGCTTTAAATTGTAGGCATCCTTGTAATGGGTTTTCTTCTGTTTCTGACCCATAAAAAATTTCTGATAACATTAGCTGAACTCTGATCCCATTAAATTAAAATTTTAGTTATTAAAAGACAAGGTGTCACTTTTCTCAATCTTAGAAACAGATGAGGTCAGCTGCACTCCCTACCCTCAGAGGCATATGTTAATCAAAGTAGTACAAAGTTTGATTTTTAAGCCACTTCCAATGGACAACTGGTTTAATTTGAGTAGTCATCAAACTGATTGTCATGTACTTGATCATAAGCATTTCTGAATAAAGTTCAGTGCTGGGCAAGATGATGGCTAAGATAACTAGAGCTTTCTATAAATCTCAGACACTATGCTATGCAGTGAGAGAGTAAAGATGAATTTACCACAATTTTTAAAAAAAGTCTCCTCAAAGAGCTTTAGATATATTTTTGATATCAAATAGTTTGAAGGACTAATAAGTGGTCAAGAGTTTGATTTTGAGGATTAATACATTATTAAAAGCTCTTCCTAGTGAGATATAATAATTTGTGGGATACTGATAGTGGAGTAAATATAAGGGCTTAAAGAAGAAAGGGAGCTATATGGTTGGGTCACACAATGAATGCTGTATGTGACAATCAGTCCCTCCTACCAGACCCTGGCATTAAGAAAACCGCATGAGAAACCTAAACCAAGAAGCAACAATTGAGATGAACATTTGAAGCTCCTATATTTTGTAGAAACCTCACATTTACTAATGCTCAATTGGAAGCTAACAAGAAAAAAAAATGTTAGGCAACTGAATTATCTTTACAGGTTAATGAGACTGCCAGAAAGCAACAGAGAAAGTACTTTCAAGAGGGGAATTATTTAACATAATGACATTTCTTTTCATGCAAACCAAATTAATTTCTGGAAGTAAGTGAGAAAATACTTACCCCTCCCTGCCTTACAGGTTTGTAAACTAAATCACATTAGGTCTAGAAAACCACTAAATAGCCCCCCTGCTTACCATCAGGAGTTTTTAAAATGAAAATGTGAGTGAATGGAGTAGTAAGACTGATGACACCAACAAAGATAGCTCGAAAGTCTATCCATATCAAGGACCAAGCATAAGGTCTGCACTGTCAGTAATTAGCATTCATACTGGGAAGGAAATTACATATTAATATACTGTGTGTTCTTTTATTAGGTGGCTCATTTTTTAATGGTGACATGCCTGTGGACAGAAATGTAATTCTTCAGAGATTTAAAAGGTTGGGACTACATGCAATTCACCACATTAATCATGTGTTAGATCAAATAAATGCCCATTGTGGGCTTTTTGTATTCATCAAGAGTTGAGCAGCAGTAACATATTCTGTTCTAAAACTGCAAAAGAAAAAAATCTGAACTAAAAAAAAGGGGAGGAAAACCCAAGAACCTAAGAGAAGGATTTTTTTCTTATTTATTTCTCAAATTCATCTTCTTTTTCCATAATTGAAGTAAAACTTCAGACTAATCTTAGAGTCATCCATCTGGCTAATATGAGTGGTTTGTTACTATTAATTACTGTAGGAGATAGGATAAATCAAAATGTATAACAACCAAAGGAAATAATTTTAAGAATTTACTGCTATTTAATCAGGGTTGAAAGACATTTTTATGTGAGTGATACTCTTTTGCTTCTGTGTTGTATGATGCCTGGCAGCAGAAGAGAGGGAGAAACTCTTTGTTTCTGATTATATAACACATTCCAACAGAAGCTTATGGTGCACTAAGAGTGTATAAGGCTAATGACCTTTAAATGCTGCAATGCATTTTCAGAGAATTAGAATGTATAAGGGCATAGAACTTCTTACAGTTTATTATTTAAAAGATACCAACATTGGAAACAGATTTTAAAGCACTATTCATGGATCGACATTGTGGTATTGTTTAAAATAACATGATGTGAAGCATGAATTGCATTCATACATGAAAATGAAATTTGAATGCATTCTGTTAATGGAAGGCAAAAGTCAATTGTCATTTAGGTCACTGTGTGACAGTAGGAAATCATTTTAATGAAGCCAGCCCTGCTCAAAACAGTTTGGATCTCAGCATAAAAAAGAATATGAGTTCCCAAACAGGATTTCACTGGAGGCAAATACTATCAAGAGAGCAACTCAAGTGTACAGTAAAAGCTCCCACTAGCAAAAGGTTGAATAAGCTTGAATCAACAAAATAGACGGTTTTAAGTATTTTATTCTCCATATTTTTGATAACTTTAAAAGTAGTACCCAGCTGCTTGCACTGTGTGAATTTTGGGGGCAGAATTATGCTCATTGCAACCCTTAACCATAGTGGAAAGACTGCGCTCCATTTCATTAAAATTATGACCAAAGATAAACAGTGAAGAATATTGAATCTTCACTGGGGAAAACAAGGACTGAAGTGTATTAATTAAGCCATTATACAGCAAGTTTCTTCTCCTCTTCGCCTTCTTTTCCCAAATCAGAACCCTTCCTTCAATTCTCAATTCTGTTTTCCTCTTCCATTCTTCCGAATTAGCTATCAGACTATTAAGAAATAAAATCCTTAGCAAGCCTTCCAGTTAAAGGCACTCTTGTGGAAGATTTAATGGTAATCGGGACTTCAGGTTCCCACATTTGCAGTCTTGTTTCAAAGACAGCACATTTTGGCAAGGAGCTAAGAAAGTACAGTCCTTAGTTCAATCTGCATTTATTCAAGGCTGTGCTGTATGCCCTTGGGCAATCAAAGAGTCTCGGAATGTTTGCCAAGTGTCATGTTGTTGAGCTTGCTGCTGCCATCTTCTCTCACCCAGGAAAGCTGAAGGGGAAAGATGCCGACCCCAGGGAAATCAAGTCAAGTTTATTCAGCATTCAGTCTCAGGCTATTGGTTAAAGAGACAATGGTAGTTCTGGATATAGAGGCTCTTCATTTCTCATCTCTCCCTTCTTTCCACTTAGTGGAGAAGGGCAATTGAATCAATGTGGTGAGATTTATTAATGCATGAGAATAAAAAAAGTTCATCACATGCCTGTGTATCACAATGTTGCAATTCTTTCCTATTACATACATTTTGTAGAAATGTGTGTTTTTTGTTTAGGAATAGTGAAGAAAAAATTGATCCAAACTATAATATAATGTAATATGCAAAATCCTTAGACATTGCTGGGAGCCCTGCCCCCTAGTCCAACTGTTGTGTTTTAGAGTTAAACATATCTAAGTTAGTAGACATTAAGTAAAACAAATATTAGAAAAAGAGACAATTGAAAGATGATAAGACAGAATGATTTAAATGCCATCTTAGGAAGAGTTTTCTGACTTTGGCAAATTAATTTCTGTAAGTCTCAGTTTCTTTGTCTATAAAATGGAGGTAGTAAAATTAAGGACTTTTCATTGGATAGAATGATATTATTTATCTAAAGAGCTTAGCATATTGCCTGGGTGAAATTAAATGTCGATCATTAATAATGTTAAAGTATTAAAAAAACCCCACATGATTAGAGCTTTAACATTCCTCCTAGGTATTTTATTGAAGTTATTCACTCTTCTGTAAAACAAAATGAACAAACATACACAGAAAACCTCTATGTTTCTTTCTTCTTTTTTCTTTCTCTGTAAAAAGATATTTTCTGTTGCTCAGGAAGTTGCATTAGGGCCCATAGAAGAAAATAACAGGTATTAAGTGTTCCTAATTAAAAAATAATGTTCACATTTGGGGACAGACGTATGTTTAATAAGGGGTACAGAAGTACCACTAGCCACCACTCAATCACACCTTTCTCAGCCAATTTAAAAAGACTGGGGAGTGGGGAAAGAGCTTCCAGGGTCAGCCTTAAAGCAATATTTGTACTGTGGGAGCAGGATGGGGTGCCAAGCTCTACCCAAGGTCAAGTGAGAGGAGCCTTCAAGGTAAACACTTGTGAAGTTTGAGGATACCTACATAAAGGGACTCGGCAGAGTTCTTACAGGCCCTTCAAGGAAGACTGCATTCTCCAAATTTGGTGGTATAATGATACCCTCATGTATCAAGTTAATAACATGGGCGATATCTGGGATTGAACCACTTGAGCCATATGGAAAAGGTCTCAGCAGCAAGTGAAGGTAGAATATATCACACATGGAGGATGCTAAGGTACAGTAGAAGAGGCTGAGTTGTGCCTCCACCTCCCACACTAGGGAGCTGTGCAGTGAGTCTGCCCTGCATGATGCAATGAAAAATGTACATAGGTGTTCCACAAGTGAGCCAGCATGTGGATGCCTAACACATGGAGGTCTTGACTCAAGGGAGTAGTGACACCAAGGAAAGAACTAAAACTGCAGGGAATTAAGTAAAGGGAGATTTGCTTTTGACATTCATTCTTTCTTGCTGCCCCCTAGGCACGTGAGAGGTTAGACCCAGCAGGAGAGGAAGGAGGAGTTTTAGGAGTTGTCATGTTTCCATCCATCCTCTAAGAGGCTAGAGTTACCGAAGAGAAAGAGCAGACAACATTTCCCTCTCTGCTGCAGGTGCCTTATGTCAGGTGTCTGGTCTACCGAAGTGGATGATGAGAGTTTTGCTTTTTTTTTTTTTGAGATGGAGCCTCTCTCTGTCACCCAGGCTGGAGTGCAATGGCGCAGTCTCGGCTTACTACAACCTCCACCTCCTGGGTTCGAGCAATTCTGCCTCTGCCTCCGGGTAGCTGGGACTACAGGTGTGTGCCACCACGCCTGGTTAATTTTTGTATTTTTAGTAGAGATGGGGTTTGACCACATTGACCAGGCTGGTTTCGAACTCCTGACCTCAGGTGATTCACCTGTCTTGGCATCCCAAAGTGCTGGGATTACAGGCATAAGTCACTGTGCCCTGCCAAGTTTTCCTTTTTAACTGGACTGTTTTCTCTATCTGAATACAAGTCAGTACCCTGAAGAGATTTGCTTTTACCTGGTAGGGTGAGAAGTGATGTTCCTATCACCTTTGCTTCAGAGTTATGACAATTCTCTAGTTCTGTGTCACAATTTAGTTTTCAGGGACTTTCACTGTCTCACCATCACACAGGAAATCATGTTTGTATACTATATTGAGGGCCTGTAGGCTAGATGCCTTGATGCTTTGGAGAATACTTAAATGCTAGAGGATGGGAGATAACTCTTTTAACATATAGGAATCTATGACTCTGGTGAAATTTCTGAAGCTCTAGTGGTCTGAGAATTGTCTGGAAATGTCTTCAAATTGGAAAAAAATTGTGAGACTTTTTAACCCTCCATCAATAAAGAAGAGGTGATGGAAGGGCTCTTTGTATTTTGGAATCAATGTATGCAACATATGACTCGTGATAACAAAAGCTACCTTTTTTTTTTTTTTTTTTTGGTGGTTTTAGAGCAAAAGGAGCTACCCCAACAAGTCTAAACTGCCGTAAAAGTAATTCTTTCACTCTTACTAGGTGGTGAATGCAACCAGTAGTGGTCAAAGTGTCTGAAACAAATTGAAATGTTCACTGGAGCCTGTTGCAGATAGGAGAATCAGAGTGGAAATACCTAGTGTTTTGGAGCAAAGCCATGCTCTTTTCAGTAAGTAATATTCTCTCTTTGAAAAACAGATCTTGCTTTGTTAATGAACACTGATAGAGACTAAATTCTGAAGGTTAACCAGGTTACACAAGCTTTGTGATTTTCATAAGTGTAGTTGAGAGGCAGAGCCAGTCTCTCACTAAAAAATGCTGTAAATGTCAGATACTAGCTCTCAGCCTCCCTCAAACCTAGGGCATCACCATATGAACTACTCTCTACCAATTCGATGTATAGTTCTAGACTATTTTTTCTTCTTCAGAGTGAGGATTTGAACTCAGATTTTTGTGGTTCTAAAAGTCCGATGGCCCTTTCACGAAAGCGTGTCACTAACACACGTGAGTTAAGAAGCTCCACCACCTGGCTTTGCGATCATGGGTAAATCACTTGTCTGAGCTTCGGTTCCTTGTCTGCAAATTGAGGATAAACAGAGTTCACTCCCACAGTGACCTTGTGAGGAATAAATGAGAGGATACATACAAAATACATTAAGTGAGATAAAGTGTTAAGCAAGGAGTAAATACCTGGGAGCTTAGTCATGCAGAGAAGCAGAGATTGTAGGGAGGGCTCTTTGGAAATGATCTTGGCAGCAGTGAGCCTGAGTTCCCAGGGCATTCCAGCAGTGATATCAGCCCCAGCCTTTCATGACCACGGCGGCTCTGCTGGTGCCTGTTTTTTCCAGTAGATGAGTTCTGTGGTATGATGAAGCACTGCTCCAGTCTGGGAAACTCCAGCGTGTTTCTTCAGTGCTCCAAATGATTCTGTGCACTTCCTAACAGTCTTTCAGTAAAATTCCTTTACTGCTTATGCCTGCCAAGCACTAATTTAGTTGCTTGGAACTCTGAAACTTTGCTGTTTCAATGGATCGGGCTTTAATCCTGGTAGTAAGAAATGCATGACTTTTCAAAATCAGACAAATCTGGTTGGAATCTCACTGTCATTTACCAACCCAAGTGACTTGTTTAAATTTCTCGAACTTTTTGAGCTTCTAACTTTCTTATCCTTAAATGGAGATAATAATACTTACTTTGCAGGGCAATCAAAAAATTAATTAAATACTATATTTACAAATACCTATCACTGAGTCTCACTTCTAGTAAGCATGCAAGACAGATGAATTTCTTCCTCTAAAACCAGTATGGATGTCTTTGCAGTTTCATGATAGGGATTAGGCTATATGAACATTATGCAAATAACTCTTACCCCAATATTGGAATGAACCAGAGAAACTGGGAGAGGGAAATGCCTTTGCGAGGACATGGAAAATAAAAGGGAATTTCTCTAGCCCTAGGACTGTCTGAACTGAGTAGAAAGAATGGGGATAACATAGAATGATACGTGTTATATCTCCGATTGCCTTTTGCCTGCATTCAGTGGTAATTGAGTCTGCATTATTTGTAATTTGCTGCATTATTTGTGCTGAGACCATTAGGCAACTGCATCATTAGTATTATATTCACAAGTGTTATCATGCAGTTACAGCCAACAGACACTTAATGGAAAAATCCACTTTGAATCATGTGGGTGTTTTCTTTCTTTCCTCCTTATTTCTTTCTTTTATTTTGCTGAACACACACACACATACACACACACACAAACACACACAATGTAAACATGCTATATATGCCAACCTCTCCTATCTATGATTAAAAAAAAATCTATCTATGAAGTGTGCCCAGGGTAATAATTCAGCAAAGTCACATTAACTCACCTACTTTGGGTATTAGAAATATTTTGTTTGCTGTTTTATTGCTATTTTTTAAAGCGTGGCTTTAAAGCAGAGGATTTGAAATGTCAGTGTACATAACAATCATCAAGGAGAGATCACTAAACATGTAGATTCCATGGCCCACTGTGATGAGGTGGGTATTACTATAGCTTTACTTCTACAATGCGGAAACTGAAAAACAGCAGTTAAATGACTTGATCACCCTCACTTGGGGTAAGAATTCAAACCAGGTATGTCTTGTCTGGACTCCATAATACTTAGAGCAAAAAAGTAAAGAGTACTGTGCCCTTTAAGAGGCAACTAAGGACAAATTTACTTTTATACCCTTTTCTTAGTCCAGTGACTGGGGTACAAGACTTTGTTGTTGTTTTTTGATATCAATTAGATATTACCAGTCTTTAATAGGAGATGACAATCCACACTCTCTCAATTCTATTTCTTCTGTCACTATGTCCCTTCCTAACTAAATGAAAATAGATATCAAATAACTGTGCAGGAAAGCAAATACTTGAAAGAGTAACCATTTAAAAACGCCTGCCTTATTTTTCCGGATCTGTCAGATCTTTCTGTGGATTTAGGATATGAAATTGAGAAACAGCCCCTTTAGAAGGGTTTGAGAGGAATGATTTTGGGAAATTAATCCGTGATAAAAATGTGTTTAGCATGCTGGGATTTTCTTAAACCTTCATCTAGAGAAAATTCATGATTCTTCTCCCTCCTCCCCTCAGTCCCTGAGTTCCAAGGTTTTAAAATTACCATTTGTCAAATGCATTCTATATACAGTGATTTATACATGGTATCTTATTTAATCCCTACAGCGACCTACAAGATAGGTCTTACTCTTCTCATTTTATAGATGAGCAATCAGCAGCTTAGAGAGACTAACGTCTCTAATATCACATAGCTGATCATTAGCAGAGCTAATTTATTATTTCGCTCCAGTTTCATCTCACTCTAAAACCTGTGCCCTTATCTGCCAACACTATTTAACAGCCTGCCTGTCTATTTAACAGAATCATAAGTTTTTATGTTCTCAGGATAAGCCAGTGATAAATTAAACAATAATAACAACAAAAAAACTAAACAAACAGATTGTACTTTCTCTGATTCCAACGCTATGGAATTGCTCTAAGGATTAGAGTTAAACATCAGTGGACTGAGAAGCTTTATGACATATAACTGTTCTTGTGTCAAAGACAAAATGGCAGCAAATCCGCATGCAGGTGACAGGAGCCCCAGCACAGTACTCGGTTTGTGCAACCTTTATTAAATGGAGCCGTTGGCTACCACCTGTGGTTTTGTAGTTGTGCTTCCCACTGAGCACACATTTGATCTTCTGATTAATTAGGTGCACCTTGGCTAGCAGCCCGCGATCAAGCATACATATTTCAAAGCTTAAACTGGGTTCCTCCTAAGATGAAAGCAGAATGTTTCAAAGAGTAACATAAATCGTCGTGTCATCTTCTTGGAAAATGAATGGCATTAACAATATTAATTTATTGATAAAATAAAAAACATTATAAGGAAATGATGCACTTCAACTTTTACTTCTAATTTGTATTTTTATGACAAGTTTTTTTTTATTGGGGTAAAATGGCAGTGATCTTTTTGAGGAGATCTTTAATTAGAACAGATTAATTCCATCCTTTCGGCATTAAGAAGACAAGAAAATTGGACTCCCAAAGACATTGTCTTGAAATGCTTAAAAGTCTACACACATTATTTCAAAGATAAAGACATTGCATTGCTTTTTATTTCTTCTTAAATGGATTCAATATTCGATGGGACAAGTAACAGTTCTCTATTTAATTGCTATTCTATCTAAGAGCAGTGTCACCAAACTCCTTTTTTAAGATTCCAGCTGTCTGAGTTGCCGGTTTATTCTCCCTTCCTTTGACTTTCATCCAAACATGTGTCTTTCATCTCTGCAGTGAGCAACGAATAAGCAGCCAAGCCTGTCTCCCCATCTTACCCCCTTTCTCTGTGCTAAGGTAATCTCAGTATGCCGTGTTTCCTTTCTCTGCAGTGGTTAGAGTACTGCCAGCATGTGAGACACCAACAAATTCATTTCCCATCTTCAGCCACATAATTAACAGCAAAGATAAATAGATAGAACCAGGTGTCATTTGTGCAGCCTTGGTGGCTCTCTTTGTGTTTTACCTAGGATGTATGATCTATATTTTTATTTTCTTACTCATTTGTTTACCTTAATAGGGTGCCCTGATAAATGTATAGTAGCAACCAGACGTTTTCTCATCAGCTCTGTGGTATAGATCATTCTTTGTTTTAAACTGGTCTGTGTGAGGCCATTAGATCCAGTGGGGGTGAGCAGAAAAGATTCATGATGAATATAATTTGAATTGTCCTTTCTGTGTCATCTTTTATCAACTGTCTTTAATAAACCTTCAAGATGTTTTTCCTTTAGAATTTTTGTTATTAGATTAGAAAAAAACCTTACCAATGTAAATGTACTCTTGTTATAACAAATGAAAAAATAAAAGGCTTTGTAAAGAAGAAGCTAATAATTCTCTCTGCTTCCCATCTCCTTAAGTAGAAAGCCAATGCTAACATTCAGGAATGTGTGTTTTTGTATCCTTGTTTTCACAGATGCGTGTATTTATCGAATATCAAAAATATATGAATGTGTGTGCATGTTTTAATATTTTCATGAAATTGAAATAACCATTCTTCTATAACTTTTTTCTTGTATAATAAAATATGTTCATTTGGAATTTAAGAATACATCCATTTAAAGTAGTCCTGAACATCTCTATGTGCCAAGCAGTGATCTAGGCATTGGGAATATGATGGTCAATAAGATGGATAAATTCCTGCCCTCACAAAGCTTGTAATGTTAGTGAATCACGGATACCCCTCAGGTCAGTAAACACCAGATCATTTAAAAAATTGACCTCATAAACTTATGAATTTCCTTTCCTAAATTTATGTGTGTTCTATTTTTATTATTATTGCTGGCAATGTTATATTAAGCATTCTCATATAGATTCTCTTACATCCCAGTGCTTTTTTTCTTTAATTCTGGAATTAAAATAGGAATTTCTCAGGAAAATAAACATACACTTTCTCTTTTAATAAACATTGTAAGTACCTTTCCAAAAATTTGCAATAAGTCCACTATCCACACATCTGCCAAAAATGTTGGTGAGTCCTAGTTTCCTCTTTTTTTTTTTTTTTTTTTATACTTTAAGTTCTAGGGTACATGTGCACAACATGCAGGTTTGTTACATATGTATACTTGTGCCATGTTTGGTGTGCTGCACCCATCAACTCATCAGCACCCATCAACTCGTCATTTACATTAGGTATAACTCTCAGTGTTATCCCTCCCCTCTCCCCCCTCCCCATAATAGGCCCGATGTGTGATGTTCCCTTTCCAGAGTCCAAGTAATCTCACTTTTCAATTCCCACCTATGAGTGAGAACATGCGGTGTTTGGTTTTCTGTTCTTGTGATAGTTTGCTGAGAATGATGGATTCCAGCTGCATCCATGTCCCTACAAAGGACACAAACTCATCCTTTTTGTGGCTGCATAGTATTCCATGGTGTATATGTGCCACATTT
>NW_012110920.1:807902-808506 GCF_000951035.1 Colobus angolensis palliatus | reverse complement strand
ATGATATTGGCTGTGGGTTTGTCATAAATAGCTCTTACTATTTTGAGATATGTTCCATCAATACCGAATTTATTGAGCGTTTTTTGCATGAAGGGCTGTTGACTTTTGTCAAAGGCCTTTTCTGCATCTATTGAGATAATCATGTGGTTCTTGTCTTTGGTTCTGTTTATATGCTGGATTACGTTTATTGATTTGCGTTTTTTGAACCAGCCTTGCATCCCAAGGATGAAGCCCACTTGATCATGGTGGATAAGCTTTTTGATGTGTGGCTGGATTCAGTTTGTCTGTATTTTATTGAGGATTTTTGCATCGATGTTCATCAGGGATATTGGTCTAAAATTCTCCTTTTTTTTGTTGTGTCTCTGCCAGGCTTTGGTATTAGGATGATGTTGGCCTCATAAAATGAGTTAGGAAGGATTGCCTCTTTTTCTATTGATTGGAATAGTTTCAGAAGGAATGGTACCAACTCCTCTTCTACCTCTGGTAGAATTCGGCTGTGAATCCATCAGGCCCTGGACTTTTTTTGGTTGGTAGGCTATTAATTATTGCCTCAATTTCAGAGCCTGCTGTTGGTCTATTCAGGGATTCAACTTCTTCCTGGTTT
>NW_012110920.1:746859-805962 GCF_000951035.1 Colobus angolensis palliatus | reverse complement strand
TGGGTAACCCGACCTTTCTCTCTGGCTGCCCTTAAGATTTTTTCCTTCATTTCAACTTTGGTGAATCTGACAATTATGTGTCTTGGAGTGTCTCTTCTTTAGGAGTATCTTTGTGGCATTCTCTGTATTTCCTGAATTTGAATGTTGGCCTGCCTTAGTAGGTTGGGGAAGTTCTCCTGGATGATATCCTGCAGAATGTTTTCCAACTTGGTTCCATTTTCCCTGTCACTTTCAGGCACACCAATCGGACGTAGATTTGGTCTTTCACATAATCCCATATTTCTTGGAGGCTTTCTTCATTTCTTTTTCCTCTCTTTTCTCTAGACTTCTCTTCTTGCTTCGTTTCATTCATTTGATCTTCAATCATTGATACTCTTTCTTCCAGTTGATCGAGTCGGTTACTGAAGCTTGTGCATTTGTCACGTATTTCTTGTGTCACGGTTTTTATCTCTGTCAGTTTGTTTATGGCCGTCTCTGCATTGATTATTCTAGTTATCTATTCTTCCATTCTTTTTTCAAGATTTTTAGTTTCTTTGCGCTGGTTATGTAGTTCCTCCTTTAGCTCTGAGAACTTTGATTGACTGAAGCCTTCTTCTCTCAACTCATCAAAGTCATTCTCCATACAGCTTTGATCTGTTGTTGGCGATGAGCTGCATTCCTTTAGAGGGGGAGATGAGCTCTGATTTTTTGGATTTCCAGCTTTTGTGCCCTGCTTTTTTCCCATCTTTGTGGTTTTATCTGCCTTTTGTCTTTGATGACAGTGACGAACTGATGGGGTTTTGGTGTGGGTGTCCTTTCTGTTTGTTAGTTTTCTTTCTAACAGTCAGGACCCTCAGCCGTAGGTCTGTTGGAGATTGCTTGAGGTCCACTCCAGACCCTGTTTGCCTGGGTATCAGCAGCGGAGGCTGCAGAAGATAGAATATTGCTGAACAGCGAGTGTACCTGTCTGATTCTTGCTCTGGAAGCTTTGTCTCAGGGGTGTACCTTGCCATGTGAGGTGTGAGCTATAGGTCTGCACCTCGTTGGGGATGTCTGCCAGTTAGGCTACTCAGGAGTCAGGGACCCACTTGAGCAGGCAGTCTGTCCATTCTCAGATCTCAGCCTCCGTGCTGGGAGATCCACTTCTCTCTTCAAAGCTGTCAGACAGGGTCATTTACCTCTGCCGAGGTTTCTGCTGCTTTTTGTTTAGCTATGCCCTGTCCCCAGAGATGGAGTCTACAGAGACAGGCAGGCCCCCTTGAGCTACAGTGGGCTCCACCCAGTTCGAGCTTCCAGGTAGCTTTGTTTACCTACTTAAGCCTCAGCAGTGGTGGGCACCCCTCACCCAGCCTCGCTGCTGCCTTGCAGTTAGATCTCAGACTGCTGTGCTAGCAATGAGGGATGCTCCATGGGTGTGGGACCCTCCCGGCCGGGTGTGGGACCCTCCTGGCCAGGTGTGGGATATAATGTCCTGGTGTGCCATTTGCTAAGACCCCTGATAAAGTGCAGTATTAGGGTGGGAGTTACCTGATTTTCCAGGTGTTGTGTGTCTCAGTTTCTAAAGGGATTCCCTTCCCCTTTGTGCTTCCCAGGTGAGGTGATACCTCACCCTGCTTCAGCTCTCGCTGGTCGGGCTGCAGCAGCTGACCAGCACCGATTGTCCGGCACTCCCTAGTGAGATGAACCCGGTACCTCAGTTGAAAATGCAGAAATCACCAGTCTTCTGTGTCGCTTGTGCTGGGAGCTGGAGGCTGGAGCTGTTCCTATTGGGCCATCGTGCTCGCATCCTGTTTCCTCTTATTGTGGGTAGCAGCTCTCTTATGCCATTCAGAAAAGTAAAAAATAGAGTAAAAACTCATATTTTGAATATGAGTTACTCTTTCCTAATTATTAGTGAGATGGAGTACTCTTTCATATTTTTTGGCCATTTGCATGTCCTCTAGACTCTTTGGGTGTATTTTTAATTTTTCTTAGTTTCTTTTTTTCTATACATATTGGAGATACTAACACTGGGTGTCTTCTTTGTGTTGCAGACATTTCCTTCAGTTCATCGTCTGTATTTTCACTTTTATGGCATATTTTTCAACATAAAATTTCTAATTCTTTATGTAGTCTAATGTATTTAATTTTCTGTCTGTAACTTCTATTTATAATTATTCATTTGATGGAGTTTTGCTCTGTCGCCCAGGGTGGAGTACAATGGCACATTCTCATCTCGCTGCAACCTCCACCTCCTGGGTTCAAACAATTCTCCTGCCTCATCTTCTGAAGTATCTGGGACTACAGGCAGGCACCACCATGACCCGCTAATTTTGCATTTTTAGTTGAGACAGAGTTTCACCATGTTGGCCAGGATGGTCTTGAACTCCTGAACTCAAGTGCTCCTCCTGCCTAGGCCTCCCAAAGTGTTGGGATTACTGGCCTGAACTACTGTACCTGGCCTGTCTGTGACTTCTAGGTTTCCTGTCTCGCTTAAGAAGTTCTTCCTTATCCTGAGATTATTCACATATCACTCTGAAGTTTGTTTTAATTATTTTATTGTTTTATTTTTAGGTGTAGATACTTACTGTAGTAAGATTTTGTTTATGTATGTGGTGTGGATTTTGCTATGTACAAGAGTTTCAGCTTTGTTTTCTTCCAGACTAGTAAATAATTGTGCCAGTACTAGCCATTACACCCCCAACAGAATTGCCAACTACCACATGGATTTCCATGCATACTTGGATAAAGGTCTGCACCTCCTGTTAGAGTTCATAGCCCTTCTAGATTTCCCTAAGACCTGTAATACAATGAAAGGAAAAGAGTGAACAATTGAGAGTCTAGGAATGTAATGGCGAATTTATTATATTAGTTTTTTTTCTTTCTTTTTTCTTTTTTTCTTTCTTTCTCTACTTTTTTTGAGACTGAGTCTTGCTCTGTTGCCCAGGCTGGTGTGCAGTGGTGCGATCTCAGCTAACTGCAACCTCTGCCTCCTGGGTTCAAGTGATTGTCCTGCCTCAGCCTCCCAAGTAGCTGGGATTACAGGTGCATGCCACCATGCCCAGCTAATTTTTTATATTTTCAGTAGGGATGGGGTTTCACCATGTTGCCCAGGCTGGTCTTGAACTCCTGAGTTCAGACAATCTGCTCACCTCAGCCTCCCAAAGTGCTACTACTACAGGTGTGAGCCACTGGGCCTGGCTTATTAGTTTCTTATTAATGAATAATCACTCAAGCACTATCCCTTCAGGACTAATACAGGATGCTACAAATATTATTACCTCATTTTCTTCTGATAAAATTTCTGTACTAATAAACATAATTCATGTAAAAATCTAAATTCCCTGTAGTTTATTTTAAACATAATAAAATATCCTTGCATCTCATTATATTATGCATCAAACTGCTTTATAATCAAGTTAGCATTATCCAGGGACATTAAAAACTTTACTATTTACTTGTTTCTAACATGCTTTTAATTGATTAAACTGACATTGCTTTTTAAACCTATCACACTATAAAAGTTGCATATGAAAGCTAGATACTGAAAAGGTCAAAAAACCAGGTAACTCCCTCCTACTCCCTCTGCAAACATTGGCCAGCTCTATATCTTAAAACCCTTAGCTCAGTATTTCTCAGACCGTATACTGTGGAATACTGGATCCATAGGACGTAATTTAGTTTTAGACACGAAGGAAGTACCATGCAAAAAGTTTGGCAAGTGTTACATCAAAAACGTTTTAATAGAACTTTAATTACAGGACTTCTCAGAGCCTTTAGTATGCTTCTGTGGACTGTAGATATCCAATAAAGGCATATTGTATGCAATGTTTACCAAGCTTATTTGACATTAATTATTTTTTCTTATGGTGGATTTACAGAGCTTATGTTTCATAGAACATGTCTTGGGAATGCTGTGCAAGCTTATTCTTGCTAGTCATTACAAGCTTTCATGTTCCCCAAAAAGAAGAAAGTGCAAATATGAAAAAGTAAGAACAACAGCATTATCTGAATTGGATTAATTTGGCCTTGTAGACATTCTTGCTTCATTACTGGGTTTTTGCATGATGTCTCAACCCAAAGCTTCATGCTTTCCCGGACCTCATCATCACAGCCATTCTGCTTTCCAAGCTGCTACCAAATGGTCTTTTAATGGGGGCCTTAGATTGTTATGAACCTTTGTAAACTCTAACAGAAAGAAATCCTTATTTTTCTAACATTTTACTCTCTTCAGTTTCCCTGGGGGTTCTTTCTAAACACACTGTGAGCATTGAGTGGTTGTGGGAGTAATTGCTTATTAAGTTCTATATTCTGCTATTTGAAACCTATTCTTGTAGTAAGGAAAATGACTCCAGGAATCTGTACATAAAAGGCTAGTTTTACTTCTTTTTTCCCTTAAATCAGTATTATAATCAATCCTGTTACCTCTTGAACTTTCTCCAACTCAATTCTATCTTACTGGTGGTGATTTGGTTAAAAATCAGTGTTTCTGGTGGTGATAGTCACTGATTCAGCAATTCCACGCTTTTAATTTTTTATCTAGGGAGATGGTGACAAGAATACTAAAAAATTTAACTCGGCTATCCTGTCTCTTCCATGATGGCAAGAGGAAGTTTACAAGGAGAAGATGGGCTGACTTGATTTTTCCATAAAAAAAATTAAGTGTATTTTAGTGTTCTAGTGAAAGTATTGAGGTCTAATAGACTAGTAAACTTCTTTTGCCTTTTATTCTGTCTCTCTCTCTTCCTACTTTCTTCTCCCCACTCATGCCAATCTTCCTTTTTATCTTGGGCTGTGCCATCCATTGATGTAAGACTTGCACTGCAACTTTTGCAGAGAAGGTAAGAGAGAGGGAGCATCCATAATTAGGGAAGCAGTGGGTTGTGCACAAACAATTTATTTAAGACACAATTGCTGGTCCTTCCTTTTATTTTTCCAAAATTGCAGTGTTAAAAACACTAGTTCATGTCTATTCTCAATAGATTTATGCAGAAGGAGAAAGTTTCCACACTCTTTTCTCTTTGTATGCTACTCAGAAAACCATTTGCTATATTTACTGGTTACTCTTGTTGTCATTAAGAAAGCCATTGTTCCTAATGCCTTTAGTTTTTCTTGTCCATGCAGATTGCCTGTTAGACTACTTTCCTCTCTGATTTTAGTTGTTGTTTTTATTTGCTCCCTCCCATGAAGAATATTTTAAACAAGAACATCTACATTTATATAGGTTTCTATATATTTCTCTCTGTCTATTATATTTGTGTATTTCTATATATTTTAAACATAACTTTTTCTATGATTGTTTTTCTTTTTTCAAAAACCTTTTAGGTGTGGGGTACATATGCAGGTTTGTTAAATGGGTAAACTCATAACACGGGGGTTTGTTGAATGTATTTTATTTTTGTCATTCACATACTAGGCCTAGTACCCCACAGTTGTTTTTTCTAATCCTATCCCTTCTCCTGCCAATCACTCTCTGATAGGTCCCAGTGTCTGTTGTTCCCTCTTCATGTCCACGAGTTCTCATCATTTAGCTCCCACTTATAAGTAGAACGTGCAGCATTCTTCAGAGGTTTTCTTTATTTCTATTCATTATTCTTTTCTTTTCTTTTATTTCTGTCTGACTGTCTTATTTCAGAGAGCCAGTCTTTAAGTTCTGAGATTCTTTCCTCAGTTTGGTCTATTCTGCTGTGAATTCTTGAAATTACATTGTGAAATTCTTGTAGTGTGTTTTTCAGCTCTATCACATCAGTCAGCTTATTTTTTATATTGGTTATTTTGTGTGTCAGTTCCTGCATCCTTTTATTGTGATTCTTAGATTGGGTTTTGGCATTCTTCTGAATCTCAATGATCTTCTTTCCTATCCATGTGCCAAATTCCATTTCTGTCATTTCGGCAAAAATCTGCCTGTTTAAGAACCCTTGTTGGAGAACTAGGGTGATCATTTGGAGGACATAAGACACTCTGGCCATTTGAGTTTCCACAGTTCTTATGTTGGTTCTTTCTCATCTCTGTGTGTGGGTGCTACTTTAACTGCAGCGTAGGCTGAGTACAGTCAATAGATTTCTTTTCTGGATGTTTTCACAGGGCTGAAGTTTTGTGTAGGATCTTTATTTGTAGCTGACTTCCTGTCTTTGATTTCACAGGGGAATATGCTAGTGGGGTATTTTTGGTGTTGGAGCTTTGAGGTGTGATCCAGGAGGTGGTGCTTAGTTGTAGTGGTCAGTAGGTAGGCTCTGGCTCAGTCATGTGGCTGCCTTGTTTGTCCTCGCAGTTGCAGTTATGCTCTCTCAATGAACTGAAAGTGTGAGCTCCTCTCCTACTTGAGTTGTGGCTATAGGTTGCGCTTGGCACTTTTGGGCTGCCCACTGCAGTTTTGGGGTGATCTCAAGGTTTTAGATTTCTCCCCAATTTTGAGGCAGCAGAGGAAGGGACCGTAGCAGTGGCTGTGGTCAAAGGTCTTTTGCTTATCTCCTAGTGGAACTATCCCAGAGAGATGGCGGTCAGCAATTCGTCAGTGAAATCAGCGCGGGATAGGGGATCTTTGCTGTGGGTCCAAGCTGGGGGTTCTCTGCCTGGTGATGAGCAGGGGGGATAGGTGGGACCTGTGGAGGATGGACTGGCCTCCTCTCTTTGGGTAGACTGCCACTTGTTGCAGGTATAGATAAGGTACTTAAGGTCTTTGCTGCTTTGTTGGTCCAAGGGTAACAGGGGTAGTACCACTGCAGAGATGGTGTCAGGGAGGCTTTCATATGGCCCTAGGAGCTTCAACTCTGAGAAACATGGAGCCACTGTTACTGGGAGTGTTCTGCTGGTGGTAGTGGCTTCATTGCGGGTATGAGCTTGGGGATCCATTTGTTGGGGAGCGGGCTGTTGAGGGTTTACTGGGAGGAGAGACTGCTATACTCTCCATAGGGTGACTGTGGCATGTTGTAAGCTTGGGTGTATCACTCAGGCTCTTTGTTTCTTCCCCAGGTCAAGGGCAGTAGGGACAGAACTGCTGCTGAGGGTCAATTGGCTGACTCTGGGAGTCTCTCCCCAGGGAAACTCTGGGCCACTGCCAGTGGGTGTTCTCTACCTTGGGTGGAATGACTGTTCTGTGGTTATGAGCCAGGTGCCCCGCCTGGTGAAGAGGGGTGGGTTGGGGTTCCCAGGGAAGAGGGGCTGAAATTCTCTCCATATGGTGGCTGTGGTATGCCGGATGTGCTAGCCTAATGCCTAGGCCCTTTGTTCCTTCCCCAACCCAAGGGCCGTTAGAGCAGAACCACTGTAACTGTGGTGGTGGAGGAGTTGTGGGTTGACTCTGAGATTTCCTCCTCGGAGAAATGCTGGGCTGCCTCTGATTGAGATAATCAGGTGGGAGCAGTGTGGTTGTGCTGGAGTCCCACGTTGGGCTGCCCTGCCTAGTGAAAAGTGAGGACCAAGACCTGCATAGGGAATACTCTAGCCACTTTTCCATGAGGTAATTGCTCTGTGCTCGGGGTTTAGACCAGAGACTGGAGACAGCAAGGGTGAGGGCTGTGAGACAGCAAAGATTGGAACCCTCCCTTCCCACTGAGAGCTCTGTCCCAGGGAGCTGTAGAGCTGCTACTGGCTTGATAGCTCTGGTTGGAGAAGGCTGGAGACCCAGGCCTGGAAGACACACCTGATGAGGACAAACAGGATCAGAGACCCATGTAATGAACAATCTGCCCACTTTTCTGTAAGTCTGCTTCAGTATGTTGGGGATCTACTCCAGTCCCTTGTCACCTCGAATTTTCCAGTACCTGAAGGCACCAGCAGTAAAGATTGCCAAACTGCAAAAATGTCAACCTGCCCCTCCCTCTGAGAGCTCTGTTCCAGTGAGGTACAGACCTGTTGCTGGTCAGAACATACTTGCAGGAGGTGGCTGGAGACCCTAGTCCGGAGAGCCCACCCAATGACGAGAAACGGGATTGTGGGTCTGTGCAAAAAAGCAGTCTAACTGCTTTTTGGTAGAGCAACCTTGTTGTGCTTTGCTTGGGGTGTGCTCCAGCCCCCATTTGCACTGGACTCTCCAAAGCCCAGAGGCAAGAACGGCTAAGGCTGCTAAACAGTATAGATGATGGCCTATCACTACCTCTGGGAGCTCCATTCCACAGAGTTTGGAACTGCTCCTGGCTGAAAAACTCTGGCAGGGGTAGCAGGAAATCCCATTCAAGGGATCCTGCCTAGTGAAGAGGAATAGGATTGGGACCTGCATAAGAAAACAGTCTGAGTGCTTTTTCATAGGGCATCTGTGCTGTGCTGGAGGTCCACTCCAGCTCCTAGTCACTTCAGACTCTCCAAAGTCTGAAAGCAAAAACAGCTAAGGTTTCATAATAGCAAAGATGGCAGCCCACCCCACCTCTGGGCACTCTGTTCCAAGGAGGCTGGAAACTGCTATTGGCTGGAAAACATTGGTGGAGGTGACCGGAGACCCCAGTCAGGAGATTCCACCCAGTGAAGAGAAATAGGATCTGGGATTCACATGACAAGAAATCTGATTGCTTCTCAGTAGAGCTACTGGACTGTGCCTGGGGATGGCTCCCGTCCCTAGTCACTTAGGATTCCTGCTTCTATGGACGAGGGAGGCTCCCCTGGCTCTGTGTCACTCCCTGGCACGTAGTCAACTTGCCTGGCTTTTCTCCATTCTCTGTGAGTCAAGTTGTTTCCTTGATGAGTCCCAATGAGTGTACCTGGATGTTTCAGTTGAAGGTGCTGTATTACTTGCCCCTTCCATTTCTCTCTGTGACAGCAATGCAGGTTAGCTTCTTCTAGTCAGCTATCTTGGGCAACCCCCATGATTCTTTTTTCCCCTGACTTTAAGCATAGCAGAATACAGATAGGACAATATCCATAAATAAAAGGATTTCTTTATATTATCTTATTAATTCATGGTGATAGATCAGGAGTTGAGAAATTTGGGTTTTTATTACTGGCTCTGCTTGGTACTTACATGCTTTTTTTCTTTTTAAAAAGTAATTGGTAATTAGCCGGGTGTGGTGGCATGTGCCTGTAGTCCCAGCTACTCGGGAGGCTGAGGCGGGAGAATGGCGTGAACCCTGGAGGCGGAGTTTGCAGTGAGCAGAGATCGCGCCACTGCACTCCAGCCTGGGCGACAGAGCAAGACTCTGTCTCAAAAAAAAAAAAGGTAATTGGCAATAATAAGTTTTGGTCTGTCCATTTCATGCATAAATGTGGGATGTTGAATATAAAAGAACAAACAGAATAGTTGTAATAAAATACTAATATAAATCTTATATGTGTTAATTGATTTATGGAATTATATTATGTATTCATCTCGTATTAGCTCAAATGAATTCAGCATCTGGAATGTGCCAAGCATTGTGCTACATGCTGTGGATACAGCAATAAATAACAAAATTCTTCTCTCTCAGAATTTCCTGAAAAATGAACTTATAATTGTTATTATTTTCCTTGATCTGATTTTGTGAGTTCTCTTAAATTTTAATAGTTTCTTAATTGTCCAAGTTTGTTTATTTTTTCTATGATGAGGCAGAGTAGAGGTTGTATAATTTGACTAATAAATTTAAGATCCAGATAATGTCTGGATTTTTATGATTTTTCCATGATTTTCCATGCCAACTTTATTATTTATTGAGCACTATTCCTATTTCTCTTTAGTATCTTAGCTTGCCTCTTGTGTTTTAGACTCACTGTTTTATTTTCTTTGACAGACTTTGATATCTTTGCCTCAAACAGTCTTGTTATTGCCTTTATTTTCTCCCTATCACAAATTATATATTTCATCTGTCTTTAGCTTTTGTTTTCAGTGGAGACTTGTATTTACACTCAATGCCAAATGTTTCCTTCAGGAAAAAATTATATATTGTTTTTCTTTTTTGCCAAGGTATGTGATAAAGATACTGTGGGGCATATGGGGGTTACTGTCCTATGCACCTGTTGACATCTGTGGCTTCTTCATAGCCTTGGGCCTGAGCTGCTCTTCCCTCCTTCATTTCTTATGCTTTACTTCTAGGGAGTACTATCAGCAAGATGGCAAAGTAACAGATATCAGTATTCATCCCTCCACAATTAACAAGAGAGGTTTCTACAAATGCAAATAGCCCTGGGAAGTTTCAAGAATCCTGATAAGAACTTATAGCAACACAGTAGAGCAAGAAACAAAGAATAATGGCTTAGCAAGGATTGCTGGTGAGATTGACATACCTGAAATTTCTGGAGATGGCTAAGAACAAAGAAGAGTGGGGGCTATCAGTATTAGTCAGGTGGTGGGGACCTATTCGAGGACCCTAGTGGCCTGTTCTGCAGAGGACCCTGGCAGCCTTTGTCATGGAGGACCTCAACAACCTCTGTGTCCCTGCAACTCTTTTTTTCTTTTTCTTTCTTTCTTTTATTTTTTATTTTTTTGAGATGTGTTCTCACTTTGTTGTCTAGGCTGGAGTGCAGTGACTCAGTCTTGGCTCAGTGCAACCTCCACCTCCTGGGTTCAAGCAATTTTCCTTCCAGTCTCCCAAATAGCTGGGATTACAGGTGCCCACCACTACCCCTTGGTAATTGTTTTTGTAGTTTTAGTAGAGATGGGGTTTCACAATGTTGGCCAGACTGGTCTCAAACTCTTGGTCTCAAGTGATTCACCTGCTCCAGCCTCCCAAAGTGCTGGGATTAGAGGTGTGAGCCACCGCTCCCAGCTCCATGTATTCCTGCCACTCTTATAGCAGAGGTCATCCTAGAGTTCACTGGTGTGGATCCCAGTGGCCTACTTCACAGAGGACTTTAGCAGATTTTGCCACTGTTGTGCCACTCTAGAATGTGGATACCATCCCTCTCAATGCTGTGCATGCTTCAGACCCTGGAGCCTCAGTTCTGTGTGTGGCAACACTCTAAAACAGCCTTGGGGCTGCACTGCCATCACCTGCACATTAGACAGTGAAACTATTGCATCAGTAGGCACATCAGTATCCCAAACCCCAGCACTTTGGCTCCTCCACTGGCTCCTGCACCTTGCACAGCATTTCCAGTGTTGCAGTGGCAGGGCTTGGACCTCTGGCACTAGTGCCACCACCTTCATGGATCCTGGAGCAATTGTCTTTTCATATGTGCTCACACTTCATATCCCAGGTCCATGGCCACTCATGGGTGCTCTGTATCAGATACTGGTGCCACTGCCATCATGTGCATGCCCATGACACAGATCTGGTGCTCAAAGGGATCCCCATGGTTATGACATCGCCCGTGGGAGAAGAAGAAATCAGGAGAATTCCAGCAGCCTTCACACCTGAAGACTAAAACAGTCCTCACTTGCCCTGTAGCCTTGGACACTAAGGACTCCTGCAGTCTTCACTGATAATGACCTTGCTTGATGGAACAGCATGGAGACTATGCCAATGCACCCTTACTATAACTGGAACCACTGCACCCTACCTAGCCAGTGATTTTATACTCACCTGAAGGTGAAGGCTTTTCCCTACCTAAACTAGTCTGTAAAGTCTGAAAGAGGTGAATGCTCCATCAAATGCAGACATCAACACAAGACAATAAGAAACAGGAAAAAAATCAAAGAAACATGAGGCTATCAAAGAAACACAATAATTTTCTAATAACCAACTCCAAGGAAAATGAAGACATAGGAATTACTTGAAAAAGAATTCAAAATAATTGTTTTAAGAGTGCTTAGTGAACTAAAAGAGAACACAGATAGACATCTTAATGAAATCAGAAGAACAATAGGTGAATAAAATGGGAAATTCAATAAAGAGATAGAAGTAATAAAAATGAAAACTCTGGAGCTGAAGATACAATAAATGAAATGCAAAATGCAATAGAAAAACTCTGTGAACTTGATAGGTCTTTTGAAAATATCCAATCATATGAGAAAAGAGGAAAAAAATGTAAAGAAGTAAAGACAGTCTAAAGGATTTAGGGGACACTAACATTCACATTATATGCACATTATACAAGTCTCAGAAAGATAGAGGCAAAGGCAAAGAGATAGAGGCAGAAAGCTTATTCAAAGAAATAATGGTTAAAAATTTCTTAAATTTGAGGAGACATATGGACATTTGGGTACACAAAGCTCAGTCTCCAATTAGTTTAGACACAAGAAAGACTTTACCAAGACATATTACAATAAAGCTGTCAAAATAAAAGACAAAGAGAAAATCTTGACAATAACAAGAACAAAGAAGTTTCTTATAAGGGAATCCTCATAAGGCTATCAGAGGATTTCTTAGCAGTAAATTTTTAGGCCAACAGAGGGTGGGATGGTATATTCAAAGTGCTAAAAACAAAAAACAGAAAACAAAAAAACAAAACTGTCATTGAAGAATAGTTTATCCAGAAACGCCATCCTTCAGAAATGGAGGACTTTCCCAGACAAACAAAAGCTGAAGGAGTTTATCTCCACTAGATTTACTTTAGAAGAAATGCTAAAAGGAGTTCAAGTTGAATACAAGAATGCTAATTAGTAATATGAAATATCTGAAAGTAGAAAACTCACTAGTGAAAGAAAGTACACTGTAAAATTCAGAATACTTTAATATTGTAGTGATGGTGTATAGATCACATAATTCTAGCATAAAGTTTAAAAGATAAAAACATTAAAAACTATAGCTAAAATAATTTGTTAATGGAAACACAATGTAATAATTTGTAAATTATTACATCAAAAACATAAAATATGTTTGGAGGGGACTAAAAGTGCAAAGTTTTTGTGTGTGATTGAAGTTAAGTTGGATTAGCTTGAGATGGACTTTTATAAGTATAATATGTTTTATGTATGCCTCATGGTAACCACAAAGCAAAAACATATAGTAGCTACAGAATAGGTAAAGAGAAAAGAATCAAAATATACCTCTACAGAAATCATCAAATTATAAAGTAAGACAGAAAGAGAGAAATACAGAAACAAAAAGTGATAAAATGGTCAGAACAAAATTAACAAAATGACAACCATAAATTTTTACCTATCAATAATTATGTTGAATGTAAATGTATTAAATTCTCCAATCAAAAAACATAGAATGGCTGAATGTAAATAAACAAGACCTAATATGCTGTCTATGGTGTGTGCAAGAGACTGTTTTTCAGCTTTCAAGTCATATATTGACTGGAAGTGAAGAAAAGGAAAAAATATTCCACAAAAATGGAAGCCAAAGGAGATAGCAGTAGCTGTACTTATATCAGAAAAAATAGACTTTAAGCCAAAAGCTGAAAAGGATACATTACGTGAAAAACTTCTGCACAGCATAGAAAACAATTAACAAAGTGAAGAGGCAACCCACAGAATGGGATAAAATATTTACAATTAGTAACTAAAATATATAAAGAACTGAAACGTCTCAGTAGCAAAAATACAAACGAAAATGAAAACAAATAATCTGATTTAAAAATGGGAAAAATATCTGAATAAATATTTCTTAAAGTAAAACACACAAATGACCAAGAGGTACATGAAAAAATGTTTACCATCACTAATCTCCAGGGAAATGCAAATCAAAACCACAATGAGATATCATCCCACCTCAGTCAGAATGTCTATTATTAAAAAAGACGAAAAATAACGAACTCTGGTGAGGATGTGAAAAAAGGGAAATGTTTACATATTGTTGGTGGAGATGTAAAGTAGTACAGCCATTAGAAAAAACATTATTGAGGTTCCTCAAAAAACTAAAAACAGAACTACCGTATTATCTAGGAATCTCACTTCTACGTATATGTATTGTATGTATTATAGTCAATTTTAGGTATATGTGTTATAGCCAATTCTCACATTGCTATAAAGAAATACCAGATAGTGGCTCTTGCCTGTAATCCTAGCACTTTGGGAGGCCAAGGCAGGCAGATCACGATGTCAGTAGTTTGAGAACAGCATGATCAATGTGGTGAAACCCCATCTCTACTAAAAATACAAAAATTAGCCAGGCGTGGTGGCACATGCCTGTAGTCCCAGCTACTCAGGAGGCTGAGGCAGGAGAATCACTAGAACCCAGGAGATAGAGGTTGCAGCACTCCAGCCTGGATGATAAAGCAAGACTCTGTCTCAAAACACACACACACAGACACACAGACACACAGACACACACACACACACACACACACACAAAACAAAGACTGGGTAATTTATAAAGAAAAGAGGTTTAATTGGCTCATGTGTCTGCAGGCTGTACAGGAAACATAGGGGGATCTGCTTTTGGGGAGGGCTCAGGGAGCTTTCAATTGTGGTGGAAGGCAAAGGCAGAGCAGACACATCACATGGCTGGAGCAGGAGGAAGAGAGAGAGTAGGGAGGTGCCAGACACTTTTAAACAACCAGATTTCACAAGAACTCACTCACTATCATGAGGATAGCACCAAGTGGTGCTAAACTATTAATGAGAAATTCACTCCCATGTTCCAATTACCTCCAAACAGGCCTTACTTTCAACATTGGGGATTACAATTCAATATGGGATTTGGCTGCGGACATGTATCCAAACTTTATCAGTATTTATATCAGAGAAAAGAAATCATTATACCAAAGAAAAGAAATCAGTATACCAAAGAGGTATCTGTACTCCCATGTTTATTGCAGCACTATTTACAATAGCCAAGATAAGAAATCAACCTGTGTTCATGAGTAAATAAACAGCTGAAGAAAATGTAGTATATATACATAATGGAATCCTATTCAGCCTTAAAATAGAACAAAATTGCATCGTTTGCAGCAAGATGGATGGAACTGGAAGTCATTATATTAAGTGAAATAAGCAAGGCATGGAAAGACAAATATTGCATGGTCTCACTCATAGATGGGAGCTAAACATGTGTATATCATAAAGGTAGAGAATAGAATGGTGGTTACCAGAGTCTGGGAAGGGAAGAGGAGATAAAGAGATTTTTTTAAGGGGTGCAAAAATATAGTTAGACAGAAGGAATAAGTTCTAGTATTGCATAGTACAGCTGGACATTTATAGTAAAAAATAATTATTGTATATTTCAAAACACTAGAAGAATTGTAATGTTCTCAACACACAGAAATGATACTTGTTTGAGGTGATGGATATCCCAATTACCCAGATTTGATCATTATATTGTATACAGGTATCAAAACATCATATGTACCCCCAAAATATGTGTAACTATTATATGTCAATTTTTTAAAAACTGTAAAAAGAGAGAAAGAAGGTCATTATACCATGATAATGGGGTCAATTCATCATGAGGATATAACAATTGGAAAATACATGCACTCAATATTTAAGTGCTTAAATATATTAAGCAAATATTAATAGATCTGAAGGGACAGATAGTAATACCATAGTAATAGAGAATTTCAATACTGCACTTTCACCCACGAGTAGACCTTTCAGATAGAAAATCATTTAAAAAATTTGGATTTTGACTGCACACTAGACCTAATTATCATATATAGAACATTCTTCCCAATGGCAGTAGGATACTCATTCTTCTCAAGTGCACAAAGAGCATTCTCCAAGATAGATCATGTTTTGTTACAAAACAAATCTTAGCAAATTTGAAAAGATTGAAATTATGTCCAATATCTTTTCCAACCATAATAATAATAAACTAGAACTCAATCACAAGAACAAAAGTTGAAAATTCACGTTTATGTGGAAACTGTATTATATACTCTTGAACAAACAATGGGTCTATATCTGTTTGGTTTTGCTAAAACAGAAAGCCACCTATTAGGTAATACATGAAGAAAAGATTATTTCTCACAGTTCTGGAGGGTAGAAAATCCAATATCAAGGTGCTGACATTTGGCAGGGGTCTTCTTGCTTTGTCATCATATGGCAGAAAGTGAGACAATGGGAGAGGGTAAAAGAGAAAAAGAAGGAGTGAAATTTGATTTTATAATAAAGCCAATATTGTGAAAATGATATGGTTTGGCTGGGTCCCCACCCAAATCTCATCTTGAATTGTAACCCGACAGTTTTCACTTGTCATGGGAGGAACCCGTGTGGGAGGCAATTGAATTATAAGGGTGGGTTTTTCCTGCACTGTTCTCATGATAGTGAATAAGTCTCATGAGATCTGATGGTTTTAAAAATGGGATTTTCCCTGTACAAGCTCTCCTTTTGCCTGCTGCCATCCATGTAATAAGCGACTTGCTTCTCCTTGCCTTCCACCATGATTGTGAGGCCTACCCAACCACATGATACTGTGAATCCAATTAACCCTCTTTCTTTTGTAAATTGCCCAGTATTGGACACGTTTTTATTAGCAGTGTGAAAATGAACTAATAAAGTAAACTGGTACCAGTAGAGTGGGGTGCTGCTGAAGATAACCAAAAATGTGAAAGTGACTTTGGAACAGGGTAACAGGCAGAAATTGGAACAGTTTAGTGGGCTCAGAAGAAGAAAGGAAAATGTTGAAAAGTTTTTAACTTCCTCTCAGAGACTTGTTGAATGGCTTTGCCCAAAATGCTGATAGCGATATGGACAATAAAATCCAGGCTGAGGCTATCTCAGATGGACATGAAGAACTTTTTGGGAACTGGTGCAAAGGCTACTCTTATTATTATGTTTTAGCAAAAAGACTGGCAGCATTTTGCCCCTGCCTTAGAGATCTGTGGAACTTTGAACTTGAGAGAGATGATTCAGAGTATCTGGCGGAAGAAATTTCTAAGCAGCAAAGCTTTCAAGAGTTGACTTGGGTGCTGTTAAAGGCATTCAGTTTTATAAGGGAAGTAGAGCATAAAAGTTCAAAAAATTTGCAGCCTGACAATGCAATAGAAAAGGAAATACTATTTACTGAGGAGAAATTCAAGTTGGCTGCAGAAATTTGCATAAGTAACTAGGAGCTGAATGTTAATCCCCAAGACAATGGGGAAAATGGCTTTAAGGTACGCCAGAGGTCTTCACAGCAGCCCCTACCTCCACAGGCCCCAAAGCCTAGGAGGAAAAAGTGGTTTGGTGGGCCAGGCCCAAGGTTGCCATGCTGTGTGCAGCCTAGGGACTTGGTGCCCTGCATCACAGCCAGTCCCAATGAGGTTGAAAGGGGCCAGGATAGAGCTTGGCCATGGTTTTGGAGGGTGCTAGGCTCAAGCCTTGGCAGCTTACACATAGTGTTGAGTCTGTGAGTGCACAGAAGTCAAGAATTGAGGTGTGGGAATCTCCCCCTAGATTTCGGAGGATGTATGGAAATGCTGGATGTCCAGGCAGAAGTTTGCTGCAGAAGCAGGGCTCTCTTATGGAGAACTTCTGCTAGGGGAGTTAGGAAGGGAAATGTGGGGTCAGAGATCCCACACAGAGTCTACTGGGTTACTGCCTAGTGGAGCTGTGAGAAGAAGGCCACTATACTCCAGACTCCAGAATGGTAGATCCACTGATAGCTTGCACTATGCACCTGAAAGAGCCATAGACATTCAATGCCAGCCCATGAAAGCAGCTGGGAGGGAAGCTACACCCTCAAAGCCACAGGGGTGGAGCTGCCCAAGACCATGGGAACCCACCTCTTGCATCAGCATGACCTGGATGACATGGAGTCAAAGGAGATCATTTTGGAGCTTTAAGATTTGACTGCCCCACTGGATTTCAGACTTGCATGGGGCCAGTAACCCCTTTGTTTTGGCCAATTTCTCCCATCTGAAGCATGTGTATTTACCCAATGCCTGTATCATCATTGTATCCAGGAAGTAACTAACTTGCTTTTGATTTTACCGGCTCATAGATAGAAGGGACTTGCTTAGTTTCAGATGAGACTTTGGACTGTGGACTTCTGAGTTAATGCTGAAATGAGTTAAGACTTTGGAGGACTATTGGGAAGGCATGATTGGTTTTGAAATGTGAGGACATGAGATTTGAGAGGGGCCAGGGTTGAAACGATATGGTTTGGCTGTGTTCCCACACAAATTTTATCTTGAATTGTAACTCCCACAATTCCAACATGTCATGGGAAGAACTCAGTGGGAGGTGATTGAATTATGGGTGTGGGTCTGTCCCCTTCTATTCTTTTGATAGTGAATAAATCTCATGAGATCTGATGGTTTTAAAAACGGAAGTTTCCCTGCCAAAGCTCTCTTTTTTACCTGCTGCCATCCAGGTAAGACATAACTTTCTCTATTTGGCCTTCTGTCATGATTGTGAGGCCTCGTGAGCCACACAGAACTGTGAGTCCAATTAAACCTCTTTTTTTGTAAATTGCCCAGTCTTTATCAGCAGTGTGAAAATGGACTAATACAGATAACAAACTCACTCCCATGATAACAACATAATTCATTTATGAAGGCAGAAACTTCATGACCTAATCACCTCTTAAAAGTTTTAGTACTCAACACTACTCTATTGTAGATTAAGTTCTCAATGCATGAAATTTGGTGGACAGATTCAAACCGTAGCAGCATCAAGAAGAAATAAAAAGTAAACTTAAAAATGTCTTGAGACAAATGCAAATTGAAATATGACATACCAAAAACTTATGGGGTACAGTGAAATCAGTTCTATAAGGGAAGTTAACAACAATCAATGCCTACATGAAGATAAAGCTCTCAAATAAACAATCTAACTTAGCGAGAAAAAGGAGAACAAACTAAGCCCAAAGTGAGTAGAAGGAGGGAAATAACAAAGATTGGAACATACATAAAAGAGAAAACTTGAAAACAATAGAAAAGAGAAACAAAGCTAAGAACTTTTTTTTTTTTTAAAGATAAAATTGTCAAAGCTTTAGTTTGGCTAACTAGAAAAAAAGAAAAAAGAATAAAAAATGTAAAAAACGTACAAGAAGACATTCTAACTGATATCCCAGTAAAACAAAAGGTCACAAGACTATTTTATACAATTATATGCTAATAAATTGGAAAAAAATGGATAAATTCCTAGAAACATATAACCTACCATGACTGCATCATGAGGGCGTAGAAAATCTGAACAGACCAGTAACATGTAAGGAGATTGAATCAGTAATCAAAAATCTCCCATCAAAGAAAAACCTAGGATCTGATAGTTTCACTGTTGAATTTTCTCAAACATTTAAGCAAGAGTTAAAACCAATCCTCAAGTTCCTCCACAAATTTGAATAGAGAGGAAAGCGTTCAAATTTATTTTATGAAAACCAACTCTTAGCTTTGTTTATCTTTTCTATTGTTTTCAAATTTCTCTTTTATTTCTGTTCTGATTTTTGTTATTTCCTGCTTTCTACTCACTGTGGGCTTAGTTTGCTCTTTTTCTTTTTCTTGATACCAAAGCCAGAGAGGGCATTAAAAGAAATGAAGGCTATAGGCCAACATCTTTGATGAACATAAGATACAAAATCCTCAACAAAAACTAACATTTCAATAGCACATTAAAAGGATTATTATGCCATGATCAAGTAAGATTTATTTCTGGGATTCAAGGATGGTTCAACAAATGCAAATCAGTAAACATTATATGTCACATTAGCAAAGTAAAGGACAAAAATGACATGATCATCTCAGTAGATGCAGAAAAAATGTTTGGCAAAATTTGACATGCTTTCATGATAAAAACTCTCAACCCATTAGGTAGAGAAGGAATGTACTGCAACACAATAAAGGTCATATATAATGAGCCTGAGCTATCATCATACTCCAATGAAAAGCAGAAGGCTTTTCCTCTGTGATCAGGTACATACATGACAAGGATGTCTAAAATTCCTTCTCTATTCAATGTAGTACTGGTAGTTCTAGCCATAAAAATTAGGCAAAAAAGAAAGAATCAAATAAAAGACATCCAAATTTGAAAGGAAAGGAAGAAGTAGAATTGTCCCTGTTTGAAGACGACATGAGCTTATACATAGAAAACCCTAATGACGGTAACAAAATCTGTTAGAACTAATAAATGATTTCAGCCAAGTTGCAGAATACGAAATCAGTTGCATTTTATACAATAGTAACAAAATATCTGAAAAGGAAATTTTAAAAAAACTCACATTAGCACCAAAAAGTATAAAATACTTAGGAATAATTTTAACCAAGGAGATACAAGATCTGTACACTGAAAGCAATAAGACATTGATTGATGAAAGAAATTGAAGAAGACACAAGTAAATGAAAAGTCACCCTGTGTTCATGGATTGGAAGAATTAATATTGTCAAAATGTCCTTACTACCCAAAATGATACACACATTCATGGAAATCCCTGTGAATTTTCTAATGAGATTTTCTACATAAATAGAAAAAAAATCCTGACATTTGTATGAAATCACAAAAGCCCCCAAATTGCTAAAGCAATCTTGAATAGGAAGAACACAGCTGGAGGCATCACACTTCCTGATATCAGATTATATTACAAAGCTGTAGCAATCAAGACAATATGGTACTAGCATAAAATCAGACACATAGACCAATGGAATAGAATAGAAATGCCAGAGATAAACTCATAGCTATATTGTCAAGTAATCTTTGACAAAGGCATGAAGAATATACAATGGGAAAGGGATAGTCTCGCCAATAAATGGTGTTGGTCAAACTGAAAATCCACATGCAAAAAACAATTAAATTGGATTCTTATCTTTCACCATAAACAAAATCAATTTAAAATGGATTAAAGACTTAAATATAGAACTTGAAATGCTAAAACAAATAGAATAAAACAGGGAAAAATCTCCATGACTTTGGTGTTGGCATTTTTTTTTTTTGGATATGACACCAAAAGCATAGGTAACAAAAGCAAAAATAAACAAGTAGAACTACTTCAAACTAAAAAGTTTCTATACAACAAAGGAAACAATTAACAAAAGGAAAAGGCAACCCACAAAACAGGAGAAAATATTTGCAAGCCATATATCCAATAAGATACATGAGATTAATATACAAAATAAATATAACCTCATATATCTTGTATATAACACAAAATATATAATAAGAGGTTAATATACAAAATATATAAGAAACTCATACAATTCAGTAGCAAAAAAATCAATTTAGAAAATGGGCAAAACACCTGAATAGGCATTTTTCCAAAGAAGACATGCAAATGGCCGGCTGGGCGCAGTGGCTCATGCTTGTAATCCTAGCACTTTGGGAGGCCGAGGAGGGTGGATCACCTGAGGTTGGGAGTTTGAGACTAGCCTGACCAACATGGAGAAACCCTGTCTCTACTAAAAATTCAAAAAATTAGCTGGGTGTGGTGGTGCATGCCTGTAATCCCAGCTACCCAGGAGGCTGAGAGAGGAGAATCACTTGAACCCTGGAGGTGGAGGTTGCGGGGAACATTGCACTCCAGACTGGGCAACAAGAGCGAAACTCTGTCTCAAAAAAAAAAAAAAAAGACATACAGATGGCCAAGAGGTACATGAAAAGATGTCCAACATCACTAATCATCAGGGAAATGAAAATAAAAACCACAGTGAAGTATCACCTCACAGCTAATAGGATGGCTATTGTCAAAAACTTAAAAGGTAAGTGTTGGTGAGGTTGCTGGGCAAAGGGAACCCTCACTTACATACTGTTGGTTGCAATGTAAGTTGGTACAGCTGCTATGGAAACAGAAAGGAGGTCCCTCAAAAAATTAAAAGTAGACTGGGCATGGTGGTTCAGGCACTTAATCCCAGCACTTTGGGAGGCTAAGTGGGAGGATAGCTTGAGGTCAGGAGTTTGAGATCAGCCTGGGCAACAGAGTGAGACTTCACCTCTACAAAAGATTTAAAAAATTAGCACATATTATGGCACATGCCTATTGTCCAAGTTACTTGAGAGGCTGAGGTAGGAGAATCACTTGAGCCCAGGTGTTTGAGGTTGCAATGAGCCATGACCACACCACTGCACTCCAGCTTGGGAGACAGAGTAAGACCTCGTCTCAGAAGAAAAGGAAATCTAGTCATTTGCAACAACATGGATGAAGCTTATGTTATGTGAAATACATCAGACACAGAAAGATAAATACTGCACAGACCTCACTTATATATGGAATCTTAAAAAGTGAAATTAATAGAAATAGAGAGTAGAAGGGTGGTTATCATGATTAGGGAGATTGGGGAAAATGGAGAGATGTTGGTCTTAGAATACAGACTTGAATTTATAAGATGAATAAATTCCAGAGATCTAATTTGCAGCATGATAACTATAGTTAATATTTGCTAAGAGAGTAGATATTAGATATTTTTACCAGACAAAAATACAGCTATGTGAGGTGATGGATATGTTAATTATCTTGATTGTGGTAATCATTTCACAATGCATAAGTATATCAAAGCATTTAATGTATGGCTTGAATCTATACAATTTTTATTTGCCAATTCTGCCTCAATGAAGCTAATAAAAGTTTTATGTTACAACATTAGTTAAATGTTTATGGAGCTGAATGAGAGTCCATGTTGGCTGCCCTTATTTTTCTGTGCATGTAGCTTAAAATCTGTTGCACATATACACCATGGAATACTATGCAACCATAACAAAGGATGAGTTTGTGCCCTTTGTAGGGACATGGATGCAGCTGGAAACCATCATTCTCAGCAAACTATCGCAAGAACAGAAAACCAAACATCACATGTTCTGATTTATAGGTGGGAATTGAACAATGAGGTCACTTGGACACAGGAAGGGGACCATCACACACTGGGGCCTATTGTGGGAAGTGGGGAGTGGGGAGGGATAGCATTAGGAGATATACCTAATGTAAATGATGAGTTAATGGGTGCAGCACACCAACATGGCACATGTATACATATGTAACAAACCTGCACGTTGTGCACATGTACCCTACAACTTAAAGTATAATAAATAAATAAATAAATAAATAACCTCCATTCACCAATATAATATTGTGATAGGTATTTCCTAAAGGTCACGAAGCACAAATAAATTAAATGCATCCATCATGGACTTATTTTATTTGAAGATGCTCCTTGGAGACCCTTAGAAGAACGCCCATGAATGATTTGAAAATTCTCTTTGTTCCCAAGAGATCGTTGACTTTGATGGTATCTTTCACTGGAATTGGGACAATGACATTTAGCTTGCCAGAAGTATTTGTGAAGAAATTGCCACATTCATTGAAAAGGTAAAAACCTAAACTTGTAAGCCTAATGATGGAGGAAAAAAAAATCTCCATGGGAATATCAACTGGATACCTCTGATATCATTCGGCCGTCTTAGGTTGCAAATGACAGAAATCCAAATGGAAGTAAATTAAGGCAAAAGATGACCTGTTAAAAAGATCCTGATATAATCCTCAGAATCAATTGGATTGAAAAAAAACCCAGGTTTGGAAGGCAGAAACTTTGGAAATTCTCTTTGGGATTTTATTAGGATATCAGTTCAGTTATTTTAATAGCATGGCTCAAACGAGACAGGAGGTTTACTCATCCCTTTTGTAAAAGCATAAGTGAGCAGACAGTCTAGGGAAAGAACGTCACTTGATGCATGTCATCTGAAGTCCACAGTTCCTTCTCCCTTTTTGTTCCACCAGACCTAAATGTGTTATGCCTTCTGCATATTCTATTCTGGATTACCTTCTGTTGAATCTAAGCTCCAGTCCCCCAGGAAAGGGAAAAACATGCAAGAGAACAAACTGTTTCGTTATAAGAGTGCGATACAGAAGTTACTCACATTACTTCTGTTCACATAGCTTTGTCCAAACTTAGTCATGTTGCTTCAAGGGAGCCTGAGAGTATAGTTTTTAGCTGGTAAGCTATAAACCACACTAAAACTTGGGGTTTCTGTTACTAAAAGGAAGAATGGAAGAAGTGATACTGGGGACCAACAGCAGTCTCCACCATAGAAATAATAACTCTTAAATATGGTAAAGAGTCTATCTTTGCTGTCTTTGCTCTGTTTCTCCTTTTCTCTCCACCAGTGGGCTTCTTTCTATCTTATTGCAGGATACAGAGCAAGAAGCATGGTTATCAATGGCCCTGTGTTTATACTTACCCAGTTTCAAACCTGCCTTCTCCAACAGATAGACTCAATTGTTTCTTCGTATTTAGTTAACTCCCCAGGGAGGCGATGACTAGAGAAGGAGGTGGGTTTTTACTTAACACATTTATTAAGTACATATATGTCAGGAAACCTTCTAGACCAGGGCCAAATATGGCCAGCCAACAAAGTTTTATTGGAACCTAGTCACGTTCATTTGTTTCCATATTGTCCATTGAGTAGTTGAAATAGAAACACCATGTTCTCGAAGGCGAAAATGTTATTATCTGGACTTTTACAAAAAGTTTGCTTACTTCTCTTCTAGATGCTGGGGATAGAACGGTGATCAAGACATAGATGGTTTCTATCCTTATGAAGCACAGATTGCCTTCTGAGATTCAGTTTTCTTGGTGATTCCCAGCTCTTACTAGGGTGTTGGATAGAGGAACTGATTTATTCATATAACTGCATCGACTTTCAGGTCTGTTTGGTATAGCCCTAAACAATGTAAGTCCAAACAAGCAGAGTCACATCATTGCAACCCTAGTTTAATGTCCTTATGAATTACTGAAGAGATTTTAGAATTGTCAAAATGACCTTCATACCTTTGGATATGTCTTGTACTTGGCTCTTGGTCCTTCATCGGTCATGGTTAATTCATACTATCAGTTTGTTATATTACCTGTTGGTATTGCTGTTTTCTTTCTTCTAACCATTTTTCATATGACTTGCTCCTTTTGTGTTCTCATGCTATTTGTATTATTTTGAAAATTAGTGCATTACCTGCAACTGAAATCATGGTATCTTTTTTCTCTCATTTAAATATCTCCATCCTTTTCATTTTGCTCCTCTATTTTCTTAAAATTTTATAGATATGAATTCAGAATGTAGGCATTTTTGCAATTAGATTGAGGTTACTCATTATAGGTCTCACTCAATCTGCAAAGTAATGCAGCACATTAGATTAGCAGTCATGTATGTACTCTCTGCTGTAGGATGGCATCCCACCAATATCTGATTATAAGTATCAAGATTAGAGCCTTCCTCTAACACAGCCATTGAGAGTTCAGAACTTGTCTGTCTAGAAATATGCTGCCATCAGTAGGTAGATAATTAATATAATGGGAAGTAATGAAATGGGGGGTAAAGGTACAAGAGCCTCATGGCAGGAGAAATTTATGACAGGGTGAACTTTATAATAAGAACAAAGTATATGTTAGCACATTCATCAAAGGGTGGGAATTGAAAATATATTGAATATGGTGTGTGCTCATTGATCTCATGACTTCAAACCAAATCAGGACTGAGAGGCTTATTGTGGCCTCATTTGGTTTATTAGCTGGGGGCTTATTCTTCTTGATTTTGCATTTGTCTCGGGTGTGTTCAGTTGTCTCTTTCTTCCCCTTCCTTCTCCCTACCCTCACTTCTTTCCTTTCTTCCTCATTTTTCTCCCTGTTTTCTTCCTTCCTTTTTTCTTCCCCCAGCCCTTCCTTCCTTCCTTCCTTCCTTCCTTCCTTCCTTCCTTCCTTCCTTTCTTCCTTCTTTTTCTCCTTGCTTCCTTCCTTCTTCCTTCCTTCCTTCCTTCCTTCCTTCCTTCCTTCCTTCCTTCCTTCCTTCCTTCCTTTCTTCCTTCCTTCCTTCCTTCCTTCCTTCCTTCCTTCCTTCCTTCTTTCCATCACTTTTCTTATGAGTGTGAACATCAACTCAGTTTTTTTTCTATAAATGGCAATGAACTTTCTAAATGACTAGATAAATAATTGATAGCATTAAAGAACTGTGAAATGATAACAAGACAGTATAATCATGGTCTAGCTAGCATCATTAGACTGATGACTTGACACTACTACCAACTAAAACAGTATTTTCTTTTAAGGCAACACTGAGTAGCTTTATGCTTTTTGTGTATAGTATAAACTTGCATGTCTTTAAAAATTCTACAATTTGACATTTTTATTAGGCTTTCCTAAGATTTGGATTTATTGGCAATTACAATTGAGGGATGTTTCTCATACTTCCCGGGACTTCCCAGTTGTTTCACACAGTGTGGACAGATTTCTAGAAATTATTATTACCCTGATTATGTATACCTAAGCAGATGTGATGTTTAATAACAACTGCAATAGTAATAGGAATAAGTAGCTAACACTTCCATAGTGCTAAGTCATAAGTGCTTTACACAGACTAACTCTTTACTAGTCAGCACTCTATCATTAGCTCCATTTTAGAGATGAGGTTATTGAGACCCACCACTGGTAAGTGATGGAACTACGGGATTTCATCTTAGATTCTAGTATTCACCTATAAATACTGTGCTCTAGTGTCTTTCATTTGCCACATAACAGAACAGTTGTGTGATGTTGAAAAACAGGACAGTCCTAGGAATTAGCTTACTTAAGTTCTAAAACCAACTTTCCATTAATGGGAATTTTACTTTGGTTTACATAAGTGATTTGGGGGATTGGATTGTGTTGGTGTTTTTCAAGGTATATCCCTAGACATATTCCATAAAAAATAAGTGAAATAAGCTTTTAAAATGCTGCAAAGTATAGTCCCCTTTTGGAAAGAGTTCCAAAAAGCCCTGCAATAAAGATACGTATCTCACTTTTCTTGATTCAGCTCTTCCTAAATTTTTGACCAAAGGATGCCCTTTCAGGGAATAATGAAAGGCATACCACACTTAACCAGGCTAGGTTACTAGTGGTTTATGAAACTGCTTTCAGAACTCTGAACCACATAACCTTTGATGCCTCTTTCAGCCTCAAAATCCCTAGGATTATAAATACTAATTGTTTATCTATATGTATTTGTCATTCTATTTGTATTGACCTACAACATTGACACTAAGATTACTGAGAGTTTGATGAACCTATATATATAATGTTACGGGTAGAAAGTATACTTTTTACTCTTCACAAACAAACACAGCCCAGTAGTATCAAATTTACACTTTGAGCCCCTTCCAACTGGTTTTCTGGCATGTATTACTTATGTTCCCCATCAAGCTAAAGTGGAACTTGCCTTAACCATAGTTTATTAAAAGGTTTAATGACAATAATTTTTGGTTGAAGTTAACTGAATTACAGTTTTACTTGCAAAAGGGTGTACATTGTAACATCACTGCAGTCTTGGTGTAAATAATAGAAAGAAGTATTCACAATGTTTTTTTCACCATTCATGGAATTTTCTGCAAAGATCTGCCTCTAGCAGAAGAACAATTTCTTTACTTTTTTTCTAGCTGTTTCAAGAGCTAGTTTAAAGCTTTCGATTTATATTCTCTGAATGCAAGCTGTGTGAACTTACTATTATGTGTGCATTTGCGAAAATACATACAGGGAGGGCTTTCCTGACTTCATGTCTGTAGCCACAGTTCAAGGCTGTAAATGGCACACAGAATTGCTTTTTAGAGCAGGTACACTGAAGCCCCTCATAAAATAGGAATCAAGGGATTTGAGAACCTATTTCAATTTCCACCCACAATCAAGAAGTACGAAATTAGAGTTGACAGAGTAGTTCTTCATGAGCATTTAAGGTGGTGAAATTGAACTTAAGCAACTTATTATCCTCAAGTTTTACCCACATTCGAGAAGTGAGAAATTAGACTTGCTAAGTGAAAAGATTTCTTCCTGCAAAATTGAACACATGGGCAATTTGACAAAGTGCCATTGTAATATGATGGGTTAGCTAAGACCTTCAGAAATGAGACACTCTTGTTGTATGAATGAGCTCTACTAGAAAAAAAAGAATGGAGAAATATTTTGTTCAGAAACACTGAACTGGGCACTTATCTCCCTAAATAATTTTTAATGATTCTAGTCAGCTTTGAAAAGAGACTTAATGGGATATGTTGGCTTCTTTTATGGAATTTTCAGCTGGCACACTCTTCTAGCTTTCAGTCAGAAATTTAAGTGCTAGTGACTTAAATTGAAATTCTTGACAGACACCTTACCAAGTATCTTCTCCCTCTTTGTGCAAGACAAAGTATAGATCTTTAGCTGACCCAGGGGTCCCTTCCTTTTCAGGATGTGCTTTTCATTCACTGGGTGTCTGCCTTGGTGGTGATTATGCACCCGGCCTTATGGAGGATTGATATATAAAATTGGCCTGAGAAAGGTGAGTCACTTATTAGTGTAATCTCAAAGTGGGAAGGCACAGAAACATCCCATGAAAACTCACTCTCCAGGGGATTTTTTGGCATGCTGGTCCAAATAATTGGAACCTCATATTCTAGCTCTACCACCTTCTAGTTGCATGATCTCAGGCCAATTATTTCACTTTTCTTAGCTTCAGTTGTCTTATCTATAAAATGGGGATTATGAAAATATCTCCCTGGCAGAGTTGTCAGGATCAAAAGAGTCAGAATGTATGAAGCACTGGACATACTTTTGTCACATTTTAAGAACGAGTATCAGTGGATGCAGACATTCAAATGGTTTTCATCAAGTTTGTTAATCCAGGAAAGAATATCCAGCTGGTCCATCACCAAGGCCTTTGTTAGTCTTTGAAAAAACAACAACAACAACAACAACAACAACAACAACAAACTCCTTCCTCAAAGCTAAAGCCAATATAATTGTTGAAATTGCAGCAGCAACAATTCTCTGCATGGTTATAATGTTACTTTGCACCTAGGTCCTTAAATATATTCTTTAGTTTCTGGCTTATTATGGCTTAAGAACATCAGGAAGAGGAAGAAGAATCAGCATGAGGTTGATGGTTGAGTGACAACCATAATTTTCCATATAACAGAATCTTTGCTAATGTAAAAGCTACCTTCGGGTTATGCAAAAGTTTATTGAAATACAGGCACAAAGTGGTGTTTTCTATCCAACAAAGAAGAAGTGCGGTCACACAATTTAGCATGTTGAGTTATTCTTTTCAAAATCAACCTCCTAAGGACCAAGGACTCAAATTTAAAATATAATTTCTATGCATTCTTTTTTAAGTGAAAAAAACAGCTTGTACAGCTAAACTGGGTAGCTGTAGCACAATTTGCTAATGTTTCTATTTGTTGAAGAAATGCCAAATATTTGCAGGAATGGCAAGTAGCAAAACATAGTCCTCATCTGTATGCAACATAGTCATAACATAAAATTATGAGCACAGAGATATGATTTCTGAAAAGATTGAATTAACATTGTGAAAATTAGAGCCCCCTCATTTACATAAATCTGGGGAATGCCATTGCATGACAAACCTGGCAATTTATTTGGCAGTAGCAAAGAAAGTATACTTTGCACAGCATTCCACAGCACTTGGAAGTGAGAGTGAGAGTCTGCTCTTTGTAGGAGGCCTTGGGAATCAGTACATTAAATTATCACTCCCAACTCAAAGCTCACCTGAAATGAAAAAAAGCCACCTTAGTAATGGTGCTTGAAAATGATGAGAAAGTTCTGACATGTAGCTATTTGTGATGACAATTCCTGTGGGAGAAAGAAGTGTAATTATCTGATCAACACAAACCCTTTAGCCTTTTTAGCTAACTGTATTTACTCCTGGGTGACCTCTGATTTATTGAGATTTCGAGGAGAACCCAACTTGGAGGGAACAAGAACTTTTACTTGGAAACTAGGAAATTGCTGATGTGTTCCTGAGGTCATGTGATCATTTCATATCCAGAAAACCTTAGCTGGAAAAAAAAATACTGACATTCACAGATCCAGCAAGCTGGTCTCTATTCTCAGATGGCTGATATATTACTCTTAAGACTAAAGCTTTTCCTGTGTTATAGCTATTTTGTTTCTTAACTAATGCATATTAACTGCAAAGGGTGCAGGAGTAGAGGAGCAGCCTTGGGTGTGGGATGCAGAAGATAAAATGGCAGTCACAGTATTACATTGTGAGGATGCAGGAAAGTGGAAGTAGGCGTACCTTGAATAAGGGTACACATGGGTGTCCTCTATTTAAGAGTCAAGCTCTGTGGGGCTGGGATGCGTTGTACATAAGAGATACAATGTTTTAATATATGGCAAGAAGATTATGACTGAGGCATATTAGGGTTCTCTAGAGAAACAAAACCAATAGCATGTGTCCATTATATTGTTATAAAAGGAGATAATATAAAAGGAGATTTATTATGGAAATTGACTCATGTGATTATGGAGGCCATGAAGTCCCATAGTATGCGATCTGCAAACTGAAGAACTAGAAAGGTGGTGGCATAAGTTTCAGTCCAGGTTGGAAAGCCTGAGAATCAGGGAGCCCATTGGTATAAGTCTCAGAGTCCAAAGATCAGAGAATCAAAAACTCCAGTGTTTGAGAGTAGGAGAGGATGGGATCAGCTTAAGAAGAGAGTCTTTCTTCCTCCTTTTTATTCTATTTGGGAGGGCCCTAATGGATTGAATGATACCCCCATCGGTGCGAATAACCTTCTTTACTAGATCTATGGATTTAAATGCTAATCTTTTCTAGAAACATCCTCACAGACACACCTAGAAATAATGTTTTACCAGTCCTCTGGGAATCCCTTAGCCTACTCAGGTTGATACATTGAATTAACCACCACAGATGGCAATATCTGAAAAGTCAGAAGAGGTTGATCCAGATGGGAAAAAAAGGCGATTAGAATGGAAATACTGAGATTGAAGGTGAGTCTGTTTTCTGCCTGCTGAGATGATGGTTCCTGGTTTCATCTCAGGGGATTGATATTGGCATTGTAAGGGTCTATGCTGAACCTTCTCGCATCATGGGAATTATGTTTTACCGATGAATTCTTACTACTCGGAGACCTGGGTAAATCTGTGCAGCACTCCTAAAAATAAAAGCTAAAAATCAAAGTTAACAAAATGTGTAAAAATTTCTCTTCCCTTCACCAAAACACCCCCACCTCGTTACATTAACAATTAAACAAACACCAAAACAGAAAAACATAAAACTTACAAGGATTCTGAAAACTACATGGAATGGAAGTGAAAATGGCTGATTTGTTCACTATCTACCAGGTAAAATGGATTCTTGTGTTCTGAAGCCTTGAATTCATAGCCTCATATTTTATGGAGCAGGCAATTTATAACTAAGATCATAAGTACTGAAAAAAGCCTTGAATGCTCTAGGAGAAAAGAAGATGAGGCAGTTAATTTTTAGCTGGAGGAAGGGCCAACAGGGAAAACTCTACAGAGAATAAAACATTAAAGAAGGACAATTAAGAATGAGTATTATTGTATTTGCCAGAGAGAAAAGAAGTGATAGATGTTTTAGGAGAAGGACAGAGTAAGTAGAAATGATGTGCTGTGAATGTTCATGAAATGTTCAGGGAAAATTAAGTAGATCAGTGTGGCTAGAATACAGTACATGAGGCTGGGCATGGTGGCTCAAGCCTATAATCCCAGTACTTTGGGAGGTCAGGGCAGGTGGATTACGTGAAGTCAGGAGTTCGAGACCAGCCTGGCTAACATGGTGAAACCCCGTCTCTACTAAAGATACAAAAATTAGCTGGGCAAGGTGGCACACACCTGTAATCCCAGCTACTCAGGAGACCGAGGCAGGAGAATTGCTTGAGCCCGGGAGGCGGAGGTTACAGTGAGCAGAGATCATGCCACTGCACTCTAGCCTGACTGACAGAGCCAGACTCTGTCTCAAAAAATAAAAGAAAGAAAAGAATAGAGTACATGAGTAGGAGAAGTGTCTAGTAATGGAGTTGGAAGGTAAATTGGAGTTATATTGTAAAAGATACTTGTAAGTAAGTTGTACTGTTTGTTTTGGATTTATTAGAATATTTAAAGGGTTTTAATTAGGGTAATACTATGATCAGTCTCTGCAGAGGAAAGGGTACATCTGAAGTGGTACAATCTGGAGTAAAGGCAGTGGGTTAAGACGTTATTGTTACAGCCTAGGTATCAGAAAGTCAAAGTGAAGTAGGATTTGAACAATACTTCAGTAGGATAATTAGTGGGACTTGGTGATTGACTAAATGTGGAAAGTGAATTAAAGATTAATCTAAAATGAACTTGAGTTTTCTATCTTTTAACATTTGGTGGGTAGACATGCCATTAACAAAAACAGAGAACACAGGTGAGAGAAAAACAAGGATTTGTAGAAAATGTTGTATTCTGTTTTGGACATTATGAATTTTTGATGCTTATGAGATGGTTAGGTAAAAACGTTCAGTAGGAATTGGAAAGTGGATTAGGAAACCAGGGGAAATCAAAGGTGGAGAAAAGTTTGAAAGTCACTCACATAAGGGACAGTTGTGATAGTGTGAGGTGTTAAAACCACCCAGAGAGAAGATTTAGGGAGGAAAGAGAAGTGCATCAGAGAGGTACCTTGAGGAATGCCTGGTATTTGCCGGATAGGCTAAGGAGGAGGAGCCAGAAAAGGAGACTTAAAAGAGGCCATAGAGACAACAAGAGAAGCAGAGTCAAGCAGTGTTTCCGAGAGTGATATAGAAAAGTTTCAAGAAGAGGGAGTGTTCAATAAGCCAGATATTGCAAAAAAAAATCGTATTGGATAAAAGCATCTTTTTTTCTCCAACGCCACTTAGCTACCCACTGGGCCATGGCTAGCTCATAATGTTTCTGTCTGTAAAATAGAAAAAAGGATTTGAGGGAGCACAAGTTACAAATGAGCCCCTCCCTGCAGTTGAAGGCAGCACTTAGAGCTTGGCAAGCAGTGCTTCTCTTGCCTCCTTGCCTAAACAACCTTGTATGGATCTACATTCTGCAAAACAATAAGTAAATTTGGCTAACAAGGGACAGAGGAAATCAATGAATGATTGTAGGCAGCATGAGGGTTCAGGAGAGGGAGGTGGAGGAACTGAGGCGATTCTGAGTAGTTATTTATTACAAAATAATTGCCCTTGGATCCAAGGAGAGTGGGAGAGTAGGGAAGAGAAGAGGCTGGTCAACTTGAAGAAATGAGGTGGGAAGTCATTTGAGATCCTTATGAAATCAAACAGCATGGTTTCTAAAGGTTCATAAGGGTGACAGAATTGATTACAATATCAATGGAAATGGATTCTGGAGCAGAAGTGAGGATTTGAAGAGGAGGATGTCAAGAAATGATGGGACCAGGGTGTTAAGTGGTTCATCAAAATATATATTGAAATCACTCCGGATAACAGTAGGCAATTGAAGAGAAAACAAAACAGTGATCCTTAGGGGATGTGAGAGTGATGGGGAGGGAGGTCAGTAATAATGAGATTGGAAAGAGGATAGTGTAACCTGATATCATTGACTTCAGCTAGTAGCTGAAGCAGAAAAAGCAGATAAAGAATATTCTTCTAAATGAGTGGGTTCAATTTATAATTTAACAATTCTCTGGGTAACAAAAAATTCTTAATCTTGCTGTTCTGTTTGGTTATAGTGAGTAAAACACTATAGACCAGAGAAAGGCAACAGTAGAGGAATCAGGGATTTATAAAAGAAAACCAGAAAATGAGTGGTTTTGGGAGAAATTAAAAGTTTTTATTACTATAAGTACAACAATAAATAATCACTCTGAAGGAACATGTCTTTTAATAGGATTTCCTTAGGTGGCAAAATTATGAGAAACTGTGAGACTCCTGAGCATTTCTCTCTAGAGGACATTTTAGCTTAACTAGACTTCTTGACCAAAATGTCCCAACTTTAAGAAAGTCTGGGATAATCCTGAAGTTTATCACTGGGAATATCTGATACATTATCAATATTATGCTATAACTCATTGACTCGATGCTTGAGAACTTCAAGCTGAACCTTCTCACATTATGGGAATTACGTTTAACCCATTAATTATTCTTATTACTCAGAGACCTGGGCAAATCTGTGCAACATTCCTAAAAATAAAAGCTAAAAAATCAAAGTTAACAAAGTGTGCAAAATTTATAGTTTGTGGCTCTCCAGGATCTTTAATCTGGATCTTTAGGGGGAACTGAAAACCTGTAGCTTACCTTGTCTTTCAAAAGGGCACACGCCTGAACAGTGTATTGATGTGAGAGAAAAAAAAAAGGAATATAAACTTATTTTTGCAATCAAATCAAATGTTATTCGAAATGTTTTGGCCCTCTCTGTTTCTGAGTTCTTAAAAATGATATGTCAATGACAAAATAACAACAAAAGAAGTGTCCAAGATCTTAATTATCCCTTTATTTGTGTTCTCTAATAGTGGCATAAGTAGTAAAGAAAAATTAGTTCTGATACAAAGTTTAACAAGGTTCCTCATTGTTGTATACCTCTGTACACAACAAAAAGAGCTCCTCTCCTTTGTCCTTGGAGTTGAGGAAATCGTTGTGGCTAGGTAAGGGTTAGGCAATGGTTGGGAGGTAGGGGGCAGCACTTTGGAGAGGCAAGCAGCTGAGGTTGGGCAGAGAGAGCTGGAGAGAAGTCTTTTGAATAATACAACTCCTTTCAAAGCTGGTCTGATAGAAAAGGGTCCTGTGACCTACTGTAAATTGTATTGCCTTTACTCCATTGGTTTTACTTACTATGGAAAAACAGACCATATGTAGCTTTTTCAAGTTACTTACATGTATTATAGAACTATTTTTTAACAAAGCAGATTTTGCAATACCAATGATCATATCTGGCTAAACCAAACCTTCCTACAAGCACATGTTACCCTCTTACATATTTCTTCGATGTTAAGTGAATTTAAGCTTAAGTATTATCTGTCTAGGTGGGTATTTGCAGTGGTTCATTAGTTATCTTGTAAGTACGGTTGCTTTGGCTATCACAATGAAGTAGATTTCATAAGAGATTCTTGTCAGAGTGATATTTAGAGCCTCTGTCCACAGACTTGACCTCTAAGCATTTGGAAAGTAGAGAGATGGCCATGAAATCTCAGGGTTCTTACTTTTGGTGAACGCTAGTATGTTGTTCCTAGATATGTTTAGTGCACATGCTCGTTTTGCTACCACCACTCATCTGGCTGTATATTTTCCACACGTGCAAATTAGACAACCCTAATGTCCTGGGTCTTAGAGTTGTAATTCTCTCTCTCTTTCTGTCTCCCCAACCACAGCTCCTGAGGGGCAGGGAGAGATGATCATTTTCTGTGGTCAGGCTGGGGTGGGAAGAAATTGCCTTCAGGTCTGGTTCTCCCAGCCTCTAGAGAGGGATTTTTAGATTTCAAAAGCATACAAGGCATTTTCAATGGGCTTCTCATTCTAGCTTCTGCTGCCTGTCCTGCACAACCAGAGGACTTGGATACATGCATTACTGTTTTCGATATTAATGTAAAATATGTAGTGCAATTATTTATTTACTAGACTGAGTACCTTGATAGTAGGCTTTGCATCTCATTCATCTTTGTCTTTTTACCACCTGCTATAATGCTTGCTACCAATAGGTGTTCAGTAATTTTGTTGAATTAAGTTTAATCCTCTACTCGTTGAGAAGCTGAAGCTGAAGCAGAGGTGATAATGATGATGAAGAAGATGATGATGATAAACTGTTGAATGTGTGCTATGTTCTAGGAGCTGTTCCAAATACCATAAATATTGGCTTCTTTGAGACTCATAACAGTCATACACAAGAAGTTATTATTTCACCCATTTTATAGATGAGGAAGCTGAGGTTAATTACCCTGCTCAAGATTATTCACATAAGTGATAAAGCTGGACTGGCTTAGATGGTCTGGTTCCAAAGTCCAAGCTCCATACCACACTACATATTATATTACCTCTCAAGAGGTAGGAAGGCTGGTTGGAGAAGGTAGATGATGAACTTTAGTGTACAACACTTTTTTTTTTTTTCCACCAGCATAGGATATTTGTCCATTTTCTCTTCCTTTCTCCTATACTTAAGTTTTTCTCCTTCAGCGAGTAACCTTGAACAAGTCCATCTCACCTTAAACAATTAAACCAGCTTCTCTTAATCATACACCATTCTATAATTTTACAGGTACACCAAAGGAAAACGAAACCCAAACCCAAAAACAAACCTGCTGCTTCTGGGCAGCAGGTTTTACTGAACTGAAACCTAGAGAAATGTCTCTGACCAGTCTTAAAGGGATACTGTGTGAGAGAGCAGACAATTATTTTAAGGACGTGCAGACAGTGACTATAATGTAGAACTGTTTATAGGATCCTTTAGTATAATCAGAAATTATACAGACAGGTTGGGCATGGTGGCTCACGTCTGTAATCCCTGCACTTTGGGAGGTTGAGGAGGACAGATTGCCTGAGCCCAGGAGTTTAAGACCAGCCTGGGCAATATGGCAAACCCCATCTCTACTAAAAATACAAAAATTAGACAGGCATGGTGGTGTGTGCCTGTGGTCCCAGTTACTCGGGAGGATCACCTGAGCCTGGGACGTCAGGGCTGCTGTGAGTCGAGATTGCATCACTGCACTCCAGCCTGGGCAACAGAGTAAGACCCCGTCACAAAAAATAATAATACTAATAAAATAAAGACAAAGTATTGCTCATTAAAAGCAATTTTAAGGTGGGATAAAAACAACGTGTTCTGAATTTGTAACTCAGCGTTGACTGCTTGAACTGCGTGCCTAGTTCTCAGGTAACCTACCTGGGGGTGCTGTATTGCTCTGAGTGCCTGCAACATTTAGTATTTTCTCTTTTATTTTGGAATTATCATATAAGTGCCAAAGCAGGCCCTTTAGTTCCTGGTTTCAATTAAGATAGAGATCAACTAGGGAGATTCTATTGGCTATGTGGCATCCTCCATGCAATGAGACTCTGGAAGTGTATTAGACAAATGTGACATGGAAATAGGACTTTTCCATTTTTTTGTCACCTCCAAAATTAAAATCATAACTGTAAGTTCCTCCCAGTAGCTTTCTTGCTGTCCCAACATGGCACCAAATTCACATATGTGTGTGTGCTTAAGGGCAAAGGGGATGGGATTATGAGGGGATCATGAGACGATATTATCTACTGTTATAACATTCAAAGGCTTAAACAAGTAATGTTTATTTTTCCTATTAATAAGATGAGTAGAGGTAACTGATGTGGCAATTAATAAAGGAATATTTGAAGGCAAGAAAAAGAAGAAATTTCTATGAAAATAGGCTGTGGTGATTCTAATTTTAATGTATATATGTTTTCTTTTTAACTTATTTAGAAGATCATTATATGGAATTGGAAAACTTCATATAACTGGTTTAGTTAAAAAGCATGTAAAAGCTGGGCATGGTGGCACTTGCTTGTAAGTCCCAGCTAGTTGAGAGACTGAGGCAGGAGGATCCTTTGAGCCTAGGATTTCAAGTTCAACTTAGACTATAAGAGAGATCTCAACTCTGAAAACAAACAAACAAACAAACAAACAAATCACTTTTGCCTACAAAGACATGTAGAAAGTAGCTAAATGTCAACCCAAAACTGTTATACCTCAATTTAATGTCAATACAGTGAAAACAGTTGTCAATTAAGAGACAGTGTGATAGAGGAATAAACCCTGGATGTAGAATATCTGGGTTTGGCCTTAATTTTACTACTGTTTTGTTAGTTTGGCAAAGGGACTTAACTTTCCTGGGACTAAATGTCTTCATCTGTAAAATAAAGATGTGAATTAGATCATTTCAAAGAATCTTTCCCAATTTAAAATCTCATGTTTTCCACTGAGGCAAAGTTTATTACTTCTACTACTTAAGCAGTTGATACTTCAATATTCAATCCACAAACATAAAAAAAAATAAATTAGCTTAAAAAGGCAAAATTAGGTAAATTATACAGTATAAATATGCTTTAATAAGTTGGAAACCAATTTTGTATTTCCCAGCTGGAGCCTCTGCCACCCATATGTTCATAAAAAACACTGTGGTTGTTTTATTGTTCTCTCTGGCAGTGCCAATCATAGTTAGCACTAATTAATGAAATTCCAGGGCGTTGTTTGCCAGGAGGTTCATGCAATGGGTGAAGCCGACTAGAGTGGCAAAGTTTCCATCATTTATATTGCTGTGACAATATTGGCTCAAGTTTCAGAAACAGTAATTCCAGCTTCCAGTCCCTGTGAGAACAAATGTAGATTGATTTATGTTCCGAGCCTCTCTAGCATATTGTCAACACTGAGATGGCTGCCAGAGCTCATCCTGCAAAGTGTTGACATTTTCTGGGACTCCACTTGCCTTTACACATATTCTCTCTAGTCGTTTACATTTGCACACATTGTTGGTTTTTAAATTTTTTATTTTAAGGCCTAAGGCATGGGTTATTGATATTAAAATTACTCTCACATTATTAACTCAGTTTATGCCAATACAAAATCTTCTGGGGTCTAGTCACGCTCAGGAAAGACCATAAATTTCCTTTAGACCATGTTGGAATTACCTTAAACAGGGTTCATATTGAGTGGACTTTCCTTAGACATGCTTTTTGTAAACTCCCCACCCCACCCCAACCTACCCCATCCCACTGTACTCTTTTATTTTATTTTAGACATGGTCTTGCTCTGTTGCTGGGGCTGGAGTGCAGTGGTACTACCTCAGCTCACTGTAGCCTCCATCTCCCAGGTAAAGGGATCCTCCTACTCAGCCTCCCTAGTAACTGGGATTATAGGTGTATGCCACTAAAGTGTATGCCACCACGTCCAGCTAATTTTTGTGATTTTTGTAGAGACGGGGTTTTGCCATGTTGCCCAGGCTGGTCTCGAACCCCTGGGTTCAAGTGATCTGCCTGCCTCAGCCTCCCAAAGTGCTGGGATTACAGGTGTAAGCCACCACACCCAGCTTTCTGGCTTCATTAGTCATCTGCTTTCATCCATGAGCAAACCTCTACATTTGGTCCATTTCTCCTACCCTAACCCATATTGTCATTGCTGCAGTATCTGAGTCTTTCGGGCTCTGTGATCGATTTCTGGTTTCAGTCATAGTCATAGGCAGTCATAAACATAGATTATTAAATAAATAACTAAATCATATATGTATCTGGAGAAGAAAAAGAGCCAAATATCCCAATTGATTATTGTAGTAAAAGATAGGCACATAAGTTTAACAATGAAACATCTCTGTATGGATTTGAGCAAATAAATCTTATCTTCAATTGTATGGTGAGAATTCAAAGATTGTTATGTTGCAGATTTCTATAATACCACATTTTTTTCTTGTAAATATACATTTCAGTGCTTATTTAAACAAATCATTGAGATAAACTATGGATTCCACACGATCAGTGTTACGTCCCTTGATTCTGAATGAGAAAACATTTTTTTTCCAGTTTTGAAACATCGAGACATAATTTAGGTAACCTTAGATTTAGGTAATCTTAGAGGTATAGCTTGATGAATTTTTACAATCTCCCTCCCATCCTGATTAAAATATAGAATATTTCTCACTCTTTGGAAGGATCCCCCGCTTGCTTTTGGCCTAAAGGCCCATCTCTGCTTCTGCAGAATGGTAAGAGAAATCATTATTTTTCAAATGAAAATAATTGAACATTTTAAAATTTGTATTTTAGATTTTCTCTCCATTTTTTGTCATTGTAGATTTGCTTTCTTTTAAAGGTATTTTTTCAGATTTTTCCTCTGAAGGATAGGGTAGAAAACGGCCACGAAATATTGCAACTTTTGTTTCCTATCAGTTCCTGCTGGATGTATCTCTACAGTTGCATTTTGTTGTTTTTGTTGTTGGTTGTTCCTTATTTGATTATTAACCAACAGACTGAAGATGTATCTTTTTTTTTTTTTTCTTTTTTAAGGATTCCTGAAAGATTGCTTACATGTATGACAGGGTAGAATGATTTTACATTTGTCTGCCAGTGGAGATTTTTCTCATTCACACAGTTAATTTTTATTGTTCAGTTTCTGGAAAGGGCCCAAACTATCAAGTTTTCCTTTGGATCTTCATTTTGTTTGCAATCAGCAACATTGCGCTTTTAAGGCCTACTCAGATGCAGAGGAAAGGATGAAGTGAAAGAACAATACAGTCAGTCCTTCGTATTCAATTCAACCAGCTGCAGATAGAAAATATTTGGGCAAAAAAATTCTACAAAGTTCCAAACAGCAAAATTTAAATTTGTCTCATAGCAACTATTATGTTGAATCCATGAGAATGAAGTTATAAGGTATCATAAACAATTTAGAGATGATTTAAAGTATAAAGGAGGATTTATGTAGATGCTATACAAATATTATGCCATTTTTTTATAAGGGACCTGGGCATCCATGGATTTTGGTATACATAGGAGTCCTGGAAGCAATCCCCCATAGATACTGGGGCACAACTGTATTGCATTAGTGGTCTTTGTAGAGGTGAATGAAGCATCATCTTGAGATTCTAGCAAATAATGAAATACCCTGATACAGTAGCAGCAGGTTTACAAAAGCCAGAGCAAGGCTTAATCTACTGCTGCAGTTTGACTTCCCTTGGTCTTCAACGCAGATTCCTGGCTCCCCACATTAAATTTCAGGCAAATTCAAACCCTGGTTGCCCCTACATATCACCAATAACCCTAACAGTATTAATACCAAACATTTATGGTTTTATAGTTAATAAAATCCATCTTCCTATTTTATCCTAGTATTTATTATGACAGTCTTATAAAGTAAGTACTGTGAGCCTGTTTTCCCTTTCTATATTGTTACAAAACTGAGATTTAAAGAGATGGAGGGTCTTTCTCAAAGAATATATCTTCCTTAGATAGTTTGATTCCTTACAATCTGGCTCCACAGTGAAAACCCTAAGGGATTTCTAATTTTAATAGAGACTCCAAAGTGTATATTGGTTATACCCATATTTTCAGGGAATAAGATAAAACTTGCAGGGTGATGCACATGATCCTTCTATGGTTTGAAGTCCTAATAAAGTGCTCATAAATGGGATTGACTAGGATAGTTCAATCCAGGACAGGTTCTTGCCACCCATTCTTCATATGCTTAGTCTTGAATACTTCAGTCTGTGGTTTCAGAAATAACTTTTCCATGTAGATATTACTTTCCCTTAGCTCTTACAGCACTCCAGGCTAAGAGAGTCTTTAAAATCATGAGTTTTTAAAATTGGATGCTATTAGGATTTAAGACTGTCAGGAGCGTAGATTAAAACAGCATTGGCTATGGAAGGGGGGTGACAGATATATATTTATTGAATGATTGAATAGTTCTAAATACAGTTCACTTGTTATTTATTATTACTCTACAGCGAGAATAAGAGATTTGTTAATTTAAAAATGCCTTTAAAATAAACATGGAATTTATAGATTAACAATTTTATTTCAATATTATTTATATGATCGGGAACTGCAGCCCCTCTGAACTGTTCTGAAACTCTTGGAATAAACAAAGTCCTGTGTTAAGAACAAAAAAATGAGGATGTGATATTCCTTTTGTTAGTAAATTAATGATATCAGTAGATTATTAAAATTATTAGCAAAAACAAAGAAAAATTGTGACCAAGATCCTTTTTTCTCTATTCATTTTATAGAAATGTCATAGTGGACTTTTTTCTCAGTCACTGGGTCTTAAAAACTGTAGATGGCAATCCAACTACAAAAATGATAGGGTTTGCTAAACTTTACTGCTTTTCCTAGCGGCACAAATCATGTTGCTCTAGGAGGGAAGCATATCAGGAAAGAGAATCATAAAAACAAAACAAATTTCAAAAAAATAGAAAACAAGATAAGTTTTTCTTGCAGCCATTTCTTTATGAGTTCCACTGCATGTAAGTTTACAAAATGCAATTTTGGGTGCATGAGTTAATCAAGAAATACTGTGAAGGCATTTCAAACTATGGATAGTAGAAAAATCTCTGTTACCATAGAAACAAAATACCATACATGAGAATAGGCCACATCATATAGAAGATTTAATTACAATGAAATGATAAATGAATAAAGACAATTTTTTAGCCTATCTGTAGCTAAAGTTCATTAGAAGTCCAGTTTCCAAGGAAACCTATGTTTAAAAACAGTAATAAGAAAAATAGTGGAATAAGATAAACTGCATTTGAAAGAGATTTGGAAAAGATAGCAGCAGCCCCACCAATTATGAAGAATATTTCTAATTTTAAAAGAATCACATTGGGATGAGCTTAGATTTCTTGTGAGAATGATGAGCTATTCATAACAATAACATATGCAATGTCTACACAGAATAATAAAATAAATGTTTGATTGAAAAGTGTTCAATAATCTAATTTTTAAAATGCAATTGCAATGGCATATTTAAACATGTTTTTATTTCGAAGTGAGTTTTGCTGTGATTTAAGAGATCAAAGCATGGCCAGGAAACACGGCATGGTGGTGTCAGTGGATCATTTTGATTCCAAATGTTATGTCCTATTACCAAATTTGCTACTGATTTATGCCTGTGTGTTTGGGCTGAGCCAACAAGAAATAGACCATCTGGAGGGCCCTTTTGATGTAAGAATGTGAGTACAAAATATTCACTATCCAATATAGTCTCACTAAAGAGTGGAGTTAAATCTAGGGTACCCAGAGAGTTCTTAAAAGCACAGTGTGTTCCAAATTTTAGGCCACCAGCAGTAAGCATATCAGCAGGGGGCATTAGTGTGGTGGGAAGCATTTATTCCGTGCATTGGTATTTTAAAGAAGCAAAAAATTACCTCCACCTCTCTCCCATCCTGGAACGTGAATACACAGAAAGCTGGAACGGGATGAGTGATAAGAGAAACAAATCTGGTGGGTTCATCTGGAGGTCTACAATGTCAGGGAGCTATTGTTTGACCAGAGTGGTCAGTTTCTGTGCATTCTGTGCTGCCACGCCTACTTTAAACATTCACAACAGCAGTCTGCTGATTTGAACTCTTGTAAAAATAGGTTTTGGAGAGTGAGACCAGCATGGATTTGAATCCGAGCTCCACGCTTTCCTCACTGCCTGGCCTTGGAAAAGTTAGTTTTTTTTTTTTTTTTTTTTGAGACGGAGTCTCGCTCTGTCACTCAGACTGGAGTGCAGTGGCACTATCTCAACTCACTGCAACCTCTGCCTCCTGGGTTCAAGTGATTCTCCTGCCTCAGCGTCCTGAGTTGCTGGGATTACAGGTGCGCGCCACCGCCACACCCGGCTAATTTTTGTATTTTTAGTAGAGACGAGGTTTCACCCTGTTGGTCAGGCTGGTCTCGAACTCCTAATCTCGTGATCCACCTACCTTGGCCTCCCAAAGTGCTGGGATTACAGGCGTGAACCACCACGCCTTGCTGGAAAAGTTCATTTTTTAATGAGGAATAATACCCACTGCTGGCTTGTGAGTATTAATGTGAATATACATAAAGTGTTTCCCAACCTCAGTGCTACTGATTTTGGGGCCAGATAATTCTTCATCGTGAAGGCTGTCCATGTTGTGTGTTGTAGGTTGTTTACAAGCTTCTCTGACTTCTACCCATTTAGATGCCAGTGGCAACTCATCTCTGGCCCCTAACCAGTTGTGACAACTGAAACCTGTGTCCAGACACGGTTAAATGTCTTTGAGGGGTTGAGAAGCATTGATGTGAAGTGTTGTGCTAATAGTAGATGACAAATAACTGGTAGTTAGGCATGATAAGGTTTTGTGAGTATATTGCGTTGCAGCATAGTGGTTAATAGATGCAGCCAAATAATGTCTCTAATGACCTGTGCTTTCCCATTCCTTTTTTCAATTCAGAAAATTTCTCAGCCAACATTTTTCAAACATTTACTGTCTTCTATTCTGTCAATATTTCTCTCTAGTATGCCAATTAAATGAGTGTTGAAATTTTTTGTGTGTCTCCCATACTGCTTAACCTCACATATCTTTCTCTGTATCCCACCATATTGTGTTCTGAATGATTTCTGCCAAGCTCTTTTCCATTTAGGGGTTCTCTTCTTAGGGAATTCTTTTATCTTAGCTGAGTAAGTTTTTTTAATTGCAATGAATATAATTTTTATTTTAAAAATTTGGTTGTTTTCCACATCTGCCTTCCTTAATATTCTTTCTTTTCTTTCTAATGTTGCTTAATTTTTATTCCCTTCTTTGGATATCATAAAATAATAATAATATTTTAGTCTTTTAGACTACTCTGTTGTTGATGATCCCTCAGTCTCTGCTGTTTTTAAAAATTAATTAATTTATTTATTATACTTTAAGTTCTAGGGTACATGTGCACAATGTGCAGGTTTGATACATAGGTATACATGTGCCATGTTGGTTTGCTACACCCATCAACTCGTCATTTACATTAGGTATTTCTCCTAATGCTACCCCTTCCCCAGCCCCCGACCTCCTGACAGGTCCCAGTGTGTGATGTTCCCCGCCCTGTGTCCAGGTGATCTCATTGTTCAGTTCCTACCTATGAGTGAGAACATGCAGTGTTTGGTTTTCCGTACTTGCCATAGTTTGCTCAGAATGATGGTTTCCAGCTTCATCCATGTCCCTGCAAAGGACATGAACTCATCCTTTTTTATGGCAGCATAGTATTCCATGGGGTATAAGTGCCACATTTTCTTTATCCAGTCTATCATTGATGGACATTTGGATTAGTTCCAAGTCTTTGCTGTTGTGAATGGTGCTGCAATAAACATAAGTGTACATGTGTCTTTATAGTAGCATGATTTGTAATCCTTTGGGTATATACCCAGTAATGGGATTGCTGGGTCAAATGGTATTTTTAGTTCTAGATCCTTGAGGAATGGCCACACTGTCTTCCACAATGGTTGAACCAATTTACACTCCCACCAACAGTGTAAAAGCTTTCCCATTTCTCCACTTCCTCTCCAGCATCTATTGTTTCCTAACATTTTAATGATTGCCATTCTAACTGGTGTGAGGTGGTATCTCATTGTGGTTTTGATTTGCATTACTCTGATGACCAGTGATGATGAGCATTTTTTCATGTGCCTGTTGGCTGCATAAATGTCTTCTTTTGAGAAGTGACTGTTCATGTCGTTTGCCCACTTTTTGCTGGGGTTGTTTGTTTTTTTTCTTGTAAATTTGTTTGAGTTCTTTGTAGATTCTGGATATTAGCCCTTTGTTAGATAGGTAGCTTGCAAAAATTTTCTCCCATTCTGTAGGTTTCCTGTTCACTCTGACGGTAGTTTCTTTTGCTGTGCAGAAGCTCTTTAGTCTAATTAGATCCTATGTGTCTATTTTGGCTTTTGTTGTCATTGCTTTTGGTGTTTCAGTCATGAAGTGCTTGCCCATGCCTGAATGTCCTGAATGGTATTGCCTAGGTTTTCTTCTAGGGTTTTTGTGGTTTTGGGTCTAACATGTAAGTCTTTAATCAATCCTGAATTAATTTTTATATAAGGTGTAAGGAAGGTATCCAGCTTCAGCTTTCTACATATGGCTAACCAGTTTGCCTAGCACCATTTATTAAATAGGGAATCCTTTCCCCATTTCTTATTTTTGTCAGGTTTGTCAAAGATCAGATGGTTGTACATGTGTGGTATTTTTTCTGAGGCCTCTGTTCTGTTCCTTTGGTCTATATCTGTGTTTTGGTACAAGTACCATGCTGTTTTGGTTACTGCAGCCTTGTAGTATAGTTTGAAGTCAGGTAGTGTGATGCTTCCAGCTTTGTTGTTTTTGCTTAGTATTGTCTTGGAAATACAGGGTCTTTTTTGGTTCCATATGAACTTTAAAGTCGTTTTTTCCAATTCTGTGAAGAAAGTCATTGGTAGCTTGATGGGGATGGCATTGAATCTATAAATTCCTTTGGGCAGTATGGCCATTTTCACTATATTGATTCTTCCTATCCATGAGCATGGAATATTGTTCCATTTGTTTGTGTCCTCTTTTATTCCATTGAGCAGTGGTTTGTAGTTCTTCTTGAAGAGGACCTTCACATCCCTTGTAAGTTGGATTCCTAGGAACTTTATTCTCTTTGTAGTAATTGTGAATGGGAGTTCACTCATGATTTGGCTCTCTGTTTGTCTGTTATTGTTGTATAGGAATGCTTGTGATTTTTGCACATTAATACTGTAACCTGAGACTTCGTAGAAGTTGTTTATCAGCTTAAGGAGTTTTTGGGCTGAGACAATGAGGTTTTCTAAATACACAATCATGTCATCTGCAAACAGGGCCAATTTCTCATTTCCTAATTGAATACCCTTTCTTTCTTTCTCTTGCCTGATTGCCCTGGCCAGAACTTCCAACACTATGCTGAATAGGAGCGGTGAGAGAGGGATTCCTTGTCTTGTTCCGGTTTTCCAAGGAAATACTTCCAGTTTTTGCCCATTCAGTATGATACTGGCTGTGGGTTTGCCATAAATAGCTCTTATTATTTTGAGATACGTTCCATCAATACCTAGTTTACTGAGAGTTTTTAGCATGAAGGGCTGTTGAATTTTGTCAAAGGCCTTTTCTGCATCTATTGAGATAATCATGTTGTTTATGTGATGGATTACGTTTATTGATTTGTGTATGTTGAACCAGCCTTGCATCCCAGGGATGAAGCCTGCTTGATTGTGGTGAAAAAGCTTTTTGATGTGCTGCTGGATTCAGTTTACCAGTATTTTTTTGAGGATTTTTGCATTGATGTTCATCAGGAATATTGGCGAAAATTCTCTTTTTTTGTTGTGTCTCTGCCAGGCTTTGGTATCAGGATGATGTTGGCCTCATAAAATGAGTTACGGAGGATTCCCTCTTTTTCTATTGATTGGTATAGTTTCAGAAGGAATGGTACCAGCTCCTTTTGCACCTCTGGTAGAATTCGGCTGTGAATCCGTCTGGTCCTGGACTTTCTTTGCTTGGTAAGCTATTAATTATGACTCAATTTCAGAGCCTGTTATTGGTCTATTCAGAGATTCAATTTCTTCCTGGTTTAGTCTTGGGGGAGTGTATGTGTCTAGGGATTTATCAATTTCTTCTAGATTTTCTAGTTTATTTGTGTAGAGGTGTTTATAGTATTCTCTGATGGTAGTTTGTATTTCTGTGGGGTCGGTGGTGATATCCCCTTTATCGTTTTTATTGCATCTATTTGATTCTTCTCTCTTTTCTTATTAGTCTTGCTAGCAGTCTATCAATTTTGTTGATCTTTTCAAAAAACCAACTCCTGGATTCATTGATTTTTTGGAGGATTTTTTGTGTCTCTATCTCCTTCAGTTCTGCTCTGATCTTAGTTATTTCTTGCCTTCTGCTAGCTTTTGAATTTGTTTGCTGTTGCTTCTCTAGTTCTTTTAATTGTGATGTTAGGGTGTTGATTTTAGATCTTTCCTTCTTTCTCTTGTGGGCATTTAGCGCTATAAATTTCCCTCTACACACTGCTTTAAATGTGTCCCAGAGATCCTGGTACGTTGTGTTTTTGTTCTCATTGGTTTCGAAGTACATCTTTATTTCTGCCGTCTTTTCGTTATTTCATTATTTGCCCAGTAGTCACTCAGGAGCAAGTTATTCAGTTTCCATGTAGTTGTGTGGTTTTGAGTCAGATTCTTAATCCTGATTTCCTGTTTGATTGCACTGTGGTCTTAGAGACAGTTTATTGTGATTTCTGTTCTTTCACATTTGCTGAGGAGTGCTTTACTTCTAATTATGTGGTCAATTTTAGAATAAGTGCGATGTGGTGCTGAGAAGCATGTATATTCTGTTGATTTGGGGTGGAAAGTTCTGTAGATGTCTATTAGGTCTGCTTGTTGCAGAGCTGAGTTCAGGTGCTGGATATCCTTGTTAACCTTCTGTTTCGTTGATGTGTCTAATCTTGACAGTGGGGTGTTATAAGCTTCCCATTATTATTGTGTGGGATTCTCAGTCTCTTTGTAGGGCTCTAAGGACTTGCTTTATGAATCTGGGTGGTCCTGCATTGGGTAGATATATATTTAGGATGGTTAGCTCTTTTTGTTGAATTGATCCCTTTACCATTATGTAATGGACTTCTTTGTCTCTTTTGATGTTTGTTGGTTTAAAGTCTGTTTTATCAGAGACTCGGATTGCAACCCCTCCTTTTTTTTTGCTTTCCATTTGCTTTGTAGGTCTTCCTCCATTCCTTTATTTTGAGCCTATGTGCATCTTTGCATGTGAGATGGGTCTCCTGAATACAGCACATTGATGGGTCTTGACTCTTTATCCAATTTGCCAGTCTGTGTCTTTTTACTGGGACATTAGCTCATTTACATTTAAGGTTAATATTGTTATGTGTGAATTTGATCCTGTCATTATGATGTTCACTGGTTATTTTGCCTGTTAATTGAGGCAGTTTCTTCCTAGCATTGATGGTCTTTATAATTTGGCATGTTTTTCCAGTGGCTGGTACTGGTTGTTTCTTTCCATGTTTAGTGCTTCCTTCAGTAGCTCTTGTAAGGCAAGCCTAGTGGTGACAAAAATCTCTCAACATTTGCTTGTCTGTAAAGGATGTTATTTCTCCTTCACTTAAGAAGCTTAGTTTGGCTGGATATGAAATTCTGGGTTGAAAAGTATTTTCTTTAAGAATGTTGAATATTGACAACCACTCTCTTCTGGCTTGTAGAGTTTCTGCCGAGAGATCTGCTGTTAGTCTGATGGGCTTACCTTTGTCAGTAACTTGAGCTTTCTCTCTGGCTGACCTTACCACTTTTTCCTTCATTTTAACCTTGGTGTATCTGACAATTATGTGTCTTGGGGTTGCTCTTCTCAAGGAGTATCTTTGTGGTGTTCTCTGTATTTCCTGAATTTGAATGTTGGCATGCTTTGCTAGGTTGGGGGAGTTCTCCTGGGTAATATACTGAAGAGTGTTTTCCAACTTGGTTCCATTCTCCCCATCACTTTCAGGTACACCAATCAAACGTAGATTTGGTCTTTTCACATAGTACCATATTTCTTGGAGTCTTTGTTCATTTCTTTTTACTCTTTTTTCTCTAAACTTCTCTTCTTTATTTTATTAATTTGATTTTCAATCACTGATACCCTTTCTTCCATTCGATCGAATCGGCTATTGAAGCTTGTGTATGCATCATAAAGTTCTCATGTCATGGTTTTCAGCTCCATAGCGTCATTTAAGGTCTTCTCTACACTGTTTACTCTAGTTAACCATTCATCTAATCTTTTTTCAAGGTTTTTAGCTTCCTTGCGATAGGTTCGAACATCCTCCTGTAGCTAGGAGATGTTTGTTGTTACTGATCTTCTGAAGCCTACTTCTGTCAAGTCATCAACATCATTCTCCATCCAGCTTTGTTCCATTATTGGCAAGGAGCCGTGATTCTTTGGAGGAGAAGAGGTTCTCTGGTTTTTAGAATTTTCAGGTTTTCTGCTCTGGTTTCTCCACATGTTTGTGGTTTTATCTACCTTTCGTCTTTGATGTTGGTGACCTACAGATGAGGTTTTGGTGTAGATGACCTTTTTTTTTGATGTTGATGATACTCCTTTCTGTTTGCTAGTTTTCCTTCTAACAGTCAGGTCCCTCAGCTTCAGGTCTGTTGGAGTTTGCTGGAGGTCCACTTCAGATCCTGTTTGCCTGGGTGTCACCAGCAGAGGCTGCAGAACAGCAAATATTTCAGAACAGCAAATATTTCTGCCTGATCTTTCCTCTGGAAGCTTCATCCCAGAGGGGCAGCCACCTATGTGAGGTGTCCATCAGCCCCTACTTGGAGGTGTCTCCCAGTTAGGTGACACAGGGATTAGGAACCCACTTGAGGAGGCAGTCTGTCTGTTCTCAGAGCTCAAACACTGTGCTGTGAGAAACACTGGTCTCTTCAGAGCTGTCAGCCAGGGACCTTTAAGTCTGCAGAAGTTGTCTGCTGCCTTTTGTTCAGCTATGCCCTGCCCACAGAAGTAGAGTCTAGAGGCAGTAGGCCTTGTTGAGCTGCAGTGGGCACTGCCCAGTTCGAGCTTCCCAGCCACTTTGTTTACCTACTCAAGCCTCAGCAATGGCAGACACCCCTCCCCTAGCCAGGCTGCCACCTCACAGTTCGATCTTAAACTGCTGCGTTAGCAGTGAGCAAGGCTCCATGGGTGTGGGACCCACTGAGCCAGGCACAGGAGAGAATCACCTTGTTTGCTAATTGCTAAGACCTTGGGAAAAGTGCAGTATTTGGGCAAGAGTGTCCTGTTTTTCCAGGTATAGTCTGTCATGGCTTCCCTTTGCTAGGAAAGGGAAATTCCCTGACGCCTTGCACTTCCTGGATGAGGCAATGCCCCACCCTGCTTCAGCTTGCCCTCCATGGGCAGCACGCACTGTTCAACCAGTCCCAGTAAGATGAACCAGGTACCTCAGTTGGAAATGCAGAAATCACCTATTTTCTGCATCAATCATGCTGGGAGCTGCAGACCAGAGCTGTTCCTATTCAGTCATCTTGGAACACCCCCTGGTCTCTGCTGACTATTTATGACAATGTATTTTCTTATGTACTTTATAATTTTTGTCAGCTCATTTTTGATGGGATTATTTACTTTTGTGGTTTTATATATAGAGTTGACCCTATTAATAATTTCATAGTTAATTCTGAGGTAGACTTATATATTCACTCATTCTAGATGTGTTTTATGTTAGTTTTTTAGCTCAAGGCCTCCATGCAAGTAATGAAAGAATTTGTGTCTCACACACCTATGAGATGTAAGCTGGGAGATATGATTTCCTGAGTTAGATTTTTTGCATTCAAGGCTCAGGGTAGATAGCTCATTTTTGTGTTATTTCCTTAAACATGAGTCTTTTTCAAAGATATTTACTTATTTGATTTCTGATTTTATTCAGAGACCCTAATATCAATTTCTTATTTGTACATTAATACCTCCGACACTGTCTTAGTCTGCTTTGTGTTGTTATAACAGAATACCAGAGACTAGGTAATTTACAATGAACAGAAATTTATCTGGCTCACTGTTCTGGAGGCTGAGAAGTCCAAGAGCATGGTGCCAGCATCTGGCAAGGGCTTTTGGGCTGCATGATCTCATGGCAGAGGTGTAAGGACAAGAAAGGGTGAGAGCAAGAGAGAAAGAAGGCCTAGCTCACTTTTATAACAGTCCTCCCTGTGATAATCTACTCCTGCAATAATGACAGTAATCCTTTCATGTGGGCATAGCCCTAATGACCTAATCACCTCTTACTGGGCCATATCTCCCAACACTGTTGCACTGGGGTTTAAGATTCTAACATATGAACTTTGGGGAATGCAGTCAAATATAGTAGACACTAACAATTCCGTTATACTAATCTGACTTCGATACCCTGTTACAACTGTGCATCTGCTTTTTATTTTTGGTAACAACTGTGTATCTGCTTTTTATTTCTGGTACCTGCAGAATAATTATATTTCTTGATTTTGATCTTTACTATTTATTTACTTTTTAAAACGAAACCTAGATTTTTGACCTTTGGCCAAAGGATACAAAATTTCAGTTGGATAGGAGAAATAAGTTCAAGAGACCTGTTATATATCATCGGGTGACTATAGTTAATAGCAATACGATTTATGCTTAACAATAGCTAAGACAGTAGATTTTAAGTGTTCCCACCCCAAAAAGGTAAGTGTGTAAGGTAATATGTATGGTAAATAACTTGATTTATCCATTTCACAATATATACATATATAAAAACTAAAACATAAATATTTGAAACTGCTTTCTTTTTTCAAATCTAGAATTTCTGTTTTTGTAGTAGTAGAGATGTTGGTTTTCTATGTCAGCTCAGCCTACCATCTTGACTAATGTTCTTATTTAATCTTAATCAACCTCAGTTTTCCTATCTGCAATACTGAGATAAAGACGGCATCTACATTGTAGGGTTGTCATGAAGATTAAATGAGATAACAAATTTAAAATACTTATTTACTTAACACATAAAAATTGCTCAGTGCATTATATTATCATGTAAATCAGCTGCTATTATCATGTAAATAATGTACATCAGCCAAATTTCAGATACTCAATAATTTATCACTATAATCTATAATTTTGGTTATTAGTACGGGTCCTCATCACAGATCCATTCACGACTGGGAACTATATCAAGAATTCGGAAGACCTCCAAAGCTATCCAAGTATCTCTGTAATCTACAAGTCACAGTTGTTCTGGGAATCACTGAAATAAATACTTTGAGGACAATGGTTTTGCCTTCAACTGGACGTTTGGCAATGTTTGGGAGGCATTTTTGACAATCATGATTTGTGGGGCAGTAAGCTAATGGCGTCTAGTGGGTAGAAGTAAGTGGTGCTGTTAAACATCCTCTGATGCACAGTAACGCCTCCTACAACGAAGAACTACCTAGCCCAAAATTTCAGTGCTGCTGAGGTTGAGAAACCCTGAATTAGGTTATCAAACCTCTTCATGTTTCAAATTCAGTTTATTTTTAAACTATGTATTTCAAAAAGATTGTGAGTTGTACTGTTCACTGAATTAATAGTAGGATGTTAATTGTAAGATGGTGACAAAGGACATCAATCTGGTTCAGGGGAGATTTTCACATAACCAAAGATTTCTTTGGCATTCAAAGGAGTAGAGCAGTTACCAAATTTACATTTCTATGCATCAAAGAACAAAAACGAAAATATTAATGGAAACAACACAATAATAATATCAATAATGCAACAACTCACATACAGACACTTACACATACAAATAAACACATAGCCATACACATGACAGTCAATGGAGTTAGAGTGAGACTTTCAGAGACAATGTGAAATTAGCTAGGGACATTTAAATCCTGGAGTAGATAGCATCTAACATTTATACTGCTAAAATTTCTGGATTTGTTATGAATACAAAATTGAGTTCATCCAGGAATCTCTCTTTCTCTTTCCTAACTCTCTGAAGTCTCTTTTTAAAAGTCTTTTCACTATATTTTAATTTTCTATTTTTGTATCTCTCTCATTTTCTAGACATATTTAAGGGCAAATATCCTGTCTTACTCATTTTTTTATTGACAGCATTAATCACGGAGCTTGGTACATAGAAGACACTCAATAAATGTTTGACTTAAAGAATGAATAAGTGAATGATTAACACCTGCCTGGGTTTACCCATATTTATAGCGATATTTAAGGATACACACCAACTAAGGTAAGCATCAGAGAATGCATTGAGTAGCTACAAAATGGAATTGAAAATGCAAGGATAAATGGAAGCCCACCCTCAAATGACATGATAGGGTTGTGCAGGATTGGAAAACAATGTCAACAAACTAAAAAACTTGTTGTAAAGCACTCTAAAATGAAATTTAAACAAAGACTGAAGTAATTCCTGTTGTCTCAGAATCAGATGAACACCATTAGGCTCTGCAAATAGCAATGGCGGCCCCAAAGCCAAGAATACATTTTGCTTATGTGTATGCTGGTGGTGTCTTGGGCTTATAATTGTGTGAGCCAACCAGCCTGGCTTCTCCCAGTCAGATTAACACAGCATCCAGCATAGTGTACTTTCTTTAAAATAGATATACATATTTAAATATCAGCATCAAATCTCTAATGAACAAATCATCTATTGCCACTATTTGTATGCTCAATTTAGGAAAAGCTGTAATATCAACCTAGATATAGAGAAATACACATCTTAGTGGAAACATTTTTTGTTTGTTTAAATAATTTTCAACCTTTTCCAATGATTTTTACAGTTCTGATATTTTATGTATTATTTAATGACAATGACATAACATATTCTCGCTTAAGATGCTGTCATAGGTTCATTTGGAGATCTTTTCTTTGTCTTATAGATGAGGAAACTGAGCCTTAAAAAGATGAAGCAATTGACCCCAGACATAACAACTAGAAAGTGACGAAGAAGAGATTGAAGCCCAGGTCTTTCTGGCTCTGTATCTTGGCATTGTCTCCTGTGCCTAGTGTTTACCAAATTTACAGTCTTTTGACCAACTTCTCTATATTGGGACTTTGCATTTTCCACTTTTAGTTATTCGCTGCAAAACATACTTGAATATAAAAGTTTCCATTTTAAATTAGAATAATTCAGAAATTACACTATACAACACTGTACTATGCTCTATATAGTATAGAAGAAAGTGCTGTCTTTCCTAAGATAATTTTGTTCCTTTCATGAATGCTTGGACAAATGTACAGATAGTTCATTTGATAATCAACCAAAAGTATCTCTTTCAAATTCTTCTATTGTAAATTTGCAAGTAAAATATAGATATATTATTGTAAAAGATTCAAATGACATAGAAAAAGCAAAATCCTCTCCCATTTTTAGTCCCATCTCCAGAAGCAGCCACCTAAGCCAGTTATTAATCTAGATTCCTCAGCAACAAATCCACCTCCCCTTACTCTGCTTTTGATGTGCAGCTGGGCTGTGACTCTGCCAACAATATACCAGATGGCTTCCTGGAAGGTTTTTTCCAGCAGGAAGTGGGAGGAGGGGAGAAGGCACTTCCCAGCTTTTTCCCATTCCTGTCAGTGTCAGTCTCACCAGTGGAATTTGCCCCAGTCTCTGTGTCCTTTTCGCAACCCCAGAACCTTCCTTAGGGAATCCTCAGAAGTGCAGCTGAAACAGATGGGGCTCCCTCTACAAATGTCTGAGCACACTCCTCTGGGGCCTCCTTTATATGTCTAGATTCCTGTAACCCTGCGTTTTCCTTTTTGTTTTCCCAGACCTAGGATGGTAACTCTTTCCTGAAGTTACTTTCTCTGGTTTCCCTCAGTGTTTCTGCTGTATTCTCCCAGTCCTCTAATTCTTGTGTTAAATCTCCTCTGTTTGCAATGTAACAAATTATTTTTCTACAAGTCCTGACTGAACTCTGACAGATATACCACCACAATCATATTGACTTACATCCGTACACATAGTTTTCTATTTTTATTTCCAATTTGATATTTTGTGATTTTTATAAACGGTTATTTCTATATACAAAGAAAGTGAAGTGTGGTAATACCAGAAAAAAGTGGCAAGTACAAAGCTGTGAAAGAGAAGATAATATTGCTGCTGATAGATGCAGGCTTTCAGAAGAAGAAAAGCTAAATGGAGTTTCCAGGTCATAGTCTGACTTTATCTTCCTCGAGTTTCCAGGCACTCCTTTTGGGAAGGTAAGTGGACAGGGTTACAAATTAGTCCTGGGAGATGTAGGCTTACCACAATGGGTTATCCAGGGTTGTATTGATCCAGCTACTAGTTATTTAGTAGGAATACAATCAGGGGTTGCGGGCTGTTCTGCGTTTTCTGATGTGAAGTTTACCTGAGCCAGCTTCTAGGTCTCAGAAGTGTGCCAAAGCAGAACTTCTCTGAGGGTTCCATGAATGTTCTCAGGTGATCCAGTCAAAAGGGAAGGAAGAAAAGGCAGGAACTTCACCAGCACATGTTCCGTCAAGTCATCTTAGTGCATGACCCATCAAGTCATCCTAGTAATGACTGCACAATACTCAGTAACTTCTGCATGCATGCCTCGGACCTGGTCTGGATACTCTCTAAGGCAGCTGTCTTCCTTGAGTCTTCATTCACCACTATCCTGAAAATTCCCTTTGCTTCTCTCTTTGTTGAGGTTTACATTTCTACATTCCATAACTTCCTTTTTCTCAGATTATTCCCTGTTTAGTGGGGCATCTTTCAGTAGCTTCTCGAGAAGTGGTGCATGAGAAATAAATATATCTCAGATATTGATTATCCAGGAATAATTTTATTCTACTCTCATATTTAATTGATAGTTTGTTCAAGATAGAATATAGATTGGAAATAATTTTTCTTCATAATTTTGATGACATTTTCCACTATTTTTTAGTGTCCAGTATTGCCGTGAGAGATCTGAGCCATTCTGATTTCTGTTCTTTTCATATGAGCTGTTCTTCCTCTCAGAAAGCTTGTGGAATCTTCTCTTTTCTTCCAATGTTCTGAAATTTTATATGTGTCTCTATGTGAATCTATTTGTGTGGATTGCGGGCCCTTTGAGTTTTGGAAACTCATGTCTTGAGTTCTGAAAAATGTTCTTGAATTATTTATTCAATGATTTCCTTTTTTCCATTTTTATCCAATTTCCTTTCCTGGAACTCTTATTACAGTATACCTTTTTTTCCTAATTTTAAAATATTTTATGTTCTATTTTCCACTTTTTTCTTAACTCTACTTCTATGAGATTTTCTCTGCCTTCTGAGTCATTCTTTCTTTTCCATCTCTGTCCTTGGCTATTTCTGAAGAGATCATTAAATACATCATTTCCTGTGCCCCAATGGCCTTCTCAGCTTGCTTCTTGCCTCTAGAAAGTTGAGGTCCTTGAGGTCCTTTTACATCTTGAACAGGCTCACGCACTTTTAAGTTAGAGTGTGGCTCTCTTGAATAGTCAGCATTCACAAACACTAGAATGAATTTTTATGTATTTGATTCCATTTTCTTATGCATGAAAAAACTACATGCAAAATTATTTTGAAGACCTGTCTGTCTCTCTAGAGACAGTTTACAGGTTCTAGTATATCAGGCTTGTGTGGGATCATAGTCTTAAAGTCCATTGTCTATGGACTTTGAGTGTTGTTTTAAAGCGTTTTAAAGCCATTGTGATTCCCAATTCTTTACATACAACTTTTCTTCTTTCTTCTCTAGAAGTTTGTGAAATCTCCTCTTTGTCTCCCATGTTCTACAAATGTGCATTCTTGACTCTCTGCTAAGAATGAAGCTCCAAAACAACTTTTCTGTGGGATTTACTTGGACGTTCCATAGGCAGGTTAAACACCACTTGTCAAAAACATGTCTTCCTGCCATCTTTGACCTGTACCCTGCTCCTTTGCCTGTATTCCAGCTATTCTTTATTTCTACTGCCATCTATCATTTATCTAGGGCTAACACTAGGTCTCACTCGTGGCTTCTCTGTACCCCTCATTGCTTATATACTCTTAGGACCATAATCTGATTATTTCTATGTTTGCCTACAAATTTGTTGAATTTTTGTCTCTTCTTGTTTAACTGCTATAAACTGTAAACCCCTCTCTCCTTGACTACTGTAACAACCTCCTCGTGGATGATTCTGCTACTTGACTTGTACTCTTAGCAAAGTTGCTGGTTATTCATCTAAATAGAACTCTGACCTTCACCTCTGCTTACAAGCCTTCAAACTTCTGACTAGTTTACAAAGTGAAATAGAAGCTCCTCAACAAGACACTTGAGGACTTCCATTAACGGATTCCTACCTACCTACCTGTCTCAGTCTACTTAGGTGTGATGGTTAATATTAGGGGCAACTTGATTGGATTGATGGATGCCTAGTTAGCTAGTATAGTATTGTTCTGGGTATGTCTGTGAGGGTGTTGCCAGAGAAGACTGACTTTGAGTCAGTGGCCTGGGAGAGGAAGGCCCATCCTAATTGTGGGTAGGCACCATCCAATTAGCTGCCAGCATAGTTAGAATAAAGTAGGCAGAAGCAAGTGGGATAACTTTGTTTGCTGAGTCTTCTGGCTCTGTTTTTCTTCTTCCCATGCTGGATGCTTACTTCCATTCCTCCTACCTGTGTAAACTGGACTCCAAATTCTTCAGTCTTTGAACTCTGGGACTTGCACCAGCAACTTCCGGGAGGCCCTCAGTCCTTTGGCTGCAGACTGAAGTCTGCACTGTCGACTTCCCAGATCTTGTGGCTTTTGGACTTGGAGCCACTTCTGGCTTCTCTCTTCCCCAGCTGGCAGATGGCCTATCATGGGATTTTGCCTTGGAATCATGTGAGCCAATTATTTCTAATAGACTCCCTTTCATATATACACATATCCTACTGGTTCGGTCCTTTGGGGAGCCATAACTAATACATTAGGCTATAACCAAATACCATAGACTGGGCAGCTTAAACAATAGACATTTACCTCTCATTATTTTAGAGGCTGGAAGTCCCTGATCTAGGGTGCCAACAAAGTCAAGTTCTGGTGAGGACTTGCTTCATGGTTTACAGATGGCTACCCTCTTGCTGTCTCCTCATACATCAGAGAGAGCTCCACCCTCATGACCTAATTATCTCCCAAAGGTCCCACCTCCTAATACCATTACACTGGGGATTAGAGATTCAACATATGAATTTTGAAGGGATACAAATATTCAGTCCATAGCAAGACCTCTTCCTCTTTATGTCCTCCAATTTAGTGCTTATCGTGCGTTATAATTTACACTTAGGAAATTTGCAACCATGCGTTTGTCTCAACAAACCTCATACTGTTCCATACTTTATATATTTGTTCATGTTTTTTCTTCTACCTTGAATGCCCACACTCCCATTCATCACATGCATATTGTTAGAATTGAGCTCAGGCATTTCTCTAGCAAGCTTATTCTCAACCCCACAATTGGATCAATTTTCTTTTTCCTTTGATCCCTTAGTACCCCAGGTACACGTGTAGCTCAGGAAAGGCCCTATTATATTGCCTTTATCTGTACGTGATGTTCTTCTCATCTAGATTGTAAGCTCCTCAAGTACAGAGATTATATTGTTTATGTTTCTATACCTAGTAATGCAGTGTCCGGCTCATGGCAGACACTCAAAAAAGATTGTTACTAAACCAACTAAATATATTATTTTACTCATGTTGTTAATTTATGTTAACTACCCCAAACTTTTTGAACATTTTGCTCGTATCTATGCCTGTAGTTTATTTTCATTTTCTGTGTTGAGACACTTCATGTCCATGTTATCAATTCAAAACAGTTTTGACATCAACACTTTTTTAATAGTCTCAACTTCACATTTATGGCATGCATAAATGTATATAGTGAGACTAACGGGTCCCATTGCAGACATTAGAAAATTGTACTTAAGCTTTCGTAGTAGGGCATTACCCCAGTGGATTCCCAAATATTTACTGATGGCTCAGTGAGAAGAGCTTATATATGGGGGAGTGGGTATTGTGTCAAAGGGTAGTTGCTGATGTCAAGGCTAAATTGTGAAGCTTCTGGAATGTCTGTATTATTTATACCCTATAGAATTAGTTTTGGAGAATTGAAATATTAGACATCAATAGTTCTTAAGGTAGATCTCCAAAGAGATGACAGCAGGCAAGAGACCATCTTCTGACAAGAGTGAAAGGAAAGTGAATCATTTTAGAAAGCAAGTAATGTGTGGAAATGCTTTTTCAACCTGAAGGTGGTGCACGATTGTTTACTCTTGAAATCACTATGATTGTTCCTAGGGCCAGTTTGAAAGTTAATTGCCTGTATCAGCTCTACCAGATTACTTGGCCTGCCATATTCTCCCATGACTCAAGACCAACAAATTTCATATGCCATTTGTCATGTACTCTAGCAGCTATTGTTTCTGGTTAAAAGGTAACTTTGTCTCATATTCCTCTCCCCTCATCCTATTTTTGAACAGACCCAGCTATCTCCCTATAAGTGTAACTTAGGCCTGACCAAATTTAGTTCTGGTCAGAATAACCTTTCCGGTGAGGATCCAAGCAGAGCCAATCAAATAATCCTTCCCTGGGATGTATATATGGATGGTGGAGAGGGACAGTATCTTTTCAGTGGGTTTTTTAGGTAGGGCTTTTTGAGTTGCTTCTGGCCAAATTTCTTGGTTGCATTGAGGAAATATACAGATCATTTTGTGATAACATAGAGTAATACACAAAGAAAATCAAGGTTGAGAGATAGGGCAGGTGAGAGAGAGCATCAGGTGTATTACTCGATTCCAATATGTCTGAATCTAGTAACCTCTGAACTCATCAGGTCCAGTAACTAATTCAGTGTTTGCTGCTTATACTATTTTTAGTTG
>NW_012110920.1:740928-746489 GCF_000951035.1 Colobus angolensis palliatus | reverse complement strand
TAGCCAGGATGGTCTTGATCTCCTGACCTCATGATCCACCCGCCTTGGCCTCCCAAAGTGCTGGGATTACAGGCGTGAGCCACCGCACCTGGCCCATATCAATCTTTTCCAGGATGTTTTGGCCACCAATCCCTCATTCCTCATTCCTTTTTCTTGGAAAAAGCATTTTCCACACATTGCTTGCTTTCTAAAATGATTCACTTTCCTTTCACTCTTGCCAGAAGATGACCTCTTGCTTGCTGTTATCTCTTTGGAGATCTACGTTAAGAACTATTAATGTCTAATATTTCACTTCTTCAAAACCAGCTTTATAGGATATAAATAATACAGACATTCCAGAAGCTTCACAATTTAGCCTTGACATCAGCAACTACCCTTCGACACAATACTCTACCCATCTCCCTATATCTAAGCTCTTCTCACGGAGCTATCAGTAAATATTTGAGAATCCACTGGGGTAATGCCCTAGTATGAAAGCCTAAGTACTATTTCATTTCCTAATCACATGACAGTTTGGTGGTTAAATACAGGTGCACTGAAGGCAAATGAGTTTGAGTTTGAATCTTGGCTCCTCTACTTATTAGCTGTGTAATCTTAGGTAAGTTACTTAACCTCTTTGAGCTTATTTCTATAGAAATAAAATGAGGGAATTAGTTGTATCCACTTTTTGGGGATTTTGTGAGGATTAAATGAGCTAGTTCATGTGAAGTGTTTAGAACAGAGCCTGACACCAGCTAGTTGTAGAGGAGGTGTCAGCTGTTTTAATATAATGCTCTGAAAAAGAAGAAAAATCAAAATATTTGTGTTGTCTTTATTGTCTATTTAAAATTATTTTCTTTTGAGGGACAAAGAACTTACCTTTATCAATTATGCACCTAGCATAATCTCATGTTCATGGTAAGCATTTCCCTGGCTTACCTGTTTCCACTTCACACTGTCAGTAGAAATCTGTCATTCTCAGTTTTATTGCTGAATTGTCTGCCTTGATTTATTTCTTGGTGCACTTAACTTCACTTTTGACCTCAATATTTTATGTTTGACTCAAAGCTCTCATTTGACTGTCCTTTTTCTCTTCTTGACTATAATTTTTATTCTGCTTCTTGTGAAGTTATTTCAACTCACCACCCCTTTCACAAAACCCTTCTTGAGCAAAGCTCCTATTAGCTTTAGCCAAGCACTGTGAGCAAGGTTGGAACAGTATTTGGTGAGTATTTATGGTTAAGAAATTACAGAACATACCCAAAGAGTAACATTCCAATCTCATAGTGAAAGGAAGTTGACTGCAAACTGATTGTATGACCCAGTACAGGCTTCTGAAATTTGTTTTGCTTATCACAGTAGGTTATTCTCTGGCTGGTATCTTCTTCAACAAATAATTTTCTTTTGTGCAGTAATTTGGAAACATTTTTATATGAAAGCAAACAAGCATATATTCTTAAATACATAGAAAAGTTTGGATAATACTCATTTGAATTCTTTGGGTGTTTAGGCCCATGGACTCACATGTCTTGTGAGTCTAAGTGATGGTACATAAGCTACTGCTGTCTGTCATTAAACCTACCTCTGCAGAAACATTTGAGAAGATGACAGAATAGTACGTTTCCTTTGCCAATGCTAGATGGGGTTAATGTTCACAACAGCCAGAACTTAATACTAGCTACCACTTTGGAACACTTATTATATGTTCAAAACTCTGCTACATACTTTAAAATAACATATAATTTAATATTCACAGCAAATCTATTCTTCAGAAGAGGAAACTGAATCCTAAGAATTTAACTTGAATAAGATCTCACAACTATTCTGTTTTGGGGCATAGACTCAAAACCATATCTGTAAAGCTCTAAAGTGCTTTTTAATTACTATAGTGCATAACCTATGCAGAATCATTTGAAATAATCTCATTAAAGATGAGAATTTTCTGAATAATTAAAAATAGCAGCTTCTATTAATAACAGCCAGCTTGAAGTTTTATAGGAACTATAGAGTAAAGGGAGGATGGGAGAAAACGAAAGGAGAAAAATATGTGTAGTGTGTGTGTGAGTATGTGTGTGTGTGTGTGTGTGGTGTGTACATCTATATGTACACGTCCATAAACACATACAGATTCCATATTACACATAAATAACACATATACTATAATATATATGTAACAACTTGCTTGAGGTACATTATAAACTATCCCTGTATCTCAAAATTGTAGCTATCATTGTACCTTCTACCAATTTAGTTTTAAAACTAACCAGTTTTTGTTCTAGGAAAGGAGGCTGTGGGATCTTCGTTGTGTATGTCATGATCTATTCAGGCCCCAAACACTCGTTGGTGAGTATAATGAATACCAAAATTTGATGGATAATTTGCCCTGAGCATTATCCCCTAGGATTACAATTCTTCAACTAAAATCCCTGGAGAAAGTCAAATAGCCTACTTTATTATACATTATTTACTATAGCAAATTCATTAACTTCCTTTCTAAAAGCTTGTTGAAAGAGCTATTTACCACCATCATACTTCCTTCTCCATTTCTCTTTTGCAAAGGTTGACTTGGCAAGAACTTTAGTTCACTTTGCTATGCTCTGAACCTTTGGTGCATATTCTCATTTATTCTTCGGTGAACCATTTTGGCTGTTTGGCCTGAAGTAGTTCACTCTAGGGTGCAATAGATAGCAAGAACATGGCCTAACTTCTACTGATGCACTTGAATCTCCGTGATCTACATATGCAAAGTTAATGAAAACTTGTAAACATAAAAGCTCACCTAAGCTTCTGATCTCAATATTGATTTTATTTGTAGGTGCTAGGGCAGTTAAGCTGTTTCCCAAAGAATGGTCCATAGAACATATGATACTGTGGTACCCACCAGTCCATATAGAAGCAGTGTCAGATACACCAGGTATTCACCTCATTTTGGTTGTCTCCATTGTCTTTTTGATTCTCTGTCTACATCTGTAGGTCCTGCATCCATCTTTGCAGGGTCTTAAGTTCAGAACTGTGCTCAAAGGCAAAGGCAGAGTTCACCTAGCAGACTTAGGTTTTTTAATTTTAATGGAATAGCATACGTATGAGATAAATCAACTCTTCTCTTAGTAAATTTTACCCTCTTTCAAAGCGTAAATTCTATGTGTTGCTATGCTAAAAGACATGCTTTCTCCTACAGAGAAAGAAAGAAAGTAGTAAAAAGTATGAGAGAGGAATGAATCCTATTCCACTCTTATGTTCTTATGAATTCTTTTAATGTTTATTTCATTGCATGAACATTCATTTTGTTTGAATCATTTAGATAAGAGTTGTCTTTGATAGAGATAAAAGTCAGGGATTCTTGAGCAGCTTATGGGGATATATGGTAGAAGGATGGTGTCTTGGTATGTTTTATATTGCTATAGCAGAATACTTGAGGTTGAATAATTTATTTAAAAAATAATTTTATTCTACTCATGGTTCTGCAGGCTGGGAAGTTAAAGGACATGGTGCCGGCTTCTGGTGAGAGGTTTTCTGCTGTGTCATAGTATGGCAGAAAGTCAAAGGGGAAGCAGACACATGCAAAGGCGCCACACATGAAGGTCATCCTCACTTTATAACAACCTTCTCTCATGGGAATTAATTTATTCCCACGAGAACTAATCCAGTCTCTTGAGAGCCAGAATTCACTCACTACTGCGAGAATGGCATCAATTCATCCTCAAAAGTGGAATCTATATGACCCAAACAGTTCTTACTAGCCCCACCTCCCAATACTGCCTTACTGGCCATTAAACTTCAACATTAGTGTTGACTGGGAAAAACCACATACAAACTAAAAATTTCACCTCTTGCCTCCAAAACTCTTGTCCTTCTCACATAAAAAATACCATCATTCTGGCCGGGTGCGGTGGCTCATGCCTGTAATCCCAGCACTTTGGGAGGGCGTGGCAAGTGGATCACTTGAACTCGGGAGTTCGAGACCAGCCTGGTCAACGTGGTGAAACCTTGCATCTACTGAAAATACAAAAATTAGCTGGGTGTGGTGGCGTGCACCTGTAATCCCAGCTACTTGGGAGGCGGAGGCACGAGAATCACTTGAACCCGACAGGTGGAACCTGCAGTGAGCCAAGATCATGCCACTGCAACCCAGCCTAGGCAACAGAGAGAGACAGTCTCAAAGAAAAACCAAAAGCAGAACAAAACAAAACAAAACAAAACAAAAATCATTCTATTCTAATAGTCCCAAAAGTCTTAATTTGTTCCAGTAGAAACTTAAAATTTCATGATCTCATCTGAGATTCAATGCAAGTTCCTTCTAGGTCTGAGCCTGTAAAATCACGTATGGGCACGGATACAATGCAGCCAAGTTCTTTGCTATGATCTAACAGTTCCCAAAACCTTGTTCCTCATTTCCATGGGAAATGAGACCTCACGAGAATGGCCTTTACTGTTCATATTTTCATTAGTATTTTGATCATGATCACGTATTCAGTCATGACATTCCAAATCTTTCCTTATCTTTTTGTCTTTTTCTGATTTGCTCCTAGAAATCCTTCCAGTCCCTACCTATAACCGAGTTCCAAGGCTGTTTTTACATTTTAATGTATCCATGTAGTACCAATTTTTGCCTTAGTCCATTCTGTGATGCTGTAACAAAATACCTGAGGCTAAGTAATCTATTTAAAAAGTAAATTTCTTTGGCTCATGGTTCTGCAGGCTTGGAAGGTCAAGGGCATGAGGATGGCTTCCAGTGAGGGCTTTCCTGCTGCAGCATATCATGGCAGAGAGCCAAAAGAGAAGCAAACTCTCGTGAAGGAGCCAAAGACAAAGAGCATCCTTACTTTATAACACTTTTTAACAACCTACTATCACAGGAACTAATTCATTCCCACAAGAACTAATCCAGTTTCAAGAGACTGGCACCTCAACTCACTCCTGCAAGAACTGCACCAATGCACCAATAAGGGTGGAATTCTGAAGACCCAAATACCTCTCACTAAACCCCACCTTTCAACACTACTACACTGGCACTTAAACCTTAACATGAGTTTTGGGAGGGATGAACCACCCCTAAAATATAGCAGATGGTCAATAGTATTGGCTTTGGATTTAGGCAGACCTTGATTGGAATGCAGACTCTATAACTTACTATCTATGTCACCTTAACCTTTGAGATTCAGTTTTCTCTGATTGTATACACAGGATAGCATAGCAGCTATAATGGACATTGTTTCTCTGGCATTTATTTTGCTTCTTGGAAGTAGGCTTGACGTCATCCCTAAGTTCCATGCATGGGTTCTATTTGATGTGAAGGAATCATAGTCCTTCCCACAGAGAATGATAAAAGGATGACCAGTGACCTGGGCCTAAGCCAATCAGTGCATAACATTGTACTGGCTTCTGTGACTGTTTTAAGGCTGACCCAGTCAGAGTAAGTGCAGGTCATTTGCACAAAATGCATACTCACTTGCTGTGTTCACGGTTTGAAGGTGAAGAGTCTGGGAATCTGTAGTACTTTTCTTTCTTTCTTTCTTTCTTTCTTTCTTTCTTTCTTTCTTTCTTTCTTTCTTTCTTTCTTTCTTTCTTTCTTTCTTTCTTTC
>NW_012110920.1:687018-740878 GCF_000951035.1 Colobus angolensis palliatus | reverse complement strand
CTTCCTTCCTTCCTTCCTTCCTTCCTTCCTTCCTTCCTTCTTTCCTTCCTTCCTTCCTCCCTCCCTCCCTTCCTTCCTTCCCTTCTTTCTTTCTTCTTTCTTTCTGAGACAGTCTCCCTCTGTCATCCAGGCTGGAGTGCAGTGACATGATCTTAGCTCACTGCAACCTCCATCTCCGAGGTTCTAAGTGATTTTCCTGTCTCAGCCTCCTGAGTAGCTGGGATTACAGGTGCACACCATCACACTCGGTTAATTTTGCATTTTTAGTAGAGATGGGGTTTCACCATGTTGGCCAGGCTGGTCTTGAACTCCTGACCTCAGGTGATCCACCCACCTTGGCCTCCCAAATTGCTGGGGTTATAGGCATCAGCCACCGTGCCCAGCTAGCTTTTCTACTTCCATGGAAGAGGACGGTCTGTAGATAAAGCTAGTATACAGGGGTGAAAAGAGTAAAATGAATGACAGGAAGCAGAAACTGTGCTTAACGATTTTCTTTCAAAGATTTCCATACTTCTGAAATTTCTAGTTACCTGAGTAAATAGATTCCCTTTTGTTTAATATGATTTTAGTTGTGCTTTCATTACTTGCAAAATAAGGAATCCTAACTAATGAATATACTATAAATATATACCATCTGACATATATTTCTGATAGGGGCAATCAATATGGAGGAAAACAAAAAAAAAGGGAGAGAAAGAGAGAGAGAGAGAGAGAGAGAGAGAGAATTCCAACAAGAGTAATAATTATAAATGAAATCAGGAAATTGACTGAGAAAGTGACCTGTAAGCAATGACCTAAGGAGGCAAAGGAGCCAGCTGCAAGCCACAGCCCATTTGGGTGAAGAGTGTTAGTGGAAATAAGAGCAAATACAAAGCCCTGGGGCAGCACTCTGCCATGCATTTTCTAAGACCAGGAAAAAGACCAGTGAGACTAGACTATGGAGAACAGGAGGAGGAAGTTCAGAAAGGTTATGTGAGTTGGGTAGATTGCGCAGGGTGTTGAGGCTCTTGTAAGGAATTTTTTTCTCTATTCTGTTATAGGGAAGGCCATTGGAAGGTTAAGAGTACAGAAGTGACACGACCTGACTTACATTTTTAAAGGATCATGTGGTTATTGCTTGGCATATATAATGGGTGGGGTGCTAGGGTCAGGTGCAAAAATGGCAGAGACTGCAAAACCAGTTGGAAGTTATTGTAGTAATTCAGGGAAGGTGAAATAGTGTCTTAGGTGTGGGTGATAGAGAGGAAATGCTGAGAAATTGACAGAGTCTAACTGTATTTTGAAAGTAAAATTAGATGATTCAGAGAAAGAAAATCATCTTCTTCAAGACAGAATTTTGACAAGAGTTTTCCTATAAAAGTGAAATTAGAGATCCCTCTCCTTTCACTTCAAAGTGTCCTTGATTCAGAGGCATGGCTTGTCTTAGAAGAGCTGACAGAACAAAGTGTTTAAGAAGATTTCATTACATGTCCAGGAGTGCTGTTTTACCCTAGGTGACTTGAAACTGGGAGAAAAAAGTATAATTTTTTATTAATCAAAATATTGTAAACAAAAAGCTTTTAGAGTATCTTTAGGCTACTGAATCACCTTTCTGTTTTGCTCTTCAGTAGACATTTTTGAATACAGGTCAGCAAGAAGCAATAATAACATCAGGAGGCCTCATTTCATTGGGCCCCAGGGGATGTTTAAAACTTTAGATATAATTTTTTTTCTTCACTCCTCTTAGGATGCTTGCTGGGCCAGGTATAGTGTCTTACACTCAGTAGGCACTTGTGTGGTATTGGTTAAATTGAATTATGTTTTTAAGAGGCAGCAGGAGGTCATGAAAATATCTGGCTTCTAGACTGTAATCCACCATTAAATTGTTATGGGACCTAACATGAATTATGCCATCTCTTGGGGCTTCATGTCTTCATTTGCAAAATTATGACAATAATGTAGGAAATCCCTATGAGCCTTTGCAACCCTCGACTTTGATGAATCAAAAGGGTTAAGCTTGTCACCTATGTTTCATGTGGCAAGATAATATTTTAAGATATTAAGATATTTTTAGATATTTAAGATAATATTTTAAGATAATATTAAGATACTATTTAAGATTTTTTAGATAGTTAAGATATTTTAAGATATTAAATATTTGAGATATTAAGACATGTTAAGATATTAAATATTTAAGATATGTTTGCTCCCCATAGTCCTCCTTTTCCCCGTACTCTTCTTCAAGCCTGCATACCAGAGAGGTTTGCATCAGAACTGAGAACCTGAGAGTATGAGGAGTTTGTGTGGATAAAGGCTAACCAAGGGTCAGATTCCCCTACTCAGACTGCCCATGTCTTGATCTTGTCTGAATTTGACAGGATGTTTATGCTGCTCCAAGGAAATGAAAGAGAGGGAAGAATCTCTGAAGTGACTCTATCTGCCCTTTTGCTACCAGACAGAAATGGAAACAAATATTAATAGAGGAAAATAAAGTTATAGCTTGAAATAGTATATCCATTACATATGCTATTCAAAAGATCCAGCTTAACTCTTTTCTTCCTTGCACTGGCTGCTTGTCTTCATATCCTATAAAGACAATCTAAAATAACATTATGAAATACATGTGACATTTTTGTTTATATAAAGTGCTAGGGCTGAACTGTGGCATTCCCCACCCCCCAATTAATATGTGAAAGCCTTAGCCCCCAATCTGACTATATTTTGAGATAGGGCTTGTAAGGAGGTAATAAAGGTTAAATGAAGTCATCAGGATGTGGTTCTAATCCACTAGGGATGGTGCCCTTATAAGAAGAGAAAGAGACAACACGGATTTCTCTCTCTGCCATATGAGGACACAGTGAGAAGACGGCCATCTGGTAGTCAAGAAGAGAGCCCTCACCAGAAACTGAGCTCTGCCAGAACCTTGATCTTGGAATTTCTAGCCTTTAGAGCTGAGAGAAAATGCATTTCTGTTGTTTAAGTCATTCAATTCAGTCTACAGTATTTTGTTACAGCATCCTGAAAGACTAATACGGATTCTGGTACTGAGAAGTGAAGCTCTGCTGTAACAAATACCTAAAAGTGTGCAAGCAGTTTTAGAATGGAGCAATGGGTAGAGACTAGAGGAGTTTTAAGGTACATGCTAGAAAAGGCCAAGATTGCTGTGAAAAGAGCTGTTCATGGAAATATAGAAGTAAAAGGTGATTCTATTGAGAGCTGAGGAAGAAAGGCAGAGAGCTACAGAGAAAGCCTCCAACTTCCTACAGAATACATAAATAATCATAAACAGAATGGTAGAAATACGGATGTTACAGGCCATTCTGGTGGCCATTCCATCTTTATCAAATGGAAATATGGAACAGACTATTGGAAACTGATTTACTATTAAAAAGTAACAGAATTTGGCTTGAACTGTGTTATGGAATTTTGTGGAAGGTAGAACTTGTGAGTGATGAACTTGGATAGATCGCTGAGGAGATTTCTAAGCAAAGTGTCAATGGGATGGGAGTGGCTTGGTTTCTCCTGACTCCTTAGAGTAAAATGTGAAAGTAGAGATATAAAGTATTGTTAAGAAAAGAGGAAACAGAGCTTGAAGATTTGGGAACCTCTGAGCCTATTCATATTGAAAAATCCATAGACATGCGCAAGGACTTCATGTCTAAAATGCCAAAAACAATGGCAACAAAAGCCAAAATTGACAAATGGGATCTAATTAAACTAAAGAGCTTCTTCAGCAAAAGAAACTACCATCAGAGTGAACAGGCAACCTACAGAATGGGAGAAAATTTTTGCAATCTACCCATCCGACAAAGGGCTAATATCCAGAATCTACTAAGAACTTCAAAAAATTTACAAGAAAAAATAAAAAAACCCATCAAAAAGTGGGCAACGTATATGAAGAGACATTTCTCAAAAGAAGACATTTATGCAGCCAACAGACACATGAAAAAATGCTCATCATCACTGGTCATCAGAGAAATGCAAATTAAAACCACAATGAGATACTATCTCACACCAGTTAGAATGGCCTTCATTAAAAAGTCAGGAAACAACAGGTGCTGGAGAGGATGTGGAGAAATAGGAACACCTTTACACTCTTGGTGGGACTGTAAATTAGTTCAACCATTGTGGAAGACAGTGTGGCCATTCCTCAAGGATCTAGAACTGGAAATACCATTTGACTCAGCCATCCCATTACTGGGTATATACCCAAAGGATTATAAATCATGCTGCTATAAAGATACATGCACACATATGTTTATTGCGGCACTATTCACAATAGCAAAGACTTGGAACCAACCCAAATGTCCATCAATGATAGACTGGATTAAGAAAATGTGGCACATATACGCCATGGAATACTATGTAGCCATAAAAAAGGATGAGTTTGTGTCCTTTGTAGGGACATGGAAGCAGCTGGAAACCATCATTCTGAGCAAACTATCACAAGGACAGAAAACCAAACACTGCATGTTCTCACTCATAGTTGAGAACTGAACAACGAGAACAGTTGGACCCAGGGTGGGGAACATCACACACCGGGGCCTGTTGTGGGGTGGGGGGAGTGGGGAGGGATAGCATTAGGAGATATACCTAATGTAAATGATGAGTTAATGGGTGCAGCACACCAACCTGGCACATGTTTACATATGTAACAAACCTGCACATTGTGCACATGTACCCTAGAACTTAAAGTGTATAATAATCATAAGAAAAAGAGAAACATATTCTGAAGAGAACACCAAGGCAGTGGTTAGGCTAGACTATTACTCGATAAAAAATTTGTGAAATGATATAGGCAGAAACACCACCAGTCTCAACTAAAGGGGATGGTAATGAGACAAAATGCAGAAAGGCTGTCAGATTTCTTGCATTGACTGCATAGGATGACCCAGCCATTTGGCTGTGAATGTGTGCTACTCTTCAAAAAGAAGAAAAAATGACTCTGAAAATGATTCAGGGATGACTAGGGCCACCATTTTGGTTTTTACAGGCTGGGCACCCTCTATCTGAAGCCATGGCGGGAGGGGTTCACTCTGTAGAGGTATGGGGTGAAACCACTCAGCAAAGCCTTGAAGGCCGGACTCCTGCCTAGAGCTGTGGAGGTGACACTGCTGCCACAGTGGGTCTGGGAAGCTGAGTATCAAACCAAAGAGGATTGTTCTCAAGCCTCAGAATTTGCCTTGCTAGGTTTTGGAGTTGCTTAGGACCCATTATCCCTTTCATTTTTCCAATTTATCCCTTTTGGAGTGATAATGTCTATCTTATGCTTGTCCCATTATTGCATTTTGGAAGAAGATAACTCGTCTGCTTTCACAGGTTCACAGATGCAGATAAATTTTGCCTAGGGATGAATCATTCCTTGAGTCTCAACCTATATCTGATTTAGATGATATTTAACCAAGACTTCGTATTTTAGAATTGGTGCTGGAATGAGTTAAGACTTTGGGGCTATTGGAATATAATGAATATGTTTTGCATGCAAGGGGACATGAATTTTTGTGGACTAAGAGAGGAATGTTATGGACTGAATTGCATACTACACAAATTTATATGTTGATACTCTAACCACCAAGGTGACTATATTTGAGGATAGGTCCTGTGAGAAGGTGATAAGTGTTAAATAAAGTCATAAGGGTGGGGTCATAATCTGCTAGAGTCGGTGCTCTAGCAGATTATGGAGAAGAAGAGGAAGAGACACCACAGTTCTTTCTCTGTGCCATACAGTAAGAAGGTGGGTGTCTGCAAGCCAGGAAGAGAGCACTCACTAGAAACTGACCATAATGGCACTCTGCAGAACTGGGATACAATTAAATTCTGTTGTTTAAGCCACCCGGTCTGTGATATTTTGTTATGGCAGTCTTACCAGACAAATACATAAGGTCTCAACATGGCCATTAGGTGACAGGAAAATCAATGCAGATTGGTATATAGTGAACTTTGTTGACATTAGAACATCCTCAGAGGTAAGCTATAGGAGAATGAAAAATTTTGCTATCAGTTATTTGAAATAATTAAAAATAAATCTCAAGCTGGGATCCACATTCCCAAAATGAATGAAATCAGAGTAGCAAGCTGCTGAAACAATTGATAATTATAGCGAATAGACTGTAAGCAAAATTGTAAGTATTTAGTGCCTTTGATGTTGTTATTAACCTCCTCCTTCTTATTTAGAACCTGTGAATTTTAGTTGAGGGAGTGGTGTGAGTACTCAAACGTGATGACAAGGGGCAAAACTGAAGGACAGAAGGAGTAAGAAGTGCTCATAGAGTAATTTTGTGGGGAGCCCTGCTTGCCCTGTTACAAACCAAAGAACAGTCTTTTGACATTCCTTCTAGGGCACAGAAATTTCTCCACTTAAATTTTCCATTTAACCCCTGCCAACAGCACACAGACTATCTTATCATAAGGGGAAATCAAGATGAATCTCAGGTTTTAAAGCTGGAGGCTTACTTCTATTTATGGTTTCTCTAATACTTACAAGTGGGAAAAAATGGTTGCGGCTAAGCCAGTCATAGAATTTTTAAAAATCACTTTAATTTTGCTTGAATTATTGGAAAGGCTGTTTGCTGTCTTTATTTTAGGTAGCATATCTATCTCTTTAATCCAATTTGTTTATATTGTAACCAAAGTCTCTATCTTTCCATGAACATACCCAGGCCAGGGAAAAGGAACCAGCTTCAGAGCCTGCTGCCAGTGATAGAAGCTGATCTGTTGTGATTAAATGCAGCCTAGGAAAATCCACAATGACTTTAATTTGCATGTAGAACATTTGTTATACATAAAGCCTGTGGCTACTTGAGATTTTTTTTTTCTTTTATCTTTTATCCAATAAGCAGTGATTAAGTAGCGGGCCTCACTTTGGTTAGGTGTTCCTTCTGACTTACCTGCAAAATGACCATTATGTCCCCTCAGCTTCTAGTGTTCAGGAAACCCTAGAAAAGGCATGGCATGGTCTTATTAAGTCTTATTGTGTAGACCTTTGTCCCTGACCCCTTCTGAGCTGTCCCTGACAACAGCTCAGTGCCTGTCAATAAACTGAAGCCTCTGGAAGGAGGTCCAATTTCTTATACTCACTCTCTGGGATGATTTCCATGGCCCCAGCTCTTTGTGTGACCTCTATACCCTGATATTTTAAAGAAAGATTAGATGGCATGGTATTGGCTGTGACGATGAAGGTTACTAAAAATGACAAATAACGGACCCTTTAATAAGATTCAAAACAGGTTTATTGAGCTGTGAGGTTGTCAGTGGTAATGAGATTTTATTCTCATCTTCTCACAGCTCTTAATTTACAGCAGAGTTAGAAAAAAATTGTTTTTAAGGGCCACCAAAAATATGATTCATGGCTTCTGCTCATGGATATCTTAAGCTCATTAGAAAATTATGAAGATGCATAATGCCCAGGGTAAACTAAAGGCTCATAAAACATTTTGCTTAAGGTAAAATTGATTTCAAATGTGCTGGGGGAAGTGAATATTAGTTATCCTTAGATTAATTCTCTTTAGCTTCAAGACTACATTGTATGGAGGCAAGATAGTTCTTTAAATTAAAGATGGAATAATTAAAAGTGCAATAAATTAAAGGAATTACTTTATTTGATATAATTTCTATGCAGTCTGATCTCACTGATTCTTTTATGGCACTGTCAATGAGTGGTGACGAGTAGGTACTGATTTTCAACTATATTATTCTTCACTGTAATCACCCTTTATTATAATACTTATCTGCAAGGGTACATCAATCAGAAAATGCTCATTAATTACACTGCTAATGGTCACCAAGTGAGAGGATTATGCTAGAGTGAATATGAAACCAGCTGTAAGTACTTTTGGGGCCACTGTAACTATAGCAATGGTACTATGGGCAATGCTGAATTGGTAGGCAAAGCTGCCAGCCTGGAGCCAGCGGGTAGCATGCATTATTGACCTTTCATTTACTTGGGAACCTGCAGGGGCTGAAGCCTAATATTAACCAATGATATATAGAGCATCTCAGGCATGCAAGTCATGGAGTCCTCTGATAATGCAAAATAAATGAGGATGTCTCTAAATGATATAGTTTGATTCTGCTTCAAGTTTTGGAGTGTTTCCTGTCTTCTCTGAAGAATAAAATTTGAAACATGAGTCAAAAGCTCTTTATATCTGAATATAAAATATGGGAAGGAACAATGATTTTCAGATAAGTTGTTTCCAAATACGTTATAGGTTACTGGGTGCATTTAGTACACATCTGTAGTGTTAGAAAAATTACAAATTTCTCAAATTTTGTCTTGTACTTGTGGCACAGGGTATATTGCTAGTATAGTTTTAAAATGCCGTGGAGCTTGAAAGTTGGAGAAAAGGGAAATGAGATGACTTTGAACTTACTTTAATAGAGAAACAGAGAGTACAAAATTACATAATTAGAGAAAGAAGAATATAGGTTGATTATACGGACCTATTCACTGGAAAATCAGAGTGTACGTTGATTTTCATATTTGAAATAAAATGAAAAAAAAAGAAAAGGGCTGGAGAGCTGCAAACACTCTTGAAAAGAAGTGGAATCCATTTTCCTCTTTATCCAAACTTACTGTTAACACAATAGAGCTAGAACATTTTTGGACTATTCTTAAGGTCAGTTAGAAGCACTATCCATCAGCACAAAGTAGCTTTATAAAATACGTAGATGAAGAAACAAGCAACTAAGGTGCTGATCTTCATAAATATCATTACTCTTCACTGGTCTCTTGATTGAAATGCAAGAAAAACTAAAAAATAATGACTCTATGCCAACTAGTTTTTTTGTTTTTAATGAAGCACTCAAATTTTCAACTCACATCTTTGTATTCTCTGCCAAATAACTTTGACTTTATTGTATTTTTCAGGTTGTATTAATGAATTTCTTGTTTTTGGCATTGAGAATATGATGCTTTTGTCTCCTGTGGATGCCAAATGTAGGATAAATTAACATTCAGCATACCTATTACTTGGAAATTAAGATGCTATTACATTTCTTCTGAATGATTTCTTTTATTACAAAGATATGTTTAATAAGACATTTAAAAACTGAAGTGGTCCTTGAAATTTTGAAGTAATTTTTATTATTTCCATAATTCTCTTGCCAAATTAATTAGGTATTGTGGGCCAAATGTGTAGTTTAAAATCATCAGATTAATGCAAATGACATTTTATATGTAAAATTAAATAGGAGACTTTTAGAGATTTCTTAATTTAACTTGAAAGGCAATTGTCAAAACAGTTCTTTATGCCAAAATTAAAGATGTTATTTAAAATTAATTTTAAAGCTAAAAGACAAACATTACTTCAGATTAAATGCTAAAGGAAAAAGATTAATGGTGAAAAATCTTTAATTAGTAGGAAGGAATTGAGTGGAAAATTATTAACTTGTTCCTTCATAAATCTTTAATACTCATTGATTAGTGCTTTGTATTTAAAGATATAATCACCAGAGTGTAAATAACTAGTATAACCATTCTTAATACTGGGCTGAAACATTCCACCAGACATTTGAAAGACACATCCTTCTGAAAGAGTTGGACTATGTTATTCTGAAAATATTGAAGCTGTTTTATTAAGAAAACCAAATTCTCGTGAACTTTGGAAGCATTTATTAAACCTTCAATCTTTATTTCTTTCTCCCACAAACCTCACACTAGCTATTTCAGAAATACTAAATTTACCACTGTCATTTAAAAACATGAATTATTAGACTATTATTGGGCAGTCATTTAAAAACACCCTTAAGAATTTATTTTTAATCTCTTAACAACTATATTTCATAGAACTGTGAATATCATGCTCATATTGATCAAAATGTGGGCATTTTTGAGCTGCTTTGTTAATAAGCATAAGTGGGGATTGTTTTCCCATCTTCAATAGTGATAGAAAAGGCCAGGCTGTAAGGACAAAATGAAAACTCAAATGTATTTTCATTAGCATGTAAGGATTTTGTAATAGAAAAATTTATTTACTACAGTTTCTCCTGGGGTGAGCATTGTCTGAGAGAAGTACTTTGATAAAGCAATTTTGTAGATGGTAATAAGAGAATAGCCTCTCATTTTCTGGGAATGAGATAAGAATAATTTTTTGCTTCTATAAAATAGTTAGTGAGGGGAGAGAATAATAAGATTAGTAAACTGCCAGGATGCTGTGTGTTGCATAATATGGCTGATCTTTGTGATATCCCACACATGCTTCATGTCAGTGTATTTCTTGCAGAAGCTTGAGAAGGTGTTGAATTTTTCAATACCTGTTGATATATGGTGAGACAGATACAATACACACAAAAATGAAACCAAAGGCAAGTTCTGGACCTAGAGCTAAAAATTCAAGACACAAAAATTTAAACAAAGGCATTATATCAGCATGCTGATGAAAAATATCCAACTCATAATCCTGAGGACCTATGAATGACATTGAGAAAGAAAACTGTCCTTAGTCAGCTTAGGGTGCCATAACACATACCATAGTCTGGGTGGCTTAAACAAGGAGCCTTTATTTTTCACATTTCTGAAGTTGGCCAGTCCAAGATCAGGATGGCAGCAGGTTCATTTCTCAGTGACGGCTCTCTTGCAAAGGGCTGTCTTCACACTGTATCCTCATATGGTCCAGGGAGAGATCATTTCTCTTGTGTTTCTTCTTATAAGGGCACTAATTCCATTCGTGAGGATTCTACTCTCACAAACTGAGATCAAGAAAGAACATTCTCCTTGAATTTAGCAACATGGATTTCACATCCATGGAGGTCCTCGGAGGCTTGACTGGAACAGTTCCTGTGGAACAAGAGGAAGAAACCAGTCTGTAAAGAACCTCATGATGAACAGGAAGTGAGGAGGTGAGGAAGTGGAGAATGTTGTGAAGACAACTCTTTCAGGTAGTTTGACCACGAAGTGGAGCAAAGAAAAAAGGACATATTTAAACCAATATATGGGTCATGGGAAATTGTTTTTAAAAAACAATTATTTTATTAAATTACTTACACATTATTTATTTACCTTAAAAATCATGTCAGCTGCCGTATACTATTTGGAGGCAATGTTACAATAGAAGTAAAAAGACTGATAATGCAGGAGATTTGGGGTTACTTGATGAATAAAGGCTTTGAAAAGAAGAGATTGGCACCAAAGCACAGTGAAATGGGTTGACCTGTTATAGGGAGACAACATAATGGGAGAGAATAAGAAGGTTTATGTTCAATCTGTTTTTAGAAGGAGAGATTTTCATCTCATGACTCCAATTTTCTAGTTCTAGTGAGAGGCAGGTTCATTAAGAGAGGGTTAGTGTGGTAGAAAGTAGAAACTGTATAAAAATAGTGAAAAAAATGTGGGCAGTATTAAGTGCCAATTGGTAAAACAAAACTAGTCAGCTCAGGTGTAAACTTTTTTTTTCAAGTAACTACTAGAATAGGTGCTATGAATGCTATTCAGAATATGTGACAGGAACTCAGGTGGATTATAACACAGATTCTGGGGAGAAGACAAATCTCAAATTCTGTTTTGAAATTCTGCTTTTATTTCTTCCTAGCTGTGTGATCTTGGGCAAGTAATTTTATTTCTCTGGCCATTGATTTTGTTCACTGTAACATGACTATAACAATACCTATGTTGTGTAAAATAAAAATTAAATGGGTCAATGTATATGTGGTCCTTAGCAGAAATTTAAAAGTCCTTAATACATGACAGCTATTCCTATTTTACATAGATATTTCTCTTATAAAAGCCTCTATGAGTAAGACAGCTTTGTTTGTTTGGACCTGTGATTGTTTTCTTTATCTGCAAGATATTTTCTTTGTTCTTAATTTAGATCAAACCATTTGTGAGGTTTGGCACTCAAATTATATATGCATTATCTTGAATCTCTATGTTTTCACATCCTCACCCTCAATAACTCCAGAGGATTACTCTGTTTTGAGGGGATGAAAGACAAAATGAATCCCATATTTGATTGCAATTAATTAAGATGAAATTTCTGAAGAGATGAGTGATGTCTAGAATTTTGAAGAGAAGCAACATATTGATGAAAAGAGCAAGAAATGAATTTGTAGGTCAGTGGGTGGGGGAGTTTGCATGAGGAAAGATACAGAGATGAAAATGAGCAAATCACATGTGGGAGATGGCCAGCAGATATTGCTGGTGGGAGTAGAGAGGCTATAGTGAGAGGTAATGAGAAATGGAGGTGGGATGGGATCCTGGGGGGTGTCATATTAGTGGAAAGCTCTGAAGGCCAGATAAGGCTTGGGATGTGCATGATAAGTGACATTGAAGCCTTGGAGATTGCTGAGCAGGGAAGACACCTGAAGAAAATAAAGTCAGAGGAAAATCATTTGAGTATCAGCGAGTAGGTGGGATGTGGTGAAAGAGACTGAAGACAGAGATACCTGCTTGGAAACCATCACTGCAATACAGTTCTGACCTTAAATGGACCCTGGACTGGGTGTCTATGGGAGCAGAGAGAAAAGGGTAGATTAAAATAACATAATTCAGTGTTTGTGGGAAGTTGTGTAAAGAAGAGCTAATACAGCAATATGAAATACCTCAAACTTGATAAACTAGAGTATGGAGGGAACTTGGATGTTACAGTGATATGGTATTTTGACAGAAGGTGGGGTGGGGGCAATAGGAGAAGAGAACAGAAACAATTCGATCAGGCTGCATCCAATAAGACCAATGTATTTGTGTGTAAAACTTACATCTGAATTACAACAATGAAAAACTAGGACTGGTTAATACACTGCTGCCTCAAGGAAGGAAAAATAAGGAGAAGGAATATTTATAACACTCTCCAGAAATTTTAATCTTAAGCAATCACAGGTCAGATGACGTTTTTGTCTGATTTTGCATATAGTTATAAAACTGTGCCAGAGAGAGATGGTAAGTATGCATTCCTTGGATCTATGTGTCTGTTCGTCTTCCCTCTTGCAGTATCATCTTGTGCCCTTGATCTTTTAGGACTGGGAATAAGATGAAGTTTTCCATGATGCTGGGTACTCCATGAGATATCTCAGAGGTGCCAACAGCTTCTCTGTGGCTTGGGAATACAAGATGAAGCAGGATTTTCCTGAGAGCTGAAATTCATTGAGGAGTTTCTGTCTCAGGTGCCCTGGATCATGAGGTAGTTTGGGAACAGAGTCTCTGATGATTGAAGAGACTCTAATGAGCACTTAGCTGCTGGCACTGTGCTCAGTCCTTCGCATATGGTTGTATTTCACAGACATCACTTAAACACAACTGCCTTGCAATCTATGCAAATAGTGCAGCCAGTGTTGGAAGTGAAATCTTTTTTTTATAAAAAGCTCCTGTGAATTTCTTAGTTTGAAATGCCTTTCTCAAATGTCTCTGTGCATGAGGAGAAGAAAGACAGTGCCCTTTCAAGTTCGATCAGATCACAGAAATACTGTTATCTTTAACACTTTCAAGGTACCTTTAACTGTGAAGTAAAGTGTAAATTAGCAGGAAAAACATGTTTGGTTTCCTGAGTAAGATGGGGAAGATTTCACCAGTTGACATCCAGCTGGTTTTTAGTTTTGGCTTGTAAGTGCTGTGTTTTTAATAGTGCTGACAAAACTTTAAAAGAAAGAGGAATACATAGTGAATATAAGATGCAAGTCCCTGTTTTAAAGAATGTGGTCTGATTGATTTCATTTTTATATATATATATATCCTGTTTATATACATATACATATACATAATTTACTAGATAGTATGCATCTTATGTATCTTTTGCATATTATAGAGACAAATGTTTCTCTGTAATGTATCTTTTCTAAGTTTAATCTCTCCAATTTGGTGGACTTTAATACTTTTCTACACTAATTTATTTTCAGTCAAAATATGGCAAATTGTGGTTATTTCACTCCATTTTTAAAACTATTTTTGTAAGGCCTGAAGATTTAAATTACAATGCATATTATGTTAGTGTTTGGTAACATGCTTGAGATTTCTATAAGCAATGAAAATGTTTTATTTTCTTCAGGAATAACTTTACACTTTATAATTTATGGCTTAATAAAATAGTATATATTAGGTGGAATGTGAAAAATAAGGAAGTTGATCTATTTTGAATTTGTAAAGAATGTTTCTTTAAAAAACTAAATTTAATAAAAAAATACATTAAGTTGAAGAAAAGCTGGATTAAAAATGAACAAGGCAAAGTATTTTAAAAAGAAGACATTTCATGTATTTGACCAGCTTTCTATAAAATAAAGCTGGGACTGGGTTCACGGCCAATGTGTGGGCAAAAGAAAAAGCCTTCATCTTCAACTGCAACGAATCACCAGAAAGTGTATTACATCTTCCCTCTGTTCATTCAATGGCCACAGGGGCTGAAACGTGTTTTTCAAATTGCATTCCACAGTTTTCCAAAGCATCTTTGAATGTAGTAGCTCTTTTGGAAATTAAGTGTGATTTTTGACAGATAGGCTTCTGTGAAGCAGAGTGAGAAGTTCTTAAGCCAAGAATTGGAAATAGCTTCTCTCCTTCAAATCACCTTTTTTATTTTATTTATTATTATTTTTTTATTATGCTTTAAGTTCTAGGGTACATGTGCATAGCGTGCAGGTTTGTTACATATGTATACTGGTGCCATGTTGGTGTGCTGCACCCATCAACTCGTCAGCATCCATCAATTCATCATTTATATCAGGTATTTTGTGTTGAAAGGACTGTGAGGATGGCTTCTGGTTCAAGTGATCGCTGAGTTTTGGTGAGCCCCTGGCACGGCCAGCTGGTCTCTAGTCTGCCTCTAACTGGTTGTCACAGCCCTTTCTCAGCACGAGGGACTTCTCTGCCCTCTAGGAGGTTCACTGAGACTCAGAAGTTGCTTCAGCACACGCATTCCCAAACCCCAAACCCTAAACCCCAGCATCAAAATCTTTTTGGTGAGCTTCTAAATCCATTCTTAGATATTTTTAAATTTTAGAGCAGGAATGGAAACATTTTAGACTTGCTCATTCAAAGGAAACCTAACATTTGAGTTATTTTATTAAGACTAGTTTCTTTCATTTTTAATATTTTTCAAAGTCTCCTCACTATGCTCAGACCAGTCCAGTGCTTCTTTTTCACAATCCCATTTAACAGGTGGAGTTAGTGGACCAATTCCATCAACCACTACCTAATGAATAGAAATTCACTGCCTCCTTTAAAATCAAGTATCAAAGCTGTTGCTTCTTCCAGACTAACAATAAAGACCAAATATCCACCTGTGAGAAAGGACTGAATGTTAATTCCCCGACTCTATTCCTCAAAAGTCTTCTTCATTTTAGTGTGTTCTCACAAAATACCATTCCCTTTACATGATGACTGATCTTGAAGAATTTGAGTATGAGTCTTCTGAGGGAACCAACATCCTTCCTTATCCCTTCCCAAAAGTTAGGAAAGTGGTGGACAAAAGCTAGTCAAAAATATTTCAGGAATAGGGATCTCTGCTTGTTCTTGGAAACATCCTAAATCATGGGAACAAGAACCTGATATCCTAGGTGGAGGTGTAAAAAAGCACAAGAGTTTTTACTTATTATGGGATCAGGAAAAAGCAAGGACCCTAATTTCTGTTTTGGGACTTTTAAAATAGCAGTGACAAAATGCTCAACTCAGAATAATGTGAAGGTTTTTTTTTTTTTTTTTTCTCATAAAACCAAAATGTCTGGGAATAAGTTTCTTTGGGCAACATAGGACTCAAATGCTTTCCACCAGGACAAGATCTCTCTTTATTTCTCCACACAACCTTTTTGGCATGGACTCTATTCACTGATAGGCTCCCTGTTAGGGTGCAACATCAGCCTCACAGTTTCTTAGAGTAAGCATGCCATTAGTCAGGGCACAAGACTGGCACTGCTTGGACATGACTGACTCAACTTGAACCGTATGCTCAAAGCTGAACCAATTCCTGTCTCTAGAGGAAGGAGGTGATCTGATGGGTCAGGCTGGGATCACATGCTACTCCAGAAACTGGAAATGGGCTTAGCTCCATAGCAGCCATGTGGTTTGTGAATGAAGAAAGGGTGAGTCCCCATATAAAGATGAGCGTGCTGCATACAAAGTAGGATGAATGGATTCTTGGGAATCAGAAACAATAGTTGTTTTCTCTGCCCCTAAAGTATTTTCTCCTGAAAGTATGTTTAGGAAGAAAGCCGATATTTCACAAGACCAAGGTACCTAATTAATAAAGTTATATAGTAAACATCAGCTTCTACCAACTTCCTTGGAATTAAAATTTTTCTAAATATAATCCACTGCACAACTCAACTCCATATTAGATTTACTGAGGGCAATGCAATCATCAAACTTCATGTATGTGATATATTTGGAACAAGTGTTGAAAATGTGTATTTATAATTCTCTTTACAACCAACATGAAAAGACCAGCAGAGATCATTTGAAACTTTTGAAATACTTTGAGTGATTTTGACATGGTCTTACATTAAAACTGCTGGCAAAATTTTGAGAAGTACAGAAGAGACAACAAAGTGCAGTGGAGGAAAGAAAAGGAAATTACAACAGATGCTGAGGTTATACAATTCATTATGTATCAATTTATCTTATCTCAAGAATCCTGCTATGGAAAGTGTTTCTCGGGCTAAAGAATATTGTGACATTATTTCTTAGTATAAGCCTATAACCAAAAAAGGAGAAATTCTGTTGATATCTTATTTATTCTTTAGATTTTACTACTTCAAATAAAAATCTGTCAGTGTTTCTTTTTTGTTTTTCTTTCTCAGCTTATCTGAGTACTGGATCAAGCTTCTATCTCCCCTGTGAATGAGATCGGTTTTGTAAACAATTGGCATAGCATTGCTGACAGCTCAGACAGATTCTGGAGATTCAGGGAAAGAAAGAATAGAAAATCACTGGCAAAGTCTGCATGGGCTCAAAAGTGTAAAATATATTTCATGGTGATGTTTTGGATTAAATATTGCTCTTTTTCTGGTCATCTTAAGATACACATATATGTGTGTATTTGCACACACATACATTATACTTGATGGAGGGTCATTGTCGTTTGAATAATCAAGATATATTTTTCACACAGCGCTGCCAAGTAGAGTATTTGGATAGAATTAAGCAAATTCAGCCAAATGATCAATTTTATTTTTTTCCCTGAAAAATCACTGTGTCATTGAACTGAAACAATCCAACTGGTCACTTATTTTGGTATCATTTAGGAACATTATTCCCTCTTCTATGACCTATTTGGGTTTTAGACTTCTACTCTTCCAAGAGCTGTGTTCCAGACTTGCAGTTTTTGGTCGGGGTAATTAGGTCAAAGTTGAAATTTAGTAAAAATTATGGCAATAAAAGCTAAGATATCAAAATGGCATTGTGTTACCTCTAAGTGCAACAGTACAAGGAAGATGAGAAAACATTTCTGGGAAACACTCAAGTGAGTATTAGCAAATAGCCAACAATTTTTTAAAATAAGAGAATCAGCACCATCTTCTACAATCAAGACTATAGTTAATAAGCCTGTTGCTTGTTTCCTTTTCCCCAGTTGGCCCAGAAGAATCCATCCATGTTCTCATCTATACCTATTTGTAGACTAGGCTCAAACTCATGAGCAAACATCTTTTGAATATCAACTATGGAAAATGCATGTGCTAGACCAGAATATTAAAAGGTAGCAGGAAGGTTTATATTTTTGAAGGGTTTAAGGAAGTTGGTGGAATTGGAAATATATACAAGAAAAAAATATTAATTCTAAGAAGTAAGAGTTAAGTACTTAATTAATGGTATAGATCAAGGGTTAACAAATTTTTTGTTTTCAAAGGGTCAGCTAGTAGACAGAGAGCCTATGGTGTATGTCACAAGTACTGAACTCTGTTGTAGTTGAATGAGTGTGGTGGTGTTCTAATAAAACTTTATTTGTGAACATTAAAATTTGAAATTCATATATTGTTCATGTGTCATGATGTATTAGAGTTTTTTTTTTTTAAACAATTTAGGCTGAGCATGTTGTCTCATAACTGTAATTCCAGTACTTTGTGAGGCTGAGGTGGGAGGATTGCTTGAGCACAGGAGTTTGAGAACAGCCTGGACAGTATAGTGTCAACAAATAAAATCTACCAAAAATAAAAAAATACTAGTTACAAATAATAATAATAATAAACTAGGTCGGCATGGTGGCATGTGTCTGTGGTCTCAGCTACTTGAAAGGCTGAGGCAGGAGGATCACTTGAACCTGGGATTTCCAGGCTGCGGTGGGTGGTGATTACCCCGCTGCACTCCACCCTGAGAAACACAGCGAGACCCTGTCTCAAAACAGACTAACAAACAAACCAAAAATAATTAAAAAATGTAAAACCCATTCTTAGTGTGCAGGCTATACAAAAACAGCAGATTTGGCCTGTGGGTCATACTTTGCTGACTCATAGTATAGATAAGTGTTCTGGTTTACTGGGGTACAAGTATGTAACATATTCATTGTTGATGTTTATTGTCTTTAAGAGATGTCAACTATACAAAGCAATACATTTAATTTTAAGATAACTAAGCTCAGTCTCCACTGTTTTTTGCAGTTAAATAATCGGTTATTTAATTATTTCCAATGGGAGCTTGGCTAGTTAGGGCTAAAGCTCAGCTGTATTTGTGTTGGCCCCTGGGTGATTGTTTGATTTGATTGTGCGTAAGGGCTGTATGTAAGACAGCAGTGAGAAAGAAAATTGAAAGGATGAATGGCAACCAGAAACTTGAATTCTCCGCTGAATGAGCCATACTTCAGCAAGGAAGTGCCCTGGAGGTGTTTGAGCAGGAGGATAATCTGATCAGAGTTGTACTTTAGATGGTTTAGAGCTCAGGCTAGAAAGTGGAAGGGAAAGCCAGATAAGGGAACTCACATGATCCAACTTCTCTTACATGTCAGACACTTTATAGAGGTGTATTAAAGCATCTCTTTATTTAGTGGAATGAAAGAGAAGGCTAGTTTGTAAAGTGGAACAAGAAGAGAAGGGAAAAGTGCTAGAGAAATTCCAGTCTTGCTTTAGATGAATGTGGAAAGTAAAGGAGAGAAAAAAATTGATGATAACACAATCTTTCCTAGCCTAGGTGACTGAAAGAATGGTAGTAAGGAGTGAGTAGGAGTTGGTTTCTGGAAAGAAGCTTGGGTTGAGAAACACGTATGCAGGTAGGCAAATTACTGTAGGCCAGCAGATTCGAATTAGGGGAGACTGAGATGAAAATCCCTGGCCGTCATAGTAAATATCATCTAAAGATCATTCTACAAGCTGTTACTGCATGGCTAAAATTAATGACCCTGGCTTGTATTGTGATATATCACTTCATTGCCAGTAGTGAGTATGAGAGGTTTGTTATATTTTGTGGGTTAGTAAAAATGGTTAAATAGTTTAAAAAATTTAAGATGTTATGAAAAAAATGTATACACATACACTCCAACACACACACATAAACACAGAAATTGTCATTCTGAATTTAGTAATTCCAGGAGTTGGATGTATTACAAGTGGTCGTTCTTTTAGTTCAGATTTAAATATGTCAAAATCCATATGTTTAACACCTTTGTTTAACATATGCCTCAAACATGTTCTGCTTTTTGTTCCCCTAACATTTGGTTTGTGAATACTGAAATAAAGAAGTTAGGTATTTGATTTATGGAAGCCTCATTGTTTTAGTTTGCTGACTTGTAGGGCTTTTTAAAATTCATATTAGAAAATTCTTCAGAAGAATAGTTTCTGACTGATCTGTGCCATTCCCCTTAAGTTCCTTTTGTGATTAAATAGATGGTCTCACTGCTCTACCAGTCTCTTCTCTTAGTGGCTCAATTATTCTGTCAGTTTTGATTATTAATCTGCCAACATGTTCACATTTTCTAATTTAGAGAATTAGTAACAATTTCTTGTGATGCCCGTCTTCAGTGATTTGCTTTATTGGCGTCCATGAATGCGGAGGAAGACTGGCTTTAAGTCACAGTGAGTGACATTTTAATATTTCGCAAGTCTTGAGGAGCGCGGGCTGTTCTCCTGTGGAGCCAGAGTGCACATAGATTTAAGAAGAAGGGTTAATCCTGGCTCTAGTTAGCTGCATAAAACCAAGAGGCCATTTCTTACCTTTGCTCCCCTTTTCCTTCCTTCTTTATTTTCTTTCTTCTTTTCCCTTTTCACTAAAGTGTTCTGTTTCATTAAGTTCCATGGAATTGTGGTCTGACTAAGCCATACCCCTTGAGGCACTTAGTGCAGACAAGTAGGTCTCATGCCATATATTTTTCTGGATAAGATACTTGCATTCTTGGTTTCATCTTTGCCATTCTAGTCCCTGAGAAAAATAAAATGGATTTTTTTTTTTTTTTTGAGACCAAGTTTCTCTCTTATTGCCCAGGCTGGAGTGTAATGGTGCAATCTCTGCTGACTGCAGCCTCCATCTCCCAGGTTCCAGAGATTCTCCTGCTTCAGCCTCCCAAGTAGCTGGGATTACAGGGAGACTAACACTCCTGGTTAATTTTTTGTATTTAGTGGAGACGGAGTTTCACCACATTGGTCAGGCTGGTCTTGAACTCCTGACCGCAGGTGATCCATCAGTCTTGGCCTCCCAAAGTGCTGGGATTACAGGCACAAGCCACCGTGCCTGGCCTGAAATTGAATTTTTGAAAATCTTTTTTTTTTTTTTTTTGAGATGGTGTCTCGCTCTGTCTCCCAGGCTGGAGTGCAGTGGCATGATCTCGGCTCACTGCAAGCTCCGCCTCGCAGGATCAAGCTGTTCTCCTGCCTCAGCCTCTCAAGTAGCTGGAACTACAGGCACACAGCATCACGCCTGGCTAATCTTTTGTATTTTAGTAGACGGGGTTTCACCATGCTTGCCAGGATGGTCTCAATCTTCTGACCTTGTGATCTACCTGCTTCAGCCTTCCAAAATGCTGGGATTACAAGCTTGAGCCACCGCGTTCGGCTGGTGAAATCCTAAATGAGGAAAACTTTATGAAACTGCAGAGCTGCTCTGTTCATGTTAGTACTGTATATCATTAGTATCATATATCAAAGAAGCTTTCAGATGGTACTAGTGCCTAGAGATTACTGAAAATTCAGTGAAATTGATACATTTCTAGCTTTAGTTATGCAAGTGTAGATTACCTTGCCAGAGGGGCATATGCTATGTTGAGAGATGTCCATTTATGTTGTGGGGGATGTGAGAGAGAGGGGGAGAGAGAGCAAGATAAAAATCTTTGCTCTGCTTCATAGCTGGGTTCTCTAACCTCAGAACTCAGGTTTTCCCCTTATATTGGTCTTTTTTTTTTTTAAAGTTTTCCTGGTTCTTCCTTAATCTTGTCTTGCCATGTCACACCCGGGTATCTTTATAAATGCTGTTTTCTCAAGTTGAAACCTATCCTCCTCTTCTCCTCTCCTTTGTCTACCAAGACATCTCAAATCAAGCTGATTTCATTTTTTAGTACTCTGTGTCCTTCCAAGTGTTACAGTCTCTGCTCCCAAGGGACTCGGTGCTTACCTCTATTTGTTCACTTAAATTTTTATTTTAGTGATTTGATTGCTTGTAAGTTTTCTGCATGGGACTAAAAGCTCCTCAAAGGCAGAGACTGTTCTTTTACAACTTGGCATTGTTAGAGCCGTCCAGAACTTCCACTACATAGTAAATGCTCATTAACTGATAAATGAATGAATGAACAAAGCTTGGAAGCAGGCAACTTCTAATCGCAATGGTAAAATGAATAAAACAGAAGCAAACTTACATTTATCCCTATTTAATTGCTTTATATGGCAGTATTATAATATTTTTATCATAATTCTACAAAAAGGATAGGAATTAAAGATTTTTCATAATGTTTTTCTGAGTGCCAAGTATTCTACTGGGGCCCACTGTGTAATTAGCAATGCTTGCAATAATGATCTAAGCTGGCCAATATATATTTTTCTCCTTCCAATTAATTCACTCTCCCTAGTTTACCTTGCAAACCCAGCTGCTGAGAGAAGCTCTGATGGTTACGGGGTTAAAGAGAGAATGGTCATAATTTTTATTTAGTGTTTTCCATATAAATGCACCTCATTATCTGCTGTACCTCATTATATATGATCTATTTTATGACCATTTAGTTCTCCTTAGCAGTTCTGTTTTTATTCTGTTATGCTTGCTGTCTAAACTCTCAACTTTATGACTCCATTACCCCCGCTCTCTGCTGCCTGCTGCCCCACTCCCACTGCTGAGGTGGATAATGTAAGCTTTGCTGTTGCCAGGCCACATTCCTAATAAATTCCTCACCTACAGACAGGCAGCCGCATAGGACACAGTGTCTGGGTGTCATGCTTTCCTATCACATCGCTAGACTCTCATTAGACACTTGTGAGAGAAATTACCACCGAGGCGTCTTCAGGCACAATAGCATTAATGAAGTTAGGAAATGACTCCCACAGATGTTTGACACTCAATCAATCCTACTTAATTTAATTATACTCCTGAATGAAAGACAAAAGGGATGCTCTTGTAGTCCATCCCTTGCTTTTTACTTTCTCATCCGCTTTTTCCTTCTGATTTACTTAATCCTTGCTGAGAAATGTCAATGTAATTAACTCAAGTTATAATTATTTAAAAGTGGACTTTGTTATAATGCCTTGTATCATTTTCCACTTCTCTTCCCCTACCAAACTGCAAGTACATGAGAACTCTCTATGTAAATAGAGTGGTGGAGTGGGGAGAAATTGTACTCTTAGAACCCTGACAACTCAGCCACTTCTAGTGACTCTGTAATTAAGGACACTGATGACACTGGCATGCACAACTTTATGTCCTAAAATTCTGTTCACCAAGAAATTTTGAAGGCTAATTCTTGAAGTTAAACAGATACTGGACTTTTTTTTTTTTTTTTTTTTACCAGTCTCAAAATGATAGGATTACCGAATAAAGTACCAAAATTAAAACAGCAACTTATGCTACATGGCACTTTATTTGTTACAAAGTCCATTCACTTATGTAACATTTTAAAAATCCTCACAGTGGCTTAGGAGGATGGATACAATTGCCATTTTAGAGATGAGAGACTTAAGGTAAAGAGAGGTTAGGTGATTACCTGTCCAAGATTTCACAGTCAGTAAACAATGACCCTAAAACTTTGACTTTCATTCCTTCATTCATTTGACTAATAAATAACTATTGCCACTAAACCTGTATGAAGCCCTAGTCCTGGTGCTAAAAAAGTTGGAGGATAAGAAGATGACCACAAAACTCTGTGGCGCTGCTTGGAGAGAGGCACGTGAAGGAGGCAATGGAAGTGATCGGAGGAAACTGACTAGGGCTCCGTGCCAGGTAGTGGTGCGAGTAGAACCAAGGAATTCGAAGGTGTCTGGAATTTATATTGAAGAAAAATGGAATCAGGGATGGACTTTTTTCCCCCTGGTGATTAATGGGATCAGTTTGATTTTACAGAGGTAAGCTAGCTTTACTATGGGCCATGTCCAGAATGCCTCCCAGGGTGGATACGGCTGCTCCACACCAGCATTGCAAATGCAAATGCAGGAAGAGACACAGACTTGGGAGAGAAGATTATAATTTCCATAGTGAACTTCACTTTCTTACCTGTGGGACATCCAGGAGGATGTACTGGTCTGTAGCTCAGTAGGAAAATCTGAGCTGGAGATACCCTTTGAGAGGTCTCAGTGTAGAAACGGGGCTTAATGAGACCTTCCACTGTTCTTCAATATCTCACAACTTACCCAGGATTGGTCTTCTTTGGGCAAATACGTATTTCCCAAGTGAGCTACAGAATTTTTGATATTTGCAGGCCAGATTTTTAAAGCACTCCCACTCTGCAGAGGATGGAGGAATGGGTCACGTTATCTCATGATATTTATCTTAGTCATGTGTTTATTATTTCGTGATATTTTATTACAGTCATTTGTTTACATGCCTATCTTTTCTAGTAGAGTGTGAACTCCATGCTCCATACCATTGTCTTTCTTAACTTCAGCTTATAGCAGATGTTGTTGTATTGAATTGGAATATTTTACTTCTTTGAAGTTTCTTTTAAATCCCCCAATATTTTCTAGGTTCAAATACATCACGGTTAGCTCCATAATGTCAGGATATACCCCTCTTGCTGGTTGCACTTTCCAGTGTTCTGTGGAGTAAGGTAACAGAGAAGGGATGTGTGTTTCTATACACAGACTGAACCTTGCAGATGCTGCCTCTGAGATCTGCTGGCTCACTAATTTGCCAACTCTCCAGTCTTTGGCAAGGCACTTAACCGACCTTAATTTTCTTTTCTCCTAATGCAAGAATAATAACATCATTGTTACAACAGTTTTAATTAATTAAACAAACATTTATTGGATACCTATTAAGTATCAGGTACTGTAATGGGAGGTAGATTAGAGTACCCGTCTTCTCCAGTTTCCTACGAATCTACAAATGCTTTCTTGTCACTCAGCTCCTATTAGGAAGGCAGCCTAAAGAGCAGAGCTATCCTCTTCCTAGAGGTGGACAACTTGAGACAACTTTTGACTTATGTGGGGAGACCAGTGAAGTCACTTGTGCTGCCATAAATTTCTTTAGTAAACTTCTATTTTACTATCACTGCAGTTACCTTGTGAAATGAGTCAAAAGTCTAGATAAAGGATTTTGAACTGCCTCCTATGGACAGAGGAAAGGCTTTGTAGAATTTTAAGACAGGAAGAGAAGTGCTTAGATTTACTTTTTAACAAGGCCCCATAGCCTATAGAATGGATTAGAGGAGGATGAGATTTAATGCGAAGAGATAAGGTGGAAAGTACTGTAATTTTCCAGTGAAAGTTTACAGTGGATTGGGCTAAGGATGATGGCAAAGATAGAGAGGAAAGGTGATCACGTAATACGTGGGAGAAGGAATTCAATGTATTTGGAGAAGCTTGAATATAGATGGGTTAAGGGAAAAGGAATAATTCAAAGATGTTACTCTGGAGCAACTGGGTGGTTGTAGACCTATTTGTTGAAATAGACAACACAGAAAGAAGAGCACGTTTGACTTGGACATGATCATGTTTATGTTCCTGTGATACGTGGAGATGGAGATGTTAAGTACTCAAGGCTTAAGGGTCTGGGTTAGCTTTGTAATTTTCCAGGCTGCTATAAAGCCAGTACCTTTGTTTGGACAGTGTGATGAACGAATGAAGCATAAGAAGGAACAGACAGGCAAGAAGAGGGCCAAAGCCCTGTGGGCTGCTAATTTCAATCCTCCCATTGCTCTTTCTTGGGAAGATGGACAGCTGTTTTACCAAGTGAATGCCTAACTCCTCACAGGGACTGCTAGACTGGGAATGGGCCTCGCCAGCTCAGGTTTTCCAACTTCAAACTACAAGGCAAAAGATGAGAATTTTAACTTGGATAATCCAGAATTCCAGTAGGAGAATAAAGGCCAGATCCGGAGAGAAATACGCCATTTGGTTTTATTGGTGCTAAATACAATTAATATTTGGGCATGTTGTGACACAAACACAATTATGTGGTGTAGCGATATCTTACATATCCTACTTAAAGGATTGCTTGAGATTTCCTTCTCCTTTTCATTGACATATGTTTTACAAACCTCTTGTCTTTAATAGAGAAACTGCAGATGAAACACTCTCTTCCTTAGGTGTTTAATTTATATTTTAGCCATTCCTAATCATTTCATTTGTAGAAAATGACTAATTTTAGAAGGCAAATGTACAGCCAAAGGTTAAAAATAGTGATAATTACTCCTCTCATGTAGAAGTAAAGCACCATCTATTCTGAAAATTAAGCGAAATTACACAGTGGCATCAAGGGACAAATCTGTTTTATTTATAAATCAAAAGTTGATAGGTAAGCCTTTAGCACCTGCACTGAGTATTACGACGTACGACTTAGTGGCTGAGGACTGGGCTATTATTTTATTGTCACATTTGCTGGCACAATCAGGACTACTCTTAATTTTGGAGAGAAATAAAGCACAAGTATGAGACTGAGGGGATTGATTAAAATATTGGAAATTGGCTGGGCGCGGTGGCTCAAGCCTGTAATCCCAGCACTTTGGGAGGCCCAGACGGGCGGATCACGAGGTCAGGAGATCGAGACCATCCTGGCTAACCCGGTGAAACCCCGTCTCTACTAAAAAATACAAAAAAACTAGCCGGGCGAGGTGGCGGGCGCCTGTAGTCCCAGCTACTCCGGAGGCTGAGGCAGGAGAATGGCGTGAACCCAAAAGGCGGAGCTTGCAGTGAGCTGAGATCCGGCCACTGCACTCCAGTTTGGGCGACAGAGCGAGACTCCATCTCAAAAAAAAATAAAAAAATAAAAATAAAAAAATAAAATAAAATATTGGAAATAATAATAACTTGAATGGGGCATGCAGTAGATTACAATAGCCTCAGTTTCTCATTCTTCTTTGTAATCACACCTTTTGCCATGTGACTTTGCAGTTTCTTCCTACCCTTATATGAGTTTGTTCATATGATTTGCTTTGATCAATTGCATGTCAGCAGGTGTGACATGGCCAAAACCTTGAAAAGTGCTTGCTCAATTGGACTTGCTATACTCTGCACTCACCATGAGAAGAACATGTCTTTGTCAGTCCTGTAGTCCCAGGAGGACGAGAGATAGGAGGGTAGAGAGCCAGATCACACCTGACAAGCCCAGTTAGGAGCAGCCATCCCTCTGATGATTTTCAGCCACTGAATTCTGGTGTGGTTTATGATGCAGCAATGAAGTGACATTAGATAACTAGTATGGGTAATTGCAGGCTGAAGAGAAAGATCCTAGCTAATGTTAGCATCTGGGGGGAAATGAGAGTGAGAGAGAGGGGGAGAAAGAGAGAGGGACAAACACAAACACACACACAAACACAGGTGAAGAGGGTGGAGAGAAAGAGAAGAAAGAGAAAGAGAGAGAGACATTGACATATGATTAAGAAGTTAATTCAGTACATGAGAAGACAATAGTTTTGAGGTTAACTGACAACATTGAGGAATGTCAAAGGCTTGGCACATAGGGAATGAAAACATGCATGTATCTAGACAAAAAAAAAAAAAAAAATCAAGAGGATTGCAAGGGGATTCTGTCTCTTTTAAAGCAAATCTTCTTCTCTTTCCCTGACCAGTTTCTCACTTCAGGCCCTGAGACAGTTGTTATGCTGGAGTAATTTTTCTCCCCCTACCATGAGACAGCTGGCAATGACTGGAGACAGTTTTGATTGTCATGACTTGGAGGAGTCAATGCTACTGGCCTCTAGTGGGTAGAAGCCAGAGATGCTGCTAAACACGCTGAGAAGTGTAGGACTGCCCTCCTCCAACAAAGAATTATCTAGTTCAAAAGTCAATAGTGCCAAACTTGAGAAACCTTCACACAATATGTAACTTATGAAGCCTGACCCTATGAAATTCCAGAAGTTTGTATCTAGCAATAAAGAAGACTGAGCAGAAGTCAGATAGTATTTAATTTTTGAGGACCTAGAATGCACCAAGGTAACCAGGGGCCATATTATGCAGGGTTTTGTAGGCCTTTTTGGGGATTTAAATCCTTGTTCTAAGAGTAATAACAAGACACTGAAAGATTTAACAAGGGAATGATGTGATCAGCTTTGTATGTTTGAAACATGGTTATGACTATGCAGTGGACTGGAATAGGCTTTGGAGTAGTAGCCAGAGAAACAACCAGGCAAAGAAAGATTGCTTCTTTCTATGGATGACCAGAAGTGACAGGCACTTTGGCATCTTGTGCACAAACAAAGGAAGTCATATGAGGTGTTTAGAAGAAAACAGGAAGCTGGAGAAAGGCTGACAAGTGAAGGCAAGTTAGTGAGAACTTCCTAATTACTGAGCAGGTGCTGGGCGGGGCTCAGGTTGTAGGAGGTAATAGAAGTGGGCCAACCCTTATTGCTCACAGAAGTCAATGGAAATGCTCCACTTAGTGTTTGTCCTCTCTAGCCTGAAAGTAGTAGCTTGATAACTGGGGAAAGGGAGTCACCCCAAGCAGCCCAGCTGTCCTGACCATCACTGCACTTAGGTAACAGTAGAGGCATTCATTTTATCTAACATCTTTTGCTATCACCTCCTTTCTTCTCAGGAGCTCTAAGCACTGACAATACTCCCTTATCTCCTTTCTTCCATTGTTTTAGTTAACACATTTTCCATATCATCATGGGGTCAATTTATTTTAATAAACAGGTAAGAGCCTACTATGTGTGTGTCCAAGGTGACATAGCATGGGCTGTTGACCAGACAATCTATGTTCAGTGTTTTACTAGCAGCATGACTTTGGTAAATTTATTTATTGACTCTCAGTCTCAGTTTCTTCACCTTAATATGGGAGTAATAATACTACTACCTCATAGGTTGTTGTGAGGATTGAATTAATTAATGTATGTAAGAACATTACCTTGCAAATAAAAAGCTCTCAATCATAGTTAGCTATTATAATAATTGCTTGTTAGGCACTGGAAAAAAAAAGATGAATATAAATGATCTCTGTTCCAATGAATGCACGGTCTAGCAGAGGAGACAGGGAGTAAACATATAATTTCAGTAACAGGATTAATGTAACAATAGAAATAGATACAACTTGCTCTCGAAGTAGAGAAGAAATGCATCTTCCATAGGGGTCTTTAGCTCCAGCCCAGATCATTCTTCTGAGCATTTGATCTGTGTATCAGTCTGCTTTGTACATATCACTACTGGATGTTCCAAAGGAAACCAAGGCAGTATTATTTATCCTGTTGCTGGAGGGAAAAGCTCGAGAGCCTCGAGTTCGTTCTGGTGCCTCCACCTCACTGTTGCTCGATCAATCATCAGGTCTGGCAGCTTCTACCTCCTTAGTATCTCTCATAGCCAGCTGTTTCTCTCCATCTTCACTGTCATAGACTTTGTTCATAACAAGTTAATCTTCCCCTAAATTATTGCAGTAGCCCCACCCAATTGCTCTGCCTTCCTCCAATATTGTTTCCTTTATCTTGTCCACATTGCAGCCTGAGAGATCTTTTCAGAGAACAGAACTGAAAGTATTACTCCCCTAATGAAAATTAAAATGGCTCCCATTTGCTGTAGTATGAAGCCCAAGCTCCTCAGCCAGCACAGGATGCTCTTTAGGCATGTAGCCTCTCAGTCTCACCTCCTGTTCTTACTGCCCTCTTTTCAACAGGCACTTCCTACATTCTGAACAGCTTGGCATTCCATGAACATAGCTCTTCTCTGCCTTTCTCACCTCTGGACCTTTGCAAATGTGCCTCCGATCTTTTTCTCCCTGCTTTGACACAGACTTTAATAGCAACTTTTTTTTTTTTTTTTTTTAAGGTAGGGATCTGGAAAGCTGCAAAAAAAGACAAAATGCAGTAAGTCACCCATAGCACTTTCATTTCTAAACAGCATACAGGAGAGACCATTTCCTTCTTTTGCCTTCCCTGCCATTTACTCTTTTCCTTTCGGTGTGGTTGTGGGGACCCAATCACTTGAACGAATAACATTTGAAATGTACACATAATAGATTTTAAAGTAAATGTGAAAGCTCTACAATATAACAGAATTTTAGTTCATTAAATTCTTTTAAATTGTAGGAAAGATGTGAGACATTCTTCAGATGTGTCTTTTTTATTTTGAAAATATTGTGCTAATAAATTTGAAAGGCACACTATTAAAGATTGGACCAAAACTACAATTACTGTATTCTCTCTGAAAGAGCAGAGAGTGTAAATGCCAGTCATTCTTTATTAATCCACTCTTTGATGATCTCAAATACAGTATCCTTGGATCCATTATCTATGATAATTATGTATACTGTATCATGGTTCTCTTTCACATTGGATCATTAATAATGTCTATGACATGCTTACATGACTTTAACTGACTTTTTTGCCTATTTTGTAGAAGCTCTGATGATTATTGGTTATTCTGATTTCTAAATTTCAAAGTCAACCTGTCTCAAAGCAAACCTACTTTGGAGAATATTTCAGAATACGTTTTAATACATTTTTGAAGAACAGCAATGCCAAGAAGCTTGACCTTTATTTTTTGGACTTAATCCAATAGTCTGATTGGATTTATTAATAAGGACTTTTGATAAAATAATACAAAATCACAGTACTACTTTAAATTTTGATGAAGTGCTTAATTGAAAAAAATAAAGTACCTGAAAATAAATGCTAAAACTCCTCTATGGGTCAGAAATCTAGTTAATGAGAATCAGAGTCCTTTCTCTAAAGGACAGTTATCCTTAAGTAGCTTAGCTAAGTAATGATCATGGGAATAATACACTGGCCTATGAAAAAGGAGTTAATTGCATTTTCTCACCTTCAACTGAGCAGATACACATATCATAAAATCTACCACTGTACTTCTTTTTGGTGTTCAATGATATACCTCAGATAAAATGTTTTTATGATTTCTGTTTGGATGTGATCACTGATAATTAGTCTGATATTCATATTGTCATGCAATTATTTGGAATTGCTTCCAAGGATTGTTCTTCATGCCATAATTATATTTTGGGCATGTTACAAGAATATAAGCCTAACAAAACTTTTGTAAATCATAGAAGTTATGTTTTAATAGTCATGTAACCCAGATGGCCAAGGGAAGATACGATAACTTTGTCTAATTGCTCTTGGGAATGAAGTATCTGGGACACAAGATGGGGACTCTCTGATCTGTAGCTGGAAATAGATGTGTGTTGAGGAAAGGAAAATGGGGTCTCCACAGTGGGTTTTATTTAGTTCCCTCTTGAAACAGGACACAAATGATTGGTGATAATATACATTATTTTCCAAAGACCATCCTCTCTCATCTACATGAGTAATTTGTGTTCTTCTGATTACCTGATTATATTTTTTTTCTGTGAAACAATATTCCTGGCCTTATGTTAATGGTGCATTTGTCCCTTCTTGCTCTGCATTGCATTACAAGCTCATATATATTAGCTGAAAACACATGCCACTCTGCCCAAATAACTTTCCTTTGCTTTAGATTTCTCTCCAGCCCTTACAGAAGTGTAGGGAAAATTTCAGTTTTACATACCACAATAAAAGGAAATACAGAAAAAAGAAGGGGGAAAATAAGAAGAATTTCCTTTCCCCATGCAATTTGTCTCTACCTTCCCTAGCTGTTAATCGTATTTTCATTTGTGTTTACTATTATAACATCACTTCATTTCAATTACAATTATTATCATGCCAAATACTGCATTTTACTGTTTTGTGAACATCCAGTGTTTGGCATAGCACTTAGCATATATTAGATACCCAACAATTTTTTTTTGACTGAACATCCAAGGTATCTTTGGAACCAGAAATATTGTTGGCACTCAAGAAATACCTTAAAAATAAGAAAAATAACAACAACTCATTTTTCAGCTCTTAGCATGTGCCAGGCACTGTGCTAAACATTTTATATAGATTTTCTCATTTATATCTCGTTAACACCTCTATGATTTGGGTACCATATCCACTCCACTTTGCAGATAAAGAGAATGAAGCATGAAAAAAAAAAAAAAAGAAATAAGCAATAAAAAAATAAAAAAGTTAAAAAAAGAACTGAAGCATGGAGAGCTAAAGAGACTTCATCCAAGTTGTTCAGCTTGTAAGTGTTTGAGATTGGAGCTTCAGTGTCCATACTCTTAATCTCTTTTCCAGATAAACGGGGAGACGTAAATAATTGTAATACTGTGAGTAATTACAATTATGGATATATGTACTTGGCCCAATTGTGGCACAGAAGATAAATGATCAGATTTACTTGAACAGTCAGGGAAGGTTTCCCAGAAAGGGTGAAAAATATTGGTGGGCATATACCATGGTGAGAGTGTTTGACCTAGTTCTCTTTTTGATGTTGCTCCCACATTTCAGTAAATTAGGCTAACCTTGTTCAAAACTTCACCAAACTCACTTGTTTCTGTTTCTTTATCTGTAAAAAAGTGATTACTAGATTAGACGATGCCTCATCTTAAATATTTTGATTCAAAATAGATCATTTTACTAGAGTATGTGCCTTGCATACAATCTTGGCTCATAAACATCTATTGAACTGAATTTATTTGAAATAGAGAAAGTGCATCCAGTGGTATTGCTGCAGCTAAAACCATCATCTGTCTAGACTATTATTCTTTCATTACCTTACATAGCTATTGTACATTAGTGGAATTTGCCTGCAATATTTTCTCTTCTGAAATTACCAAACAAAAGAGCATCATAATTTATTGTTGTTGAACTCCAAACTTAGTGGTTGAAGATTTACTATTGTTCTTTGATTTCCAAGGTGTGCCTTACATTGGGGATTTGATATGATCATAATATATCACTCCTGCACTTGATAAACTTAGAATAATCTCTAAGAAAGCTGGCTACACTGTATATCATTGATATGTATTAATGATGTATGAGTATGTATTCTCATTTGAGTATTTATATATATTTTCTCACAGGAGAATGTGTATGAGTATATTCTCATAGGAGAGAATAGACTATGAACCACTGACTCAATGTCAGAAAGTGAATTTTCAGAGGGCTGTATGTAATTCATCCTCTTACCTTCAGGATATGAGGCCAGTCTCTTATCTATATCATCTTGGTGACAGGAAATGCCATTATCTCTTAAACTACCTTTGGAGAATGGCCATGATCCTCAGATTCCAGTAGAAAAATCTCGTATTTGAGGTGTTCTGGATGACAATAAACAATTTTCACTGGGAAATGTGTAGTTCATACTTGAGCTTCAGGGACCTATATATATGTGCATCTACATATTTTTCTAATGAATAGATTCTTAGATTTCATTAACTATTCAAAGGGATCAATAACTACCCCTTCCTCCAAATGTTATGAAAAACAAAATTAGCCTGTGGTGGGCATATTTGAAATGCTGCTTTTCAGTTCTGTAACTTGGTGCAGAGTAAAGAATGCTTAATTGGGATTGAGGAAATCTGAATGAACCTCAATTTTATCATACAGAAAAGAGTAAAGACGGTAATAGATGACTTCTATGAAGCCTTGTAGCTCAGATGTTTTTATATTTTACAACTCGAGTCACTGGTCTCCAATAAACTTGTTGAACCTTGTGTGTGTGAGTCTTCACTTCAAGCAAGTCTCTACTGTTATGAAAAGTTCAACATCAGGTCCTCTATGCGTCCCTGATCATTATCTTCCAGACTTAAGTTGTAAGTTATTTGTAAACTTATACTTCTGTAGGTAAGCTTTAATCTTTCCCATATATCCTTCAACTGAAGAGATTTTATTTCTGACTACCTTATTTTATCATAAGCATTTTGAATTCTCAACCTTATTTTCATGGTACTGAATTTTGTGTAGAGCAGTGGTTCTCAAAATGTGATGTAGTTACTCCTGAAAGTCTCAGTGATCTTTTGGGGGTTGAGGTGAGACCTGTGAGGTCAAAACTATCTCCATAAAATCTTTTTTGCCTTTTGTTCACTCATTGTCTCACAAGTATAAAGTAGAGTTTACACCCAATAGATGGAATGCAGAAGCAACTATCAGGATCCAATTGTCATTTATTAAGCCATACATTAAGGAGATCTAAAAATATATAAACTGATGCTACTCTTTTAAGTTTTTTTTTGAAAATATGTTATTTTTCATAAAATACAAAATTTATATTGATATATGATGGTTTCATTATTTTTAAATAAATTAATAAATATTAAAAAATATTATCAGTTTTAAGTTTGGATGTAAATATCAACAAATACAATCCACATAAAGGAAAGCTTTTTGTGGTTCTCAATAGCTTTTAAGAGTGTGAAGAAGTCTTGAAACCAAAAAGATGATATAAAGGAACTTCAGTCAGGCAGGAGCCACATTTCCACTCCAAGCCTTCATCTTACTTCAGCTGTTATTTAGAGGAGAAATAATATGGTGCTCATTGCTCTTGGTCTCACTATTTGAGTACTAAAAAGTAGTCCAAGTCACTGAGGGTGCCATGGTCAAGTTAGCAGAATACTCCAGGTAGAGGAGTAGCTGGAAACTCACCTTGTACTTCCCTACTCTGCCAACTCTCCCTTTTCTTGGAGATAGTGAGTGGGCTCAGTTTAAAATTCCTTTATGCCAATGATGATGTGAGGAAAGTGTTTCCTTGATTGTCTTCCAGGATATTTATAGTTTGAAGTCTTATATTTAAATCTTTAATCCATTTTGAGCTAATCTTTGTATGTGGTGAGAGGTAGAGATTCAACTTCAATCTTCTGCATATGACCTGCCAGTTATCCCAGCACCATTTGTTGAATAGACAGTCCTTTCCTCATTGCTTGATTTTGTTGGCCTTGTCAAAGATCAGATGGTTTTAGGTGTGCCAATTTGCTTCTGAATTTTCTATTCCCATTCCACTGGTCTACGTGTCTGTTTTTGTACCACTACCAAGCTGTTTTTGTTACCATGACTTTATGACGTAGTTTAAATTCAGGTATCATGATGCTTCTGGCATTGTTCTTTTTGCTTAGGATTGCTTTGCCTACTCAAAGCAAAAAGAGACAATTGGAACCTAATTAAACTAAGGAGCTTCTGCACAGCAAAAGAAACTATCAACAGAGCAGACAGACAACCTACAGAATGGGAGAAGATGTTTGCAAACTATATATCCAACAAAGACCTAATATCCAGAATCTATAGAGAATAAAGAAATTAACAAGTAAAAAACAACCCCATTAAAATTGTGCAAAGGACATGAACAGACACTTCTCAATAGAAGACTTGGGGCCAGGCGTGGTGGCTCATATCTGTAATCCCAGCAGTTTGCGAGGCCAAGGCAGGTGGATCATGAGGTCAGGAGATTGAGACCATCCTGGGTAACATGATGAAACCCTGTCACTACTAAAAATACCGAAAAATTAGCCGGGCATGGTGACACGCACCCATAGTCTCAGTTACTCAGGAGGCTGAGGCAGGAGAATCACTTGAACCTGGGAAGCAGAGGTTGCAGTGAGCTGAGATTGCACCACTGCACTCCAGCCTGGGTGACAAAGCGAGACATATAGCTGGCCAAAATCAGGAAAAAATGCTGAAACCCTCAGCTTCACTAATCATCAGAGAAATGCCAAGCAAAGCCACAATAAGTTACCATGTCAAGTCAGTCAGAGTGGCCATTATTAGAAAGTCAAAAAACATCGTATGTTGGCGAGGCTGCAGAGAAGAGGGAATGCTTATATACTGCTGGTGGGAATGTAAGTTACTTCAGCCACTGTGGAAAGCAGTCAAGATTTCTCAAATAACTTAACACAGAACTACCATTCGTTCCAAAAATCCCACTGCATGGTGTACACCCAAAATAAAATATTTCATTTTACCAAAAAGACACATGCACTCATATATTCATCACTGCACTATTCACAGTAGCAAAGACATGGAACTAATCCAGGTTCCCATCAATGGTAGATTGAATAAAGAAAATGTGGTACATGGGAGGCCAAGGCAGGCAGATCACGAGGTCAGGAGTTCAAGACCAGCCTGGCCAACATGGTGAAATTCCGGCTCCACTAAAAATACAAAAAGTTAGCCGGGCATGGTGGCAGGCACCTGTAATCCCAGCTACTTTGGAGGCTGAGGCAGGAGAATTACTTGAACCCAGGAGGCAGAGGTTGCAGTGAGCCAAGACCACACTACTTTATTCCAGCCTGGGCAACAGAGCGAGACTGTGTCTTAAAAAAAAAAAAAAAAAAAAAAAAAAAAGAAAAGAAAATGTGGTACATATACACCATGGAATACTGTATAGCCATAAAAATAATGAAATCCTGTCCTTGCAGCAACATGGATGGAACCGGAGGGCATGATCCTAAGCAAATTAACACCAGAACAGAAGAAAAACCAAATACTGCATCTTCTCAATAATAATTGGAAGCTAAACATCGAGCACACATCTACATAAATATGGAACAATAGACTCTGAGGACTACTAGAGGGTGGAGGGAGGGGAGGAGTGGGCTAAAAACTATCTCTTGGGTACTATGCTCACTACTTGGGTCATGAGATCTGTACTTTAAACCTCAACATTACACACTATTCCTGTGTAACAAATCTGCAGATGATTTCCTGTATCTAAAATAAAAGTTTAAAATTTTTTAAAATAAGCCCTGTATGGAAGTCAAATTATCAAGCAGCTGACCCATAGCACATGGAACACTACTATGAAATAAGTCCCAGATATCACCTTTTTTAGACAATTAATAGTCCAAAAGAATTTACACCATGAACTTCCACAATAGACTACTTTCCCCTGGATCCTCCACCCTTGAACAGTACCTTGTCTCCTGAAGTAGTTTCTCTGAAGTGTAGCTATATGTAGCATTTTTACAAATGTTTTATTGAGAAATATTTGAACCGTTTTATGTAATCATTATTTTAAGAAAAAAAAATGTCCTGGAAGCTTCCCTGCCAGACCAGCCCTATGAGCAATGACTTTCAGGTTCTAAGTATTAGTAATACCCAAGGGTTTGTTGGAAGAAACATTTCTATTATTGTTAATGATGAAAATGTTTGGCTAGGAGTATATCCATTTTCCTCTTTGTCATTTATAATCTATTACTCATAGTAACCCTAAGTGGAGAGTATATTTTCATGACAGTTGTGCTTCAGAAAGAGAAGAGATATTCTGAGTTATTGATTATTAAGTTTCATCTATCTATAACCTTCAAGGCAAGGCAGCTGGAAAAGTGGTAGGTATATTTTAAAAAATCATTTAGTTTCTCTGTCAAATTATTTTGACTGTATCTTAAAATAAATGGAATAAAAACCTGGCAAATGTGTTAATACTAGACCTTGGAAACACAAAGTGATAATATGCCAGATACATGTGTAATGCATATTAAAGTGTGATAGATTGATTTTAAAAATTTGATCTCTTTTAGATGACATTGTTTTCTTTTGAAGCTGTGCCTGAGGAGAGTACAGAAGCTTAAAACTACCTTTTTACATATTTTTAAGAAAAGTAAAGGGAAAACATTTGAAAAGTAATGCATCTCACTTGTTTTATTGGTTTGATATCTCAAGCTCTTGAACTCAAGAAATCAATTAAAAAAATTTTATTTGTGGAGAAAGGACAAGCAGTAACACATGTGAACGATATAGAGCATTGGAAATAATTGAAATTGAAAAAGAAAGGGACCAAAAAAAAAAAAAAAATAGAGGTAAAACCTAACAACATGCCACCTAGCGATGAAGATGTTTCATGTTGTTTGAAGGTAAAGGAGATGGAGCACATCCTCATTATTGGTCACAGTTTTTTTCAGCAGTTTTTGTGTAGGAAAGTTGATAACAAGAAAACTTTAAAAACTGAGTGTCGAATGAGTGTGGTGAAAGCTGCATCAGTTGAGATGGGATTGAAATGTGAAGGCAGATGTCCTTGTTGTTAACACCCTGCGGGGGAGGGGGGTAGAATGCTGCTTTCAATATGATTTCTGTTAAAAAACAAAACCGCAAACTTTGTCATATAGCAACAGGGTCTGGAAGAAGAAACACTACAAACATCTGAATGTTATCCTTATTAATAATATTGCTATTTTGGAGAGTTAGTCTTATTTCTGTAAGAACTTTACTTTTTAACTTTGTGCATGCATGTTTGTGTGCATGTGTGTGTGTGTGCGCTATTTTTTTCTATATGTGAGTACTAGTTGCAAACGTAGAATCTGACAATGGTAGATTACCACCAAATCCAATTAAAAGCCTTTACATGAAACACAAGTCCCTGTTATAACCTGAAACAAATTGAAATAGCAAACCAAAGTTAACTCACATCTGTAATCCCAGCACTTTGGAAGGCGGAGGTGGGTGGATCACGAGGTCAGGAGTTTAAGACCAGCCTGACCAACATGGAGAAACCCCGTTTCTACTAAAAATACAAAAATTAATGGGGTGTGGTGGTGCATGCCTGTAATCCCAGCTACTCAGGAAGCTGAGTCAGGGGAATCGCTTGAACCCAGGAAGCGGAGGTTGCAGTGACTTGAGACCACACCACTGCACTCCAGCCTGGGTGACAGAGCAAGACTCGGTCTCAAAAAAATAAAAAAGAAAAATTTGTATAATAAAAATGTTTATATTGTGTCCTTATGGAAATATAATCCTGCAAAGAGTTAACAATATGTGACATAATTCAATGATCCATTAGTAAGACTAAAAAATACCCCATAGCTTTAGGAAAGCAGTTTCCAAAAGCTCGGAGCAAATGTTGGAAGGTGTCTTTGGACAGATATAGTACATAGGAATGAAGGGCTCCTAAACAAGAGTCTCGACTGTACCATCATAGATAATCTCAGAAAGGGAGCTGAGGAAAGATCGAAAAAGCATAATGTGTCTTTATAGAGAGCTCTTTGAGCTCAGACATAAAAGATCATTTATAAAAGAGGCACATGGCCAAGGACAAGCACAAAAGAGTGGCACATATCTAAAGAGTAGGGTCAGCAAGGCTAAAAGTCCAGAAAGACTGTGAGAAATGCTAATGACCACAAAAGTCCTAAAAACTACATGTGGAACAAGCTAAGAAACAAGAAAGAGATCGACTCAAACTCAGAAAAACTAACATCATGTTAAAAGATGGCAGAGAAAAAGCAAAACTTTATAATTCCTTCTCTCCTTCTTTATTCTTTACCAAATACTAAACTTGTTTATTTGGCATCAATTTAATGAGCATAGACAGAGTTATTTCAGAGAACAAGTGAAATGATTTCTGTAATGGTGTTGCTCTAACTTGTAAAATTACTATGAAGATATGAATTTCTGTGACTAAATAACGCCATCTGAGAATTTTCACATGTGCAAATGGTTAGACTCATCTCACACATTGAAGAGTAATACTTGTTGCTCATCCCACGGAGAATGCTTTCATAAACAGTGTCACAGACATCGCACCATTTGTCCACCAATATGTCCTTTTAGCTTTTAGTTTTCTCTTCAACACAGACTCACATTTGGACTACTTTGCCACATGCCAATTTTTACCACTTCTCACTATGTCCACTGCTAACATCCTAGTCTCAAATAACATTATCTTTCACCCCAACCATCTCCTAGCTTAATTGTTCCCACCCCTGCTTACTTCTGCAACTTCTCACTCTCTTTCTCAACCCGTGCTCTCTCTCTCTCTCTTTCACAAGCACACATAAATGCACACAGATACACCCACACACACCCAAACACACCCTCCTATTTTTCTATTCTCCACATAGCAAGTCAGGATGATAATTTTAAAACAAAAAGCAGATTTAAGGAGGCACTCCCTCTCACTTTCATGCAAGTGTCCACAAAACTTCCAGAACCATTGACCGCATCCAGAACATCCAGTGGGACATATAGACATAGGCAGGATAAAATGTTAAAATGTTGCCAGCCATCATGTTCTTTCCTAGTGCTCCCATGGCTGGTCCTTGGCACTCTGCCTCTCTGAGATCTCCTGTAACTTCTCTGTCCTTTGCTTTACGTTTTCTACCAACACTGATACCAGTGACTCACCACAGGATCAAGGGGCCTTGTTGCACTGCAGTCTCCTAATTTCACCTTGCTACGAAGGTGTGGTGAATTTCAACATGGTCTTCCTCACTCAAAAACTGCATGTGCTAAACAACAGCTATCATCATGATACATCACCATTGCTTCCATTTTGTAGTTCAGATAAGCTTATGGTTAATATTACTCTAGTAATGTTGTATGCAACCAGTTAGACGAAAAGGCATACTTATGCAATATGATCAAAACAAGATTTATTTTTATCTCTCACTACCCTGTTAAATTCCTGGATGAAAATATGGTCAACTTCCCTGACTTTTCTTGTGTATCTTGAGTAATAGTTTTACAATCTCTTTGATTATTCGCATTAAAAATTAGAATCTTCCAAGCTGTTCTGAGGCTTAAAGAAAAAGAAATTAGAATGCCCTGTCCTTGATAGTAAAACCCTGAATTTGATTCTAAGTCAAATCTTTTACACTCCCCCAATCAGGCCCACATGGGCAGGTCATTTAAAATAGGAAAGGAAGGCAGCCCTTTTCTCTTTCCCTCCTCAGTCCTTCTACTCTAGCTGAGTAAAGACAGTTTCAGACTCCTCGGGGATGGAAACAGGGGGAGACAGGAGAGGAAAGGAACATGTGGTGGTGTTTTCCAAACATGAACACAAATCCTTTGCTGTTCTCATTCAGAGGCAGGATATGTTTGCAGTACCTTAGGATCTTGGTGGACTTGGGACTGTTTTTCCCAAGAGGGCACAGTGGAAGTGACATTATGGGACTCGTGAGGCTAGATCATAAGAGGCTGTGCTGTGTCTTCTTGGTGTTCTTGGGATAGATTATTCTGTTAGAATGCTGTCTCTCAGAACATAGTCATCATGATGAGAAAAACCCAAGGAACATGAAAAGGTTGAATGTAATTGCTTCACTCAAGTGTCCTAGTTAAACCTAGCTTTTGAGCAGCCTGATGAGACCCCAGGACCAGGACTATGTTCAGGAAAGTGAGGCACCAAAGGCACACAATTTAGGGCGACATTCACTTTTAGAGTCTTCCAAGTGTAATGTGGACACTTGCATGAAAATGAGAGGGAGTGCCTCCTTAAATTTTGCTCCCTAGGCATCCTACTTGCTTTATCCTGGTCTGGTCTTGCCCAGCTCCTATTTGTTTGAAATACCCTGAGTCATTCCAGTTTTTCCGGAGGAAGGTCCTGATACCTTGGAGCAAAAAAGCCACCCTCACTGTTCACTGTTGGAATATTCAACTCACAGAATCCATGAACATAATAAAACTGATGTTGTCTTATGTTGCTAAATTCAGGGTGTCGTTACACTGTAATAGATAATTACAGAGGGCAAGGATTTTCTTACTTGTACTGAACTTGAACTCGTTAGTTCAGGTATTTTTGTGGTCTCTGGGCCTGGTAAATGTTTAAAATTGACTCTTTCTCCCAGTCATTGTTAGAGGTTCCCTTTTGATACTTTCTAGGGGCAACTCCTATGACCCAAGAAGGGAGTGGGATCCACAACACAGTCATCTCCAAAGAAGTTTTTCTCACAAATGTCCCTCTTCCCTGGTTTCCTCTCTTGACCCTTAAAGTGGGTGAAGGGCTCCAGAGTGAAGAGCACAAGAGTCAAGAAACATGCTCCAAACATTTCTCTGTAAATTCAGCTCTGGCAAGTTTGCTCACACTTGCTTTGCTGCCTAATTGCTGGTACTTTTTATTGAAATATAGAGTCTTATTTTAATATCCTATTAAATGGGATATAATGTATTAATTTTATTTTGCTAATAAATTCATGTAATAGCTTTATAATTGCTAATCTTGTATTTATAGAATCATTATTGATTTGCAGGAATCATGTAGAATGTTCAATTATGTTTGACTTGAGTTTTTTCTATAGTTATATCTGATAATTTGAGGATCTGTGAAGGACTGGGTAGCATTTCTTGCAAATCTCAAGGACTTTCTGTATATCTAGGGGCAGATAAGAAAGCAATGATAGAGAAGAAACTGTTCTCTCTTCTATTTATGGTCTGGATTGCCTAGCAGTGCCATTCAAGGTGAGAAGCATCAAGGTCAAGATGGGCTATTTATTAATGTGGTGAGTGTTTTAGAGTTAGGAGCATTCTTGTTGTCACCTCCATTTTTAACTGCTTAGAGCTTGCCTGAGTAGCTATAAGGAACAGTGCCTGGCTCAGTGCCTGGGACGTAACAGGTACTCAATACATATTTGTTTAATGGTTATGAGTGAGAGTTGTAGAGCAGAGGTTGGCAAACTTTTCTTCTAAAGGCTAGATGGTAAATATTTTAGGCACATGTTTTAGAAATCAAATATTTGGTTTCTGTTACAAATACTTAACTCTGTTGAGGTAGCATGAAAACAGACATAGACAATATGTAAATGAATGGGCATGGCTGTGCTCCTATAAAATTTTATTTACAAAACAAGTGGTGGACCAGATTTGGCCCATGGACCAACTCCTGCTTTAGAGTCAGACAAATCTAAGCTTTGAAACTACCTCTATTGCATGCCAGTCATAGGACTCCTGGAAGGTCATGTAATTTTTCTGTGCATAGGTTTCTTTATTTGTAAAATGAAAGTAGTTATTTATTTTTCACTGTTGTTATAAGGATTATATGATATATGCCATTTCTATGGCTGGCATGCAATAGAGCTAGTTTCAAAGCCTAGATTTGTCTGACTCTAAAGCAGGGTTGGCCCATGGGTCAAATCTGGCCTACTACCTGTTTTGTAAATAAAATTTTATAGGAACACACCCTTGCCCATTCATTTATATATATATATATATATGTATATGTATGAATATATTTATGTGACTATATATATGTGAATATATTTATGTGACTCTATATATATGTGAATATATTTATGTGACTATATATATATGAGGCAGTTAGCATATTATCTAGGATATCTTAAGCATTCAGGAGAGTGGTTGTAGCTATCATTATTTCTATGCTTCCTTAAACCCATGAAGTGTTGGCAATTTCTTTAGATTAGATTCCTAGAATTAGTCTTGCTGCAGCATTGCAACAGGGGAAGCTCTTCTGCAAAATGATGGTTTACTTTAATTATCCCTATCCCTGATTTTTCAGGATGCATTTTCCTCAAGTTTCACCAGCTGCCCTCACTCCTCTAGGAATGTTTACCAAATTTTCTATTCCTTCTTGCCATTTATCTAGTTTAGTTCTTTGTAATAAGAATTTTCTTATTGTGCTTTTCACAGGAAACTCTTAGTTCCTGAATTCATTCTCTAACTTCCACCTAAATTATATTTTGAAAGTATACTGTGATGTTACCTTTGTAATTAAGAAACAATCGATTATTTCCTAGATGACTACAGAAAAAAGTGTAAATTTCTTAGCCTTTTGTTCAAGATGCTACCTCTTATCCAATCTGCTTTTCCAGCTCTATTTCTCAATTTTACTCCTAATGTAATCTGTATTTTTCCCCTACAAGATACTCATTTTTGTCTTTTGTTTATTTATTTTTTCAAAACAGGGTTTCGCTCTGTCACTCAGGCTGGAGTGCAGTGGCACAATCATAGCTCGCTGCAGTCTCAATCATCCAGGATCAAACAATCCTCCCACCTCAGCCCCTGAGTAGCTGGGACTGCAGGCATGCGCCAGCATGCCTTCCTATATATATATATATTTTTGTTGTTGTTGTTGTTTGTTTTTTTTTTTTTACTTTTTTTAGAGACTGGGTCTCACTATGTTGCCGAGGCTGGTCTCCAACTCCTAGGCTCAAGCAATCCTCCTGCCTTGGCCTCCCAAGGTGCTGGGATTATACAGGTATGAGCCACTGTGCCTAACCGCCTTTGTCTTTTTATCCTGAAAAGTGTCATGTTTTGCTCTTGTGCTTTTTATAATTATTTATATTTATATTATGATTAGTTGTGCAGAAATCTTTCTCTCCAATTAAATTGCGAGGTTCTTGTTCTTGATGGTAGGGCTATCTACTAAATATTTAAATTAATGAAAAAAATTATTTTGGACAGTCAAAAATGTAAAATGGAATGGTTTTTTGCAATAACCTCCTTGGGAAAAGGTATGTTAGACACTATAACTGTCCTCATGATTGTCTCTTTTAGTATCTCATTTTCCAAAGACAGAGTTGAATCCTGAGTTATTCTGAAAAACAGATAAATTTATATGAGAAAAAAAGGCACACCATACATAGGTTAAGCTGTGACGTCTGCAAATCTCTTAACCATTCACCCCACACTGGTGGAATTTTTATTTCTATTTCCTATGCTATATGTAAATCTCTATTACAACAATTCTCAGACTTCATGTAATTATTGCTTACTTATTTTTTCCTACTAGATTTGGAAATCCGTAAGGGTCAGAACCATGTTTTATTATCTTAGTATAGTATCTAGTAGGTGCTCAAAAAGTTTGTTGCATAGATAGATGAATGAATGAATGAGTGAATGGTTACATCTTCACCCAACATCTCTTTTAATTAAATATATTAAAGTCACACTGTTTTAGTTAATATGTTAAAAATTCTTTCTGCTTCAAAGTGTTAAGTGAGAATAAAAGCTATTTGAGATGACAAACGTCTTCGAACATTGCTTCATACTATGAATAGCTTTTAAAAGTCTTGAAAACTAAGCAAAAAAGCAATTAAGGAAAGCAAATTGACATGAAGGTTTGAATCTCTAAGAAAATAACAGGAGAACTATTTTATACGTGTAGATGTTTAAGGCATAAATGTCAGTGTCAGTAGCTTGTCACCACTCTGCTCAATTTGGAGCACTTGCAATGTTGAGAAGTACAAGACGTTGGGAAACAGTAGATGGACAGATGAGCTACTGATATGTTGTTTTAGAATGATGTTCTCAGATTAACTAAATGTGATAGTGTAATTATGATTAGGCTTGTTCACTTCACATTTGACAGAAGTAACATATGCTTGAAAATGTCAATTCAAAATCTACTTACCGTTTTTTTCTGCAAAAATGCTGAATGTTAATGTTCTATGCATTTTAGTGCATAAAGTATTATTTTTGGCTGAAACATTTACTAAAAAATATAACTTATTCTAGTCTCCAATCCATGGCATCACTCTAGTAAGTCTGTTCTTCCTTAAGAAAATTGCAGACACACTGTAATTAAAATGCTATCATCAGTTAAATAATTTTAAATATTTATAATTTTCTTTAGCATAGAAATATCAATAGATATGCTTTTATGGCATTTGTGTTAAAGATTTGAAACAACTCAATAACAAAATATTTTGTTATCTCTTCTTTGTTCTTTATAGGAGATTATTTTTTTCCAAGTTTAGTAAGTTAGGCTTTCTAAGTAAAAAGTTTTTAGCAGTTCTTGAGTCTTTAGGGGCAGGATATAATGTATTCTAGCCAATATGTGATGTTAAAAAAATTCAAAACAATTACAGAAAAACATGGCATTTTGGATATCAAATGGTACTCATCGATAAAATAACAACAACAAAAAAACCCCACAATACACGCAAATTCCAAATTTCTTTGATGAACATGTTGGAGATATTTCAGTACACTATTTTTGTATAAGGACCCACTTGTATGATTATTAGTGAAGGTAAACAAAGCAGAAATCCACAACTGGATTGTATATGAAAATTCATCCCACACCTGCCAATTAGGGCTTTGCTGAATTGCGTGCTGTTGTCTTGTGATGAAGTTGCATCAAGAGCATTGAAAACATCATACATTCCCCCCGCCCCCCCAAAAAAAAGACCTCAGTCATAATCTTTGAGGTAGAAGCAGGGAGATGATTGTCAGTGTGATTAAAGAACTAAAATTCCAAGTCAAGGACTGAGGTTGGCATAATTAAAAAGTGGAAGAGAAGAGAATGTAGTCTCTTAGCAGAGACTGCTTATACTGACACAGTGCTTTTCTCTGTCAAAGCACCATATAGACGCTTAACTTTTTGAGCCTTACACTATCTTTAAAAAGTCATTGTTATTTTTCTTTTTAAGAATGGTGACTAAATAACGTATGATACTAAGTTAATTTCCAAGGCTTCTTCAGGAGTCAATATAAGCCACAGAACTACAGGTTAGACACATAAAACTTCTAATGCTAGACCTCAGTACTTTCTCTTAAAAAGTCCCTATGAAAATAACAAAAGTTACCTCTTTTTCAATGAAATGGCATAAGCTTTTCTCAAATTTTCTTAATTTTTTTTGAGAAGTCATAAAAAAGTTTGTTTCGAGTATGTAGATAAAATATTGTATTAATTGTAAGGAGCTGCAAATAAATTATAGCTGAACTTGAAAAAAATCATAAACTTTAAGGCTGACTAAGGATAAAGTTGTGAAAGGTGTAATTTTCTGCAGTGTCTTCCCCCATCTCTCCCCACCTCCCTTCTCTCTCTTTTTCTTTAGCAATTCTCTCCTTATGGGTCAGTATCTCTGCCCTAGTAACTCCTGATCTTATGCTGTGTGTTCAGGAACTTCGACTGCTAAGCTGCACACAGTAGTTATTCAGACCTTGGGTCGGAAATAGACAGATCCAAGTATGAAAAATATAGGCCCTTATAAGCTGAGTGACCTTGACAGATTTCTTTTTGACCTCTCCAAGTGTCAATTTCTTCATCTGTCAACTAGGATAATAATAGTATTTCTCTTAGACCGTGCATGCGAAAGACTTGGCCCAAATATCTGAAATGCTTAAAATAGTAAATCAATTCGAGTTATTTTTTTATGCCTCTTCTTTTTTTTTTTCCTTCTCTTCCTTGCTCTCTTCCTGTTACTATTTCCTGAAACTCTCACAACTTACTTTGATAATTAAATCTTATCTTGCTGTTAATGAAGATTTTATGGTAAATATCGAAAGATATATTTATTTAGAAAGAAACACTTCCTAGTTGGTGGTGATTTAACCCTTTAATTCTTTTTGAACCTAAAGTGCAGAGGTTTGATTTAATTCATGTATTATTTAATTTGTTATTCTGTTTGTGTTTTTGTAGACTGTGTATTTCTATTTTATTTGCAGGTATCTTAATTTATGTAAATGGCACACTGTGTGTTAGAGCTCAGTCTTTTTCATGTTTCTTTCACTCCACAGGCTGTTTTTCAGATCCAGACAAGTTGTTATGTGTATCTGGTCTCTCATCTTTAATTATTGCATAGTACTCACCGGTGGGCATCAATTCAAGCTTTTTTAAGTTTTTACAAAAGAACTTCTGACAGATATTTCAGACTGAATAGACTGAGGAGAGTGAAGATACATCCCCATCCCCTCAGCCTCTGAAAGGGAAGCCCAGAGCTCTAGGCTCAAGCCCCATATTTATTTGAAATAATTTGATTTATTATTTAAAAAGAAATCATGAGATTTTTGCATCCTATTTCATAATATGTACATGTTTGGCTACTATAAGAACAACATTGGGGTTATGGCTAAGTTGTTTAATTATTATTTTCACTATATCAAGAAAAATGACACTCTAGGAAAATGTACCATTTTTTTTTTCCTGTTGAGTGTCCATATTCCCTGCACACTGCCACATATCCCAAGATTGAGAAGCACAGTCTTAATCTAAAAGAAGCAATTTCGAAAAGTAGGTTTTCAGGAAACATTTTGCTTGGGAGACAAAGAATAATACTTAAATTACTTCTTATTAGGAACTTCAGCTCTGATAAATATACTTAGCACTAAATACTTGAAATACGTCACTTCCCACAGTAAATAGTTGAGGCTACTGGCTTCCACTCCAAGTTTACCATAAAAACATGGAATAACTAAACGTGTTACTAAATAAACACTTTTGAAAGAAGCTAAGTCTTTAGAAGATTTGCCATGTGATACCTGTAGAATGGCACTATGGGGAGTCTTATACAGGGTTTCCATTAATCTCCCTTTATTTCCATTAACGATTTCCCAAGCCATCTAGAACAAACATATAATCCAAGCAATAACTTCAGATACCACCCTTTCCCCACAACTATTTCCTAGACAGACATTCTAGAGCTACCACATTTCTGTTTTCATGACTTTGGGAATGCTGTGTTAAGTCTTCCTTCTCTCTTTTACTGATCATTCTTTGTGGTGCAGATAGAGGCTTACCTATTCTATGGTACTTTCCCAAATTCCATTTATTATTGTGTTTCTCTGAACTTGCTTGTCGCTTAAAATCTCCTTAACTTATTCCTTATAATTTACTCTGCTGCTTGTGTGCTTATCTTGATTGTAAACTCCTTGTTGAAAAGGTCTATATTTTATATATAGTTTTTAGGATTTCCCTGGGCACCTCGCACGGAAGTGGACATGTGGTAAGCTCTCAATGAATACTTATTATTTGATTGAATTGCCAGCCTTTGGAATGTTTGGTTGAATTTCAATTGTACATGCTGTAAGCCTTGGTGCTCAAATTGTGGATCACAGGCTAACAGCGTGAGCATCACTGGTGAGCTCGTTCGAATTGTAAAATCTGGGTCCCACCTCAGACTCACTGAATTTGAGTCAGCATTCAACATGGTCTCCTGACTGATTCATATGCACGTTAACTTTGAGACATACTTAGTGTTCTTCCAAGCTCGCAATGTCAGTAGGTTAACAAATTCTATAAATACTCAAATGTCAGAATCATTAAATGTCATCTAAAGCTTAAAGAATATGAAATAACATGTTGAAGGTTCAGAAAGTCTTTTAAAACTTGATATCTAGACAATATTCTTGAGTGAAATCTGCTCTACTCCCGGTTTTTGTGTAGCCTATTGATATGGGAGGGGGGCAGGGAAGTGCTGGGTAGAGAAGTGTGGGGTCCTTGATGAGGGCTCCACTCTCAGGCCTGCACCTGTGGACCTAAGTGAGAACAGGTACTCCTGTTTTCATGCCCGATCGTTGCATTTTCCAAAACCACTGTGGCCTGCCACACCCACGGACACAAGTGGCTGAACATGGAGAGGAGCAGCGGACAGTAGCAGTGAGCGGCAGTGCAGGATGGCAGAGAAGGAGGGAAGAGGCATCTGAATGTCAAGAGGAGTTCGCAGAGAATAGCCAAACTCCAGGGTAAGATTATCTCTCCCACTCCTTCACCTTCCGGCTCCCTATCCATCTCACTGAGAGCCACCTCCACCACTCAATAAATCCTTGCACTGATCCTTCAAGCCCACATGTCACTTGATTTTTCCAGGATACTGGGTAAGAGCTCAGGATACAGAAGGCTGTCACGCTGGCCCGGGGTCCTTGCAATAAGGCAGAGGGTCCATTGAGCTGATTAACATTCAAGCTGTCTTCAGATGGCAAAGCTGAAAGAGCTTTGTAATACTGGGGTTGCAGGCACTCACCCCTACATACTACCACAGGGTCAAGAGCCCAAAGCCCTTGCCCGGGCCTCTGCACCTGCCTGTGTGCATGCTCCGGCTAGGGGTTTGAGCTGCCCAGAGATGGAACAGGCAAGCCACACCCCTGCTGCATGTCCCTCGAGCGGAATCAGGGAACTCTGCCATTTCACTATGAGTTAACAGTGTGTGTGTGTGTTTTTTTTTTTTTTTTTACATTTTCAAATGGTTAACGAAATCAAAAATAATTTCATGACACATGAACATTATGTAAAATCAAATTTTAGTACCTGTAATAAAGTTTTATTGCAATGCAGCCACATCCATTAGTTTACACAATGTCTTTCATTCTATAACACCAGAGCTTTGTAGTTGTGACAGAGACCATATGGCCAGAAAAGTTGAAACTATTGCTATGTGGCCCTTTACAGAAAAAGGTTTGTTGGACTGTGATCTAGATTCATGCTTGTAGGCTGTGACCTACATTCATGATCTAGAGTCTAGCTAAACTTGTGGAAAAGGAACCATGAACTTGAGACATTCATTGGCTTTTTTTTTTTTTTTTTTTTGAGACAGGGTCTCATTTTTAGGCCCAGGGAGGAGTGCAGTGGTATGATTAGAGCTCACTGAAGCCTTGGACTCTTGGGCTCAAATGATTCTCCCACCTTGGCCTCCCAAAGTGCTGGGATTACAGGCATGAACCACCTTGCACAGCCTACTTGTTGACTTTAATATTCTATGTATACATAACATAGGGGGATGCACAAGCTACATTATACAATTACCTGCTGTGGAAAATTCTTTTGAAATATTTCAAAATCATTGTCTTATGGAATAACAGCTTTCTTTTCTAACCAGTCACAGGAAGTAAGAGAAATAAAAGTGCTTGAAAATATCCAGTATGTCATTGTCATTTGTAACTCAGTAAGCTATTACAGTTTTGTCAGGTCCAATCTCTAAGGAGGTGAATGAAAATATATATCTTGGGCAATTGGACCCCTATCAACATCATGCATCGTGGTTACCCTGACATCTGAAGAAGAACAATTCTGCTCTGTTAACTTGAAGACTCGAAGTTAGTGGTAAAGGTCACTCCCTCCTTCACCTTTAGCTACTGGATATCAGATTGAAATTAAAGTGAGGAGGTCTGGAGAAGGTGTTCTACATCTTCTGTCAAATTAGCCTAATCCTCATTAAGTTGTCCTGCTAATTCAGCATGTTCGAAGGGCTCCTGACACTATGAGAAATGTCACCCTATTACTTTAAAGGACTTAAAGGATATGAAGCTTCTTGGTTTGAGTCAATTCCTCCCTGAAGCATCCTGGAGCTTAGGAGTGTGTGTGCCCTTCTTAGCTGCTTGCAGGATTGCCATGCATCCTCGTGTTTAGCAATACAGAATGGCAGCCACGTTGATTGGCTGAATAAAACATAAGGCAGGAGAAATCCGAAGGCTGCCTGAAGTACTTGTGTTCTTACATCCTTCACATGCAAGATTTGTTAAAGCAAATAAGTGATACTGTAAAAATAAATGTAAGGTAAAAGGTGATAGGTTATCAAACATTTGCACTCTAAAAGTTAAACAAAATCCCACCAGAAAGATTTAAGTGCTGAATTTTAAGTTCCTGCTTAAAACAATCCATTTTGAAAAGTGTATTATTTAGTTGACAGCTAGCTGGATGACACGCAGTAAAGTGTGGGTTATGCTCTCCTCACTAGTAAAATACATTTCAAGCCATTCTATTTCTGGGCAATTCATATTCTTTGCTATATAGACTGTGGATACCTGGCTTCTTTCAAATCAGTTTCTCTCATGATAAGCAACCACCACAATACTGTACGGGTTATTTAAGATGAGGGATTGGAAATGAAATTAGCCGTGTAAATAAAACACAAACAATACACAATTGTGAACCTGTAACTACTTTACTTTTCTTCCATTCACTTTTTGAGAAGAATTAGAGTGAGTTAAGAAAGGGAAGATCGACAGTGGGTATGATATCAAGGTTGAAGTGAAGTGGAAAATGTCACCCAAGAGTCTCTAGGTTTCACCAACCTGGGGCTGCAAATGGGACCATGATAATAATAATAGTAGTCAGAATGTTATTATTTCTTGCTCCAAATTTTAATACTGAAGCTCCAGGCATAGGCAAAATCCACAGCCTGGTTCCACTGTCCTCCTTCCTAGCCCTGTTGTTTTTTCCAGACACTAGGGTCTCAGGGGACACTGCTTCTGCTGGGCCAGGCACCACGATTGATGAGCCACAGTCCTCAAAGTACCTAAATTGGGATGGGTGCTCAGTGAATTAGGAGAAAATGTCTCTCTCCTCTGTGATAGACTGTTTTGGAGGTCCCAGTATGGTGCTCTTGTGCATCAATATTTTACAATGTGAAGAAATCCTTGAAATGTTTGCTTACAAATCTTTATACATCTAAACTAGAGCCCAGACATGTCCATGGGTCCAGTCCACAGATGTTTGACTAATTGCTCCAGTACTATATTTGCAATCAACACTCACATCCCTGGCTTTGTTGCCAGACCTCTTTGTTGTGCTTTCCTCTTTGTCCCCTTGGAATAAATGACCATCCATGAGTTTCTTTAGCCCCCATGAAATTTGCCTTGAAGGATGTCATTTGCCAAGTCATAATGCATGTTCATCTTCAGATTCAGCAATGAGGCTACCAGCTTCCATGCAAACATTCCTTTTTGGGCTGTCCTTCTAGTCCATTAGACATTCCCAGACATGTCTGACCCCCAGCAGTGGACAAAACCTTGACTCAAACCAGGTGGTTAGTGTGAGCCAGAGAGTTTCCTAATGCTGTGTATTTATACCCCATTCTCACATGGATAGTGGGATCAGTGTTTCTCCCTGCTCCCTGGGAAACCTGGGAAGATATAATATTTGATATGTCAAATAACATATTTGGTTGAGGCAAACAGTAGATGTATTTGAAGTGGTGGTAGGACAAGTTCTTTTGCTCACTGAGTATACCTGTGTGTCAGGCACTGTGCTATGTGTTACCTAATTTAATGATCATAAAAGTCTGCTTTGTTTTTATAGTTTGTATTATTACTCCAAAAGAAAGACAGAAACAACCCCTTTCAGAACTACTGATATCCAGAGTTTTAATAACTTGCCCAGGTTTATTAGGAATCAGTTAGAAAATGGTGGGAGTTTCAAACCTTTGTCTATCAGACTCCAATGATCATTAACTTCTTTCAATCTAATATATTGAAGATATTTGTATATCCTTCTTATTTATTTTTGAGACAGGGTCTCACTCTGTAGCCAGAGAGGGGATGCAGTGGCATGATCACAGTTAACTGCAGCCTAGACTTCCCAGGTTCAAGTGATTCTCCCACATCGGCCTCCTGAGTAGCTGGGATTACAGGTGTGTGCCATCACGCCCAGATAATTTTTTGAGTTTTTCATAGAGACGAGGTTTTGCCATGTTGCTGAAGCTGCTTCCTACTTATTTTGAAAAAAATATAAAAAGGAATCTAAATCCCTTTTTATATTTAGATTCTCCTTACAAATTTCCTCTAAATACGTTAGCCTGAACTACATACTCATCCTTATTCTTTGCCAGAAACTTTTCACAATAATCTTTTTCCAGAAGAGTTGTTTCAGTATATCAGCACAATAGAGAAGGAGCCACTATTAAAACAAACAAGTCTAAACAATGCTATCATGTGCAACACCTTGTAGCTGACAAAAATTAGCTACTCACATTACTGGAAGCATAGACCTGGACATCTGCCATTTCCATTAGTGGAAGAAGCTTCCTCCCAGTGATAAATTGATTCCAGTTGTCTAACAGCCTTCAGGCATCTACCGCACTCAGCCAGGAGACCATCAACCCCTTTATCAAAATGAGAAGGAAGAGCAAAGCCAATGCCAAAAGAGAACAACAGGGTGTGAAATTTGGTTTATTGTACTCTAAGCCTGGGGACCAGTCAGATCATGTCATAAATATGCTCCTCACAGTGCTCTGCCTGGAACTTCAATTACAGAGATAATAAGTACATCTCTAGCACAACTGCTTTGTGTATTTTATTTCTGTATTGTTCTAGACATTGTAACAAAAAATAAGTAATTAGTGGCTTTTTGTGCTAAGTGCTTCAGCTTCAATTGGGCTGGAGTATTTTAAATTCAATTGTTTCAGTGTTAATCATGCATTATTTTGTAAGCAATACTTTATCAACTGAGGAGACTCTTACTTATAGAATGGATGAGTCTGTTCCATGTTTTCTTTGTAACTGTGAATATTTCCTAATCCCCGTATATGTGACTGGTTTTAAGATTTTAACTGTTAGTTTTTAAATACATGTATCAGAATCAAACGCATGAAATCGGTTAAAGGAATTGGTAAAAAAAAAAAAAAAGGATGTTAACAAAATACACAAATAAATTTAAAAATTTCAGCATTGTACATATTTGTCTCTGGAAATTTCTATTGATATGTATAAGTAATAAAATGTGTATTATTTTTATGGGAAAGTTTTTACCTGCTTTAAGTCTAAAAAGTTAAGAAATAGCTGGGGGCGGTGGCTCAAGCCTGTAATCCCAGCACTTTGGGAGGCCGAGACGGGCGGATCACGAGGTCAGGAGATCGAGACCATCCTGAGCTACACGGTGAAACCCCGTCTCTACTAAAAAAATACAAAAACTAGCCGGGCGAGATGGCGGGCGCCTGTAGTCCCAGCTACTCGGGAGGCTGAGGCAGGAGAATGGTGTAAACCCGGGAGGCGGAGCTTGCAGTGAGCCGAGATCGCGCCACTGCACTCCAGCCTGGGTGACAGAGCGAGACTCCGTCTCCAAAAAAAAAAAAAAAAGAAAGAAATAAAGTAAGGCATATGTACATGAATATGAATATGTACATGGTTAAAGATGACAGTTTTTTTTTATACTTTAAGTTCTAGGGTACATGTGTACAACTTGCAGGTTTGTTACATATGTGTACATGTGCCATGTTGGTGTGCTGCACCCATTAACTCGTCATTTACATTAGGTATACCTTTTAATGCTATCCCTCCTACCCCCTCCCCACAATAGGACCCGGTGTGTGATGCTCCCCTTCCTGTGCCCAAGTGATCTCTTTGTTCAATTCCCACCTATGAGTGAGAACATGCGGTATTTGGTATTTGGTTTTCTGTTCTTGTGATAGTTTGCTGAGAATGATGGTTTCCAGCTGCATCCATGTCCCTACAAAGGACACAAACTCATCCTT
>NW_012110920.1:652078-685393 GCF_000951035.1 Colobus angolensis palliatus | reverse complement strand
TCTTTTATTTCACTGAGCAGTGGTTTGTAGTTCTCCTTGAAGAGGTCCTTTACATCCCTTGTAAGTTGGATTCCTAGGTGTTTTATTCTCTTTGAGGCTTTTGTGAATGGGAGTTCATTCATGATTTGGCTCTCTGTTTGTCTGTGTCTGGTGTATAAGAATACTTGTGATTTTTGCACATTGATTTTGTATCCTGAGACTTTGCTGAAGTTGCGTATCAGCTTAAGGAGATTTTGGGCTGAGACAATGGGATTTTCTAAATATACAAGCATGTCAAAAGGTGACAGTTTTTTAATCCTTTGATGTACAGTGTGAAGAAATTTTCATAATTCTTTGATGTCAGATAATGTAATATATTGGTAATCATTCAATGATCTCTTATTTGCTACAGGAATACAACTTACATATTTTATTGGTGAAAATTTTACATTAAATTATAATTTCTCAACAGTTCATTTAACTCAAGAATTTTATTGTGTACCTTCCAATTGGCAAAATGTTTGAAAGTTCTCCATAAGAAGTACTCTCAAATTATGCGGCATATAAGCTATCTAAACTACATGATTCGAAATTCTATGATCTGTGGTTTAGTTTTATACATAATAATAATTAATAAAGCAAGACACAGTCTCATAAGTAACAGATAAACCACCATGATGTACCAAGGCAATGATAAATGTCCATCAGCCCGCCTTGTTTGTGGGATCCGCATCTGCATGTTCAATCAACTACAAATCAAATATACTGGGAAAAAACATAATAACACAACAATATGAAATACAAAATAATAATTGTATTTATATAGCATGTATATTGTATTAGGTGTTATAAGTAATCTAGAGATTATGTAAAGTATACAGGAGGATGTGCAGAAGTTACATGCAAATATTATGCCATTTCATATAAGGGACTTGAGCATCCTTGAATTTTGACATCTGGGGGGATTCTATAACAAATCCCTCATGTATAGTGAGGAATAAGTATACTTTTGTGAAAGAAAAAAAAAGATACTTTATGTCTGGTATTCATACTCTTACATTTATAAATTAATTCAATTATTAGTATTGTAATTTTATTATTTTTTGATTCATTGTTGAGAAGTATTAAGCTTTCTTCCTTGCACAATAAGAACATAGTCCAACTTCACTTTCATTTTTGAAAATAAGAGTATTAGAGACCCTTAGGGAGCATATAGTTATGGGTTACAAATTCAAATCAATTCAGGTTCCAGGCAGGTCAGTTAATTGGAGAAAGCCATTGAGTTGTACAATAACAGGGAGTGGTGAAGTCTAGTCAGTAGAGACTTGGAGAATGTATGTCTCCTATAAAGGCATTAAAATCAGAATACAGCTCTCACTAAGCGAAACCTAACTAAAGGATATTTATCCAAGGGGGCCAATTTGCACCTCTGCAGAGGTCCAATGATTTGCCATCCAGCTGATCAGAGGCAGAGCAGAATGAAGCCTTGTGCATTTATTCACTTTTAAAAAGACACTCATTTACTGAAAACCTACTCTGAACAAAACTTCAGGCCAGGCAGGGGATAATCAGCACTGAAACTAACAGAAGTGACAAATCTTATCTTAAGTTCATTTTGTGCTGCTATAAGAGAACATCTGAGACTGAGTTTAATCCATAAAGAACAGACTTATTTCTTATAGTTCTGGGGGCTGGGAAGTCCAGGGTAGAGGGACTCATCTGGTGAAGACCTTCCGGCTGCTTCATTCAGGGCAGGAGGTGGAAGGGTGAGGGAGCAGGAGAGCGAGAGCAAGGAAGGGGCAGAACTCACTCGTTTTGTCTGGAACTGACTCTCATAATAAGGAACCCACTCCATGATAATGGCATCCATCCATTTGTGAGGGCAGAGGCCTTATAGTTTCATCGCCTCCTAAAAATTCCACTTCTCAACAACGTTGTCTTGGGGATGAAGTTTCCAACACCCTAATCTTTGGGGGACACATTCAATCCATAGCACCTACGTTTTCAAGTCACTTATGTCTCTTGACTCGGATGGTTCCTGATTAATTCCAGTAATGCAGGTTTTGATAAATTGGGAAATGAAATCCTAAAGGTTTTATATGACTGTTCATGTTCTAAGGATTTAAGAGGTAGCTATCCTAGTAATATACTAATATATCTACTTAAAAAAATCCAAATATGTGTGTGTAACTATACAAAAAAATCCCCACAATAATATTAATGCCTACAACTTTATCTGTATGTTGACAAATCATCTGTTAACAAAAGAAAGGCTAAAGAATAAAAATATATACTCTCAATTCACTCACACACACAAAATAAAATGCTCCAAACAAAAGTAATTTAAAAAGACAGTTAAATTCCTTTTTGTGGTACTTCTCCTTTAGTATTTAGATAATCAGTCTTGTGAAATAAATTTTTGGAGAGGAGATCATGTAGATTAAATTGTCTCTAATAGAACAACCTCAGAAGCAGAAAGCTAAAATGCTTTCAGTAACAGGCACTAAATAAAAACATATGTGAAGAGGTGGGTATAACAAAATAGGAAGTTTGTTGGGATCTGTGAGGTCTTATTGAACTAGAGTGTAGAAATTGCTTAAAGACAACAACATTCTTCTTTTTTAAAAATATGTTTTCTGCTGGCTAAAACAAAGCACTTGGTTCTGAATCCCTCCCTACTCTGTTTAACCTAATTTTCTCCATTGCTTTCCTAAAGCAACTATGTTGAAAAACCAGTCATGACTTTAAAAAATATTACCAATATCTTCTGGTTTTGATATGGAAACCATTAATTAAAGGAGCAGTTTCACTCCAGAATTGCAGCACTTGAAGCCAAATTCATGAAAAGTTTTACCAGAACAAGGTTTTCTTCCTATGGGTAATCACTTATTGAATTAAACCATACTTCACACTTTCATTACCTGAACAGAAGAAAATAGAAGATAATTTGTTATAGCTAAAAAGTTAAAATGGATACAAAGGAAGAAGATCACAAGTTCACATAAGGGTTTGGCTTTTACATTTACTGGAAAGACGTATTTTCTTTTTTCTTTCTTTCTTTTGTTTTTTCTTTTTTTTTTTTGAGATGAAGTCTTGCTTAGGCTGCAGTGCAGTGGCCCAATCTTGGCTCACTGCAACCTCCATCGCCCAGGTTCAAGTGATTCTCCCACCTCAGCCTCCTGAGTAGCTGGAATTACTGATGCCTGCCACCACGCCCTGCTACTTTTTGTATTTTTAGTAAAGATGGGGTTTTGCCATGTTGGTCAGGCTGGTCTTGAACTCCTGGCCTCTGGTGATCAGCCTGCCTTGGCCTCCTAAAGTGCTGGTATTACAGGCATGAGCCACCGCTCCTAGTCAAGAAGTATTTTCTTACTTTTTAAGGAAACAGGTGCCCATAGTCTTTTTAAAAGCAGAGAGAAACATAGCTCCTCAAGCTGGCATTAAGACTTTTTGGTATGTGGAAATGCAGTGTTTTAAATATTGTTGCTTTAAGTACAGGAGATAGAAGATAGAAGAATCAGTCATGCTATCAATGCTTTAGAGAAATAATACCAAAATCTCTTCCTGAGTCATTAGGTGAAAGCATTTATCATTAAAAAAAATCAGACAGCGGTCGTTTTGCCATAAATTTTCATTTCCTTAGAAAATATAAAGATCAAAGCATTTCATTTTATAAAGCATGCATTAATGACCATTATGGTTATCAAAAAAGATTTTAAACTGCTGTGTTCTTGTCCTTGACAACTTACAAAGAACCACTTTTTGTGAAGTGGTTCTCCCAGGAATCTGGGATACAATCAGTAATTGATTTTGTTGAGAGATCTAATTGTTTGATAAAAGCATTATTTCATTCTTTAGAATGGTAACCTTGGGGGAAGAGGTCTTAACCTTTCTTTTTTTTTTTTCAGTCCTGAAGAGATGTGGCTCTAGATTGAATGGTACTGCAAGGTTGACTGTTTGAGTTAATTGACTGGTCAATTTAGCCAAGTAGCCAATTTTCTTTTCTTTTTTCTTTTTTTTCCCCTCATTTGTTTCCTTACAGTTGAGTTGATTTTTGCTTGGTTACACTGAAGAACTAGGCCTCAAATAGACCAGGAAAAGAATTTATACTTTGCCCAAACAGAAGCAAGTTACTGAAAGCCTTTGAAACACTTGATCAAAACTGTTTTCATAAAGGCATATTTTTAAGGGTGCGAAAACTCTTATAAAAACTGTCCTTAATTTAGTATCTCCAAAAGTGAGCTTCTAGTTTTCACTTTCTGATCTGTTTCTTCCACAATTTTCTACCATCCATGACTCCCATGGTGTAACTGACTTCTGGTGACATTACTCCTCTACTCAAAAATACTCATTGACTCTCCACTGCTCAAGAATGAAAGTAATTCCAGATTCCTTGACATTTGGTGATGACTTTCTATCATCCGCTAAGAAGGTACGTTAGTACTTTCCAAAGCAACCTTCAGACTACTTGCTCTTCTCTGAAATAATCCTCCCTCTATGCCTTTGTATATCTGGTTCAGCTGATGCAAATGCAGGTCTTCTACTAATCATCCCGATAGTTAACTGAACGCAGCTTCAGTTTTACATTTCTGTGGAGCTCCTCTAAGCTACTCCTGGGGAGGGCCTCTTTTCCCTGTGTTTTTTTCTTGTCTCCTTTCTTCCACTCTACTCATAACCATCAGTTCACATTGTAGCTCCATTTTTCATGCAGGGAGTCAGAGCTGCTGCCTATGTTCAAACCTCTGTGTGTTCACGAGGAAAAACTGAACTAATGTTGAATGCATGTTACCATTTCTCCCCCACGGAACTGACTACACTTTTCCTGCATTGCTCAAAACCCTGCGGATATGTGTCAAGTGTTAAGTACTCAAGCTATTACCAATGCCAAAGGACTGCAGAGGTGGAAGTTCCCTGCTGCAAACTATACAAGGGGATATTGGCCTTAAAATAAACTGCGACACAATCATCATCACTGGTAATAAATCTAAAGTGGTCGTTATCTTGGACATGAATGAACTAATTTCTCTGAATTGCTTGTGCCTCTGGGGCACAGTGTAGAGAACAGAGGACTATTGGACATCCGCAGAGATCAGAAGCACATATTCCATTCAGAAAAAAACATAACTCTGTTTACTTGAGGGCATGATGTGGGCTTGACTCAACGTTAAATTAACCCCAAATCAGCAAATGTCCAGTGATCATCATGTTCAACTATTTTTTTCATTAAGAAGAAAGAAATGGACTTTTTATAATGTCTTGCTTATGTCCAAGGCCCAATCCTACCTCTTAAATATATACCTGAGCCCCTGTAACTGAGGGCTGAAAGTATTTCCCTCAGTGATGCAACGCCAATCTTGTCAACTTGTTCAAATAACTTGACTAGGTTGCAGGTGGAATTCTCTGTAAAACTTAATGCATCAAACAAAATTAACCTTAGAATAATCAACTGGATTTAAGTCAATCAGTACTTAATATGAAATGGTTTATAAGACAATAATATTTTTCATCTCAAATAGAAAAATCTTGAATCTAATACATTAGGGTTAACTTGGTGATCCAACAAAGTTAGCTACTATTGAAATAGCTTGATCCAGGCAGAAATTTCTATTTTTGCAGTTATTGTCACCTTTAAAGTAGTAGAAAATTGATTCTCAGAGCATTTGCTTATTAGGCTTGCACTAAAATTCTAAATGAATTGTATTGAGTTGATAGGATTTTTGTGTGACTTTTGAGAAAACATTCTCTTCCAGTATGCCAGTCTCAGAATATTTTCAGGCTCTCAGGAGATTCGGGTATTTTGGACTTGGGTAAACTGAATTTTGGGTGGTACAATGAGGAACATTTTAATTTTTTCAATTTGATTTCTACTTATTCTATATATGTATCATTTTGGCTAAAAGTTATCAGAGAAACTTATTCTTAGAGTCAAGAGACAGTGATGAAAGTTGTAGAATTTAAAATTACCAGGCTATTAACAATTTTGAGGAGTCAAATGCAGAGTTTTAAAAACCCCAAAGTAGTATTTTGGTCTGTCTGACTTCTTGCGTAGAAACAGAAGATTGTTACTTGAGTAAATGTTGGCCTTCCCTGAATGTGCAGTTTATATCAAACTGTAGATTTCAATAGCTGTTGGTTGGTGAGGGGTCTTGCCAGTGAGTTGAATGTCAGAGGAATACATCATTATCTATAAGGCAATTTTATTAGTCCATTTTCACACTGCTGATAAAGATATACCTGAGACTGGGTAATTTATAAAGAAAAAGAGGTTTAATGGACTCAGAGTTCCACATGGCTGGGGAGGCCTCACAATCAAGGGAAAAGGAGAAAGGCATGTCTTACATGATAGCAGGCAAGAATGAACTTGTTTGGGGAAACTCCTATTTATAAAACCATCAGATTTTGTGAGACTTATTCACTATCATGAGAACCGCCAGGGAAATACCTGCCCCTATGATTCAACTAACTCCTGCCGGGTCCCTCCCATGACACGTGGGTGTTGTGGGAGCTACAATTCAAGATGAGATTTGGGTGAGGACACGGCCAAACCATATCAGCAATGTAAGTTATTTCTAAGGAAGACATTCTCGTTCATTTAGGAACAGTTGGTGAATTAATATATAAGTAAGAATGCATTAAGAATTGTAACATATGGTAATATGAATTATGATTTTAATGAACACTTTATGATTTTACTTATATACTTTTCCATAGTTTATATCGCTTTGATACAAAAAATCCATATTCATAGTGAACATAAGCCTGGGAAGCTCATATTTGCATAAAACATAGTCCAGAACCAAAATTCATGATTCAATGTGTCAAAAACTGTAAATAAAAACAATCTCAGAGCTGTGTCAAATCTCACTAGTCATATATCTACACATACAAACATATTTTTGTGCATTTTAGGGATTCCAGCTTCTTCTGAGTATGACAGTCACATGCTGTCCCCATTCTCACACTTTCCACTCACACCTCCACCCTCAACATTCTTGCTCATGTCCCTGCAATTTTGTTGAAATTGCTCTTATTTTAGCTCCTAAAGACCTCTTCTTGATGATTTGAAAGGGAATTTGATTTTTCTGCAACATTTTACATTGAGTGTCATCTTGAATCTTTTTCTTTCTCTGGCTTCCTGACAATATATTCTCTATATATTCTCTTGGTTTGCCTCCTACCCCTTTGGTCATTCTTTCTCAGCTCCCCTCAAGGTGACCTTTTCTCTGACAATTTCAATAATTTTAGACCTTGGAGCTCTTTTTCTTTAGCCTTCTCCTTCATCCATACACATCTTTCCTAAATGATCTTCATCTTCTTGCATGGTATCATTACTATCCACATGCTGATGGCTCCCAAAAGCCAGCATCTCTCCTGAGCTCACACTTAGACATCTGTGGTAAATATCTAAGGGATTTTCTGATGAGGACCCATTTTCTAGGAATGACCCTCTCTTTCCATCTGCATGTTGAAGCTATGCTACTGTATGACTCTTCCTTGTACCACAGTTAATCTGTCCAGCACTTGATTCAAGCTTGGCCAACAAATTTGTGTCATGAGTTTTTGGGTTAGAGACTGAGAGTCAGGTCAGCCTTTCTCTGAGATCTTGGACTAGAATCAAGGTGGTTGTTCAGGTCAAATGTGCATCATTGTTGTGAAATAATCACATCCATTCTGATTGGTGGTCAAATACTTTAAATGTCACCTCTGATTGTAGGGTACAAAATTTGGGAATTGTAGGCAGCCATGTTTACTTTCATGTACACCATGTAAGCAGATAGGACCAGTCTATAAATGAGAGATTGTGAAGTTTATTCTATGTGAATTATATCTCAATAATAATCATCTTTTAAGCTTAAAAAATAAATCATAAATAGAGAAAAAGAGATGAGAAGTGCCAAGAGAATCCTGAAAGCATTTAGGTCCCCAAATGCTCTGGCTACTGAGGTACAGATGCATCCTTATCCCATTACATTTATAGTACATTGTACTCTTTCTTAAAGCTAGCTTGATCAAAATATGTCACACTTTCAACAGAAAAGATACTAGTTAATAAAGCATTCTTCTACCTACTGGACATTTTTACTTCTATGTCACGTACCTCTAATTCTCTGCTCTTCTTCCACCAATGCTAAGCTTCAGGTCTGACATTCCCTCTGTAGCTCAGTAAGTGCTACATTACTTATCAAAACCATGGAGCTGGTCATTATCTTTGATTCCTCCTACAATCTCATCCACTCCCTTCCAGTCAGTCAAATCCTGTTAGTTACCTACCCATTTATTTCCATTGCCACTCTACCATCTTAATCCTCACTACAATTGCCTTATTTGATTACCTTATAACTGGTATTTCTGCTACTAGCTCTGCATTCTCCATTAGGTTCTTACTCCAGAAATATTTCTTATTTCACTTCACAATAGGACCCATAATCAGAGCTCTTAGTGACCAAGTCCATTGTTGCCTCTTTAACTTCATTTCTTGCCACCACCTTTGTATCATATGCATGAACCATGCTGAAATATGCATAGTTGCTCTATATGAAATGACTTTCCTTCTTTTGTCCTCATCGGAGCACCCTGTATGGTAAATTGTCCATTTATCACTAGTTTGTAAGCTCCTTGCAGGCAGGGAAAGTGTTTTTTGTTGTATTACCATTATAACACAGTGCCTATCTCATGATAGGCATTCAGTAAATACTTACTGAATAAATGCATTTGTTAAATTAATAAATTGCTGCTGGATAGAAGCACAGAGCACAGAAGCAGAGATTTGAACTTGTCAGGAAAGGACAAAGCCATTTCCCATGAACTGAATGTTGGAAGGGAAGCAAGACTGTAACTCTGGGCTCAGTGTTTTGTGAATTATCACTTAGCAATCTTAATAATCTTGAACATGCAGCACTTCACGCACTAGTTCATGTTCATCTCTCGGGACAGGCATTGATTCTTTGACGTGTAGCTAGTCAGGTAGAATAGATTTTACTGTCTACAGCTGGTGGCATTTTTCTATGTGCTTTGAGTTTTTAGTTCCATGACATTTTTAAAGATATTGCTGCTTTGATTTTTCCAGGACACTGCAGTATGAGGACTATTTGAATGTTAAAAGCTACAGCTGTGCACATCCTAGAAAAATTAACTACTTAATTGCATTAATAGGTGCCTGTTGAGGCTCAGCACTGTGTTGGTACTGGAATAATTGGATAGGCTGGATGACTATAAGTGGGATAGCTTATGAGAGATTTACTGGTATGCATGATTTTAAACTACGTAGGCTTAAAAATAGGAGGCTGCACAGAGGTGTTTGAAAGCAGATGGTTAGAACTGTAGGACTCAACTCTGGAAAAGGCTCATAAGTCTTAATTCACACCAGTCCAGATACATAGGATGAGTAATATATTTGTAACCAAAATGTGAGCTGCAGTCATCTTGCCCCTTTGGATTTAGGCAAGACCAGGTCATATCCTCATTCTTTGTCTTGTGGATGCCCACTGCCTTTTTAAAGATTTTTGTAAATTCCCAAAGGACTATGTTTTCATGGTCACCTGCCTCCAATGTCCTGCCTCAACTGACTTCTTGTCATTGGTTTGGCCTTACAGTTTCTTCATCTCTGACCTGCCATTGTTGCCACTGACCCCAGTGGAAATTCAACCACTTCTTGATTCCTTATCAAAGCAACCACAGATACTAGGCAGGTTGTGTGTAGCAGAGCTAAGTATTGAAAGTGTTATGGGAAGTTAGAATCCCATATAAGTCATTCTTGGTCTTCACTCCATACAGGGAGTTCTCACTGGCCTGACTAGCCACAGCAACTGCTGAGGGTCCCACTTCTGTCATTTCCTGATACTTTTCTCACCTCCCTCTCCTGGATTGCCTCTGGGGAATCAGAATTCCTACTCTATTGTGTGGCACCATTCAGTTTTGTCCATCTCCGTGTCCCAAATCTGCCTCCATTGCATATATAACACTCATCTAGTTATTCAGGCAAACAAAAAGACAAGAACTCATTTAGAAACACAAAAGATATCCTGACATTTTATTACTCCTTTATCAAGGTTCATCCTCCTTAGAACCCTTGTGGTTTAAAATCGTCCTTTTCTCCCACCTTTAATATAATATATTAATTCCAAAATGGACATAGAGAAGGGGATTTCTGGTCTGTTGGTGAGCAAGTAAAACTTAGTCCTCATCAATAAGCAAGTAGTCTTTCTTTGGAATTTTTTAACAGTGAGATATCGCAGAATCCATCCCTACTCATCTTCAAAGAGCAGAAGATGCAATACGGTTTCATCATAAATCCTTTTTACTCTGCAAACTAAGGATTACTTGAGTGAGGAAAGTTTTTTCCTGTGGTATTCACCTTCCTGAACAAGGACAGGTGACACACAAAACTTATTTGCTTTATCTTTATTCCAATTTCCTAGTAAGGCTTTTTCTGACACAAAGAGTTCAGGCAAAGGCCAAGGAGAATGGAAGCAAGCAGCCATCAAGTGCAGAAATACCTTTACTTCTGTGAAGAGATTGTCAGTGCGTGTCTTGACATATCTTACATTGGTTTACTCTTTGTCTTCTCTAGGCTGATCACTGTTCTCTTATTATTATCTAATTTTAAGGGCAATTTGCTCATTTAGCTAAGGTTTAACTATTTAGTAAATTGTAAACCTTTTATAGCAGCTACCAACCAAATAATTTACCAAGTTGTAGAAAGATAACACAAATAAAGAAAGGAGTTGGTTTTAAGTCGAGAGCTGAGGCAAAAAGGAGAACTTATGGCCTGTCTAGGAAAAGCAACAGGTACTCACCAAATGCCAAATGCTAAGTGTGGCACACAGGCCAGGACATCATGCTTTTTTTTTTTTTTTTTTTCATATCTGAGATCTTTCCTGTTGCTTGGTCAAAAAGGGTTGCCTTTTAAAATTTGTTACTAACTAATAAAAACAGACAAAACAAAATATGCTATGAGGCCAACACTGTGAGCTTCAAGCAAAACAAAGCTAAGGTGGAATCTGACCTGCAGGTTGGAACTGTTTGACTACCTCTTTTTGGTATAACTTTGGAACTTCTGTATGTACTTTGTTCTTCTTTTCCTCCCTTTTATTTGTAACTCTCTTCTACAACAATAAAAAATCTGGTTCCCATTTTCTTCAACATATTTAATCAGTTGTTCAAGCCTAGAATGTACAGAATGTAGTTTTGGAATTACTAACTCCTACCATTGAAGAATTGAAACTGTGCCTAAAAGCCTGCATCTACTATCAAGACACAGAACATTTCCATCAACCTAGAAAGTTCCACTGCTTATCTTGCTTCAGCATAGTTTGTCTTAGTGTATTTTAGCCAAATTCTCTTCTCAAGTTTCTGTGGACCCGATAATATGGGAAAGTGCACTGATGTGCTTCACAACGAGCTAAGGTAAGATTTTAGGTCAAAAAAATATTAAAATGAGGGACATTTTATGAACTACCTCGACAGTACTTCCTAAAACTGTCCGGATCACGAAAAACAAGGAAAGTCTGAGAAAGTGCCACAACCCAGAGGAGATGAAGGAGATATAACAAGTAAATGCAACATGGTATTTTGGATGGGATTCTGGAACAATAAAAGAACATTAACGGAGAAACAAGTAACATCTGAGTGAAGTCGGGAGTTGAGTTAATAGTAATATATGAATGTTATTGTTTTATATTTGACAAATGTAAAGTGATAACATTAGGAGAAACCGAAACCTGGTAAGGGGTACACAGGATTCTTTGTACTATCCTTGCAAATCTTCTGTAAATCTAAAGTTATACGAAAAAATTATTGAAATTATTTAAAACATTGGGTATGAAAAGACTCATATAGGTTTGGATGGTTAAGAACCTAGGGACTGGGTCAGATGAATTTGAGATCAAATATTAGCTCTAAGACTTGCAAACATAACTGGCAATGATTTGACTAAAATAAAAATCATCTGCTTTCAGACATCTCTCTCCACCCTTTTAAGTAGCAATAGCAGTTTTCAATAAAGTATGGCAAAAAATTTACAAGCCTGGACACATTATGTTGAACATACATATCTTGAGCATATTAACCTCTCTTAACTGTAGCTTTCACATCTCTAAAACACAGTAATTCTTATTTCTTACCATTGATATGAGGGCTAAATGAAGAAAATCCATGTAGAGTAGCTTATGCATATCTTGGGGCCAGGAGTCCTTTTCTCGTTCACCAGTGTATATCTGAAACTAGCATGAATACAGTAAATATATAATGAAAATTTGTTGGTAGATAAACTTTTTTCCTATGAAATGAAACATCTTTCAAATTATTTTTTCTAGAATCTATTGTCATTTCAGATTCTCTTCTAATTGTGACATCTCTGCAGTATCATGATATATGTGAGCTATGTGACTGCAAATTTTTGAGCTCCTCTTGATATAAATGTAACTATTCTGTGTATTGGGAGAATATTTTTTCAGGCTCTAGAGGCAACTCCCTGACGGCACATACAACTGCATTCTCATTTTCAGTTTTTCGATATGGGATGATTCTACTTTGTGTTCTTAATGACAAAGGTCATTTGGGCCCCACCACTGGAGATACATTAAAGTTACTGTGTCTGTCCTCAAACTTTAGGCTTGAAAGCATTAAAACAGATGGTGATACTTGGAGGGTAATTAATTTTCCTTTGGAGCAATAATCGCTTTCCTTAAAAATAAATTAATGGTTCCCTCTTTTTCCAAGAGGTAATGGTTTAGTAAATTGAGCAATGAACTGGGCTGCTCTTGAGCAGGACTTAGGGGAAAGGAGACATATTTTGTGATTCTGCCCCTGTCTGGTTGTGTGAATTTGAGAGTCTCACGCTTTTGGCTGATTGGAAGGCTTAAACAAATCAGAGCATTTTAAGCACTTTAAAGTGTGCCTGATGCAAAGCGAGGTTTTAGAACTGTTAGCCAATATAATGATTAGAGGTACAAAGATGGACACTGTTAACTGATCTTTCTGATTTTGTGTGGACACTGAAAGTCTTACAAGGGTATTACATATAAAACGCCATAAGGTTCTGGTACACAGGATCCACTTGCACAGGTGGTGTTTAAAAAACTAATTATTGATTAATGACCAAATTGCCCTTCTTGTTTCATGTTATAGTAAGTTGATTGGAAAATATTTGAGTTTCCCTCTTCTGCTTGGACAGCAATGTGTATAGTATGTTAACTACCTAACAGATATCATCAAATGCAATCTAACGAAAAGCCCACGTTTTAATATTCAAAGTTCTTGATATATTTTTAAAGGTTTTTTGAAATAAAGCTTCCCATGTGTCTGTACTTTAAACTTTTCATATTCTTAAACTTTGAACTTCTAGCAATTCTATGACACCAGTATTTTGTGAAATAACATGCTTTGTTTTGTTTGTGTCCACAAACACGTATGTAGACCTGAATTCTTATAGTTATTTAAATAATGTAACCTAATGATACTGGGCAGAAAGTTATTGTGTGATCATTCTCTTGAGCTTCTTCTGGTTTAAGCTTCTGCCAAGGGGCATATTTATTGGGTAGGAATTAGCATGGTTTAGCATAACAGGAGATGTATTTTAATACTTCATTCAAAACAAGAAGTGATTATTTATGAAAAAAATACATTTTAAATTCACTTCCTCTTACCAGTGTATGAAAGAATACTGAACTCCTACAGAGAGAATTGCGCTGGTAAAGTGACAACAAAGATATCCAGACACCACTCAGCACAGATTGCCCAGGGCTGCGGCAACAACAGCCTTAATTTGTCTTTTGCAGAGTATTGGAGGGGAAAAATGCATGTTTTTTTTTCGAAATTATTTGACAAAGAGTACTTGTTTAAATATTTGCTCAAGCCAGTGTATAAAGGAAGGCAGATATAAAGAACCAAGCCCAAGTACAGATCATTTTGCACAGTGTTAGCTTGTGACACAGGACAGGACCCAGAATGAAGCCAAACCCTATCTTTCAACACATGAGTTCAGTTTTATCTCCCCTATGAGGACGAATTGAAAGTTGATGTCAGATCCCACTGAATATCCTTTAAGGCTCATTTTTATATTGGTCTGTAGAGTAAGCTGAATCTAATTCTCATTTTCTTTTTCCAAACTCTGGGACAATAATTCTCAACAAATAGTAAATAATACCGTTGGTGATCTTAATAATGTTCTGAGTCAAGAAATCCTTTCAAATATTGTTTATGAGTATAACTAGTACCTTGAGCAATGAAGACTTACAAAAAGCAGCGAAAACCCACTGCTTGTTTTGTTTTAACATCTCCTGTTTCTTTAAAATGTATTCACTGGGGAAAAGGGTGTGCTGGGTGTCGGGATGAGATTTTAGGCAGTCCTAGCATATTTCTGATCATTCTTAGAACGTATAATGTCCTGTGGTCAATTTAAGATGGGAGACACAGTCATGACTTCAAAATTAGAATGTCAGATCTCATATACTGGTTAAGTCTTCAGCCTTAATTCACAGGTAATACTTCTGAGCCCCTTCCCCAGTGAGACCCAGCAGCAGATGATGTCTTTGCCTTTGGAGAGTGAGTGGGTGTTTCTCTCACTCCCATTCTCTTTTCACAACTTGTTAACTGAGGATTATGATCTCATCAGGTTTGGAGCAGGAGAGGGAGAAGGAGAAAGGGGATCCAAGAAAGTCTTATGGATTAGTATGTCAGTAAGCTGGCTTTGTTCTTGCTGGCCTGGGTGATAATTTATACTTCTCTTTCTTTCTTGGGTGATTGTCAGAGAATTTTTTGGAAGTTCCACAGTGGAGCCAATCACCAGCCACTCCTGCCAAATAGCCAGCTCATTCCTACAGAGTTGTCAAATGGGCCAGTGTTGAATAGTGACCCCGAAAAAATTATATGAAAATTCTAACTCCTAGAACTCGTGAATATGACTTTACTTAGAAAAAGAGTCTTGATGGATGTAATTCAATTAAGATCTTGAAATGTGATCATCCTAAATTGTCCTAATGGGACCTAAATCCAATGACAAGTTTCCTTATAACAGAACTGCAGAATAAGAAGAGAGACAGAGGACAAGGCAATGTGAAGACAGAGGTGAAGACTGTAGTTATACAGCCACAGGCAAGGAAATCCTGGAGCTAGCAGAAACTAGAAGAGGCATGGAAAGATTCTCCCCCACGGCCTTTGGAGGAAGCATAGTCCAACTGACAACTTGATCTTGGACTTCTGGCTTACAGAACTGTGAGAAAACAAATTTCTGTTGCTTTAAACCACCCCGTGTGTGGTAATTTGTTATGGCAGGCCCAGGTAACCAGTTGACAACATCTTGGCTGGACATTGTCAGGTCCTGCATGATTATGCTTTGATACAGCCTTCTACTGTGCTGACATAGGCTGCTTTAGCTGGGGTCTTTTCTCAGTTTCCTCAGGCTTCATCAGACACCCTAGTGTGCAACCCACACTTCAGGGAACATATCTCAAACCCTCCAAGTGTTTTCTTTGAACATCCTCTTGTTATACTTGAGGTTAGAAGAGAGGCAGCCATGGTCACTAAATCCATTTCCTCGAGATGGATCTTATAGAACAGCTTTATGCAAATAAATTCTATTCAAATCTTTTTTCTGTCTTCTTTTCTCAATTACTTACCTATTCACTAATTTATTTGTGTTTTTTTTGAAATGTCATTTAAATCATCAAAACTGTTTGTGGTCACCAACTTTGAAAATTCAATTTACTATCAGTAGTCTGTTGGTCACTTAGTTAAAACTGTCAACTTAACATCCTGGGTTACATGCAGATATTTCCAACATATGGATCTCTACCTACCCATCAAAACCCTGGTGCCTAATCAGATAACACAGGTAACCAGAGCCCCTACAGAATTCTAGAATTTTATTTTAAAGAGGGCTCTGTCTTGCTGTTGTACACTTTACAATAATTTGAGGTAACTGTTTTATTTGTGATGTTTGTCTAAAATTTTCAAGGCAGCACCTGAGCTCTGGCTGCAGATGGCTCAGACCTTACAGTGATCTGCACTCTTTGTCCCAGGTGATGCCCTCTTGACCCAAATCTTTTCCTTTAGAGAACCTCTCCCCAGTTAAACTACAACACCTGGCTCTTGCAGGAGAAACATTTGTTTCTCCCTTCTCGGGTTCTACCTGTGTCTCAGCCTGCTTCAAGTTTGGGTAACAGTAATTTGTGGTTGTGCAGGAAGCTCAGCAGGCCCTTGCTGCCTCTAGGGCAGCTGGGGGAAGACAGTAAAAACTGCCACTACCTGCCAAGCTTTCTTTGTTCTCTGTTGGCAGAGGTAGCAGGCAGTTTCCTAGGAAGAGAGATGCCACAGGAAAATAGCTCATGGAAAGTGGAAGAATTGTGTTCACACCGAGGTATGGGGAGCTGTTAAATAGCTTGACTGATTTCTAATCCTGAAGGCAGGCTTAAAATATGAGAATCCATATAAAATATGAGAATCCATAATGGAACAACTTACACTTGCTCTCTACTGTCTTACTCTAGTGGGCTTGTGTTCTTCACGTGTATACAAACTTATTCCGCCATTTCTAAATATGAGTTAATACCGAATCAACATTCTTAGGCATCCTTAGGACATTGGAAATCTTACCACCTCCCATCTCTCTTGGAGGTTTCCTACTTAAAATCTACATGAGTGAAAAATTCAAGTCCAGACAAAATTCTCCCTTGGACTGGACCACAAAGTTAAGCATTCCATAACTTTTCTTCAAATCTAAGTAGTAGGCCAATCCCAAATAGGTTATCACAATGAAGCAGGAGTTCAAACAGGAAAGATAATCAGAATTCTTGAAATGGTAAAGCAAAGTCAACCAAATTACTACTAAAACCTGGCCCCTAAAAGTTCTGTTTTGATGAATAATATTACCAACTCTCTTCACTGGGGAAGAGTATGGACATTTTACTATACATACTACAAATAGGAGAGAATGTCAGGGTGAAACTGTGGGGGGAAGAAAAAGACTCATTTCCCTTCACAATGCTCAATGCTCTCCCTGAGTTCTGTAGTCCCCCAGAATCTCAGAGAGATCACTAGCTAAGGACTTCACCTTCTGAGGCAGAAAGATTAATTCTTATCAAAGATATTGCCATATCCATGTATAATGATACCGTGGAGAATCAGCTTTGGGTTCGGCTTGGCCCTGAGATGAATCCCTTCATCCGCTCTACCCAGGGGATGGGGTGAAGTTCTTTCTAAACCTCTCAGAGTCTCAGTTTCCTCTGTAAAGCAAAGCATGAATAATATCTGGTAAAATTGGCTTGATAATTACATGATGGGATGATGCATGTAAAGTGTACATAAAATGCTTGGCACAGGGTAGCAATTCAATCCATGATAAGGTTATAGCTATAACTTTATAATAGACGTTGGCATGCACAGTCTTTGGTTCCCAGATTCCCGGTTGTCTCCTGTGCTACTTCTAGGTAGCTTACACCTTTCCTCTTACATTATTTGGCAGATTCCTATTACAAGCTTTTGTTTCGTTAGTCCTCTGCCTTCCGGGAACAATTTTTCCCCTTCTTAAACAGACTTGTTATTTTTCTTCCTCCTTTCATGCAGGGAGATTCTGCAGAATAGCCATGGGCTGAGAACAGAACTCTTGGAAATCACAATGTTTAAGAGGTAGAAGAGGAAACGCATCTCATCAGGGATTCAGCAAAGGACCAAGAGGTAAGAAGAAATTCAGATGTAAAAGAGCAGAGATTAAAGACAAAGTATAATACAGAGCAAAATTCATTGCCAAGGTCTAGAGAAAGGACTCAAAAAAAATTCTTTACTCAGATCCATAGATGCTCTCCTGCTCATGCCTGCCGAGACCAGTCCCACACATTCATCTGCCAGTTGGTGGGTGCCCCAAGAATCTTACAGCAGAGAATGCATGGAAACGTTCCCTGACGTGAGAACTCCTCTAAGCCCAGTGAGGGTTATGGCTCAAGTGAGTGCAACACTGGACCATGAAGTGTTGGCATGTAGCAGCATTTTAGATTTGTGTGTTTGCTGTACTTGCAGGATGAAACAGGCCGTTCTGATATAGAGTCTTCTCTTTACAGGGGAAAGCAAAGGGGTGCAAAAAATGCCCCCCAGTGCCCAGGGCCCAGGATTTCAGAGGCTCCAGAGCTTATGTGGAGCCACTCAGTAAGGCACACTGTAGGAGGAAAGTAGGTCACTTCTTAGCTTGCTTTATAAACACCCTAGATTCAAACCCATGTATTCCTCCTCCACAGAAAATAATGTATACCAGTCATTGTAAACTAGTGCCTCAAGGGAGGGATCTGTTCTTCCACAGGGTTTTATAAAATTGAATTTGGTCATGCATTCTGCCTTTTGAGCCATAGTCTCCACCACTGCCTACTCAATTTGCATTACTCGTTTATGGGCCCTGCCTAGGCCCTAGAAACATCAAATCAATTTGCAAAGCTTGACCTAATCAAATCTTATGATATATCTTTGCCTCTGCAAGCTGCAAGAAAAGGCCTTTTGCTTATACCCTTTACTCTTCAAGTCTGCCTCCAATATTCATTTTAACTTAGTTTCATTTAGATCAAATGCTAGAGGTTAAGAATTTTGCCCTTCCAAATTGTGACTGTCCTCAGGAGGATGCATTTCTCACCCCCAGGAAGTATTCACAGAGAAGAGGTTTATCACCTTTTCTTAGATAGAAACATGCCTGACTACCAAAAACTTGTCCTATGAAAAGATGCTGGCACAAAAATCTTTTCTGTTTTAACAAGAATCCTTGTCTTCATAACTGCCATGGAAACATGGGTCTGGGTCTGACTATTTCTTCACATTCAGTTGTGAAATGGTTTTTTTGACCTACTGCTTTTATAGGAGGCAGCACTTATGACCCGATTTCAAGTTACATAGAGTCACAGGAAAATGGAGCCAAACTTCAGTGTCTTTATTTGTTAAGCAGTGAACCATGTCACATACATTGTTTGCTGAGCGGGTCAGGGACTAAGAATGCCTCAGGAGAGGTATCTCAGGGCCTTCCTTCTATGAAGCAGAAGAAAAGGAGGAAATGAGATTTATTTTCCTAAGGGCCAGCCTTCAAAGAATGCAGGAGTTCTACATACCAGGGCTGGATGATGCTGACTTCCACTGCTACTTAAAGACTGGTGTTTGTTATGCAGGAAGATGAAACAATGTGGGACATGAGACTATTTTGCTGTTCCCCTAAAAGGCACCAATGGCTACCAGCATTAGCACAATGCCTGGCACACAAAAATATTTGCAAGTTAATGGATTTATTTTTGATATTTTCATTAAGAGATTTAATGTGTAGGGGTGGGGGGCGTTTGACATTGAAAAGAATCTTTTTCCAAAGGAAAACCAACTATGACAAGGTTACTCAGTAGTAAATCAGGAGCTCTGTAAACATGATGTGAAAGTGTATCAGAAAACCTGAATGTTTCAGTAATTATCTTCCCTTAAGAACTGATGACATATCAGATAACTTAATCAGTCTAGATTAATTAATAGGTTAATTAATAGTTCTCTCACAGAAATATATTTAAACTTGCTGCCAGTATTATTCTTGTTAGCTCCATATTTTCTGCTAATGAAAATATGAAAATATATAGTTTGCCATACTGTATATAGAAATGGCCATATCTTTTTTCTGCATGATGCTATTTATTTGAATTTTGAACTAATTTTCTCAACTTGTTACAATAAGATGAATTACTTCCCCTGGCTATTAACAATTTTTCTTTCTCCTCATTTCATACATATATATATATATATATATATATATGCAAGTTAATCAACCATCTTACCTGATTAATATGTAATTTTAATATGTTTGGATGTTTGGATGTAGACTTGATATTTCAACGGATCATGATCCCATACAGGTGAGCTGTATGACACCAGCCAAGGACCTGAATTGCTTTTTCATATTCTTAAATTCTTCTTGCTGCTAGTAATTGGTCCCTTTCTTGTCCTTACTTTTCTTATTCTCCTCCTTTTTCTTCTCCTTCTCCTTCTCCCACTTATGCTACGTTTTTTTTTCTCTACAAAATTGGCATATGTTTGGATTGAATTGCCTAGATTAGGGAGAACCTCATATGTCTTAGACATTGTGCTCCTGTTGATAAAGAAATGCACGTAACAAAGCTACCATACTCTTGAATAAGTGCCTGTAATTCATCTGTAATATTTTCCTTATGTAGACACCACTGGGGAATAAAACAATCCTGCCAACAAGAGACCCCTCTGTGCCAGTGTGGATATGAGAAGGAGCACGCTTTATTATAGAGGAAGCATTTTCAGAGTTACATGCATGTAGGGTAGCATGAAAGTGACTACAAAGTCTGGACATAATTTCACCCAAATGTCAACAATGAAGTAGAAGAAAGAACAATGAAAATCTCTCTTGTCTCCTTAAGAGTTAAATGGATGCTGCTTGTGTTTCCTGTATGCTTTGTGCAAGAGTTAATTTTGGAGGTTCATGTTTATCATTTGAAAGGTCAGAAGCCCTACAACCTTGCACTATAAAAACAAAGTCGGAACTCTTACTGAGTCTATCATATTTTTAGGGAGAAACTCAAGGAGGGGAGACTGAGGAGGCAGCCACTTCCTTCCTCAGAGAAAATTTCATTATTTTATTCTTGCAACCCCCAAGTTAGGTTTGTCAGGTGCTTCTTTAAGTGACTTTGATTAGTCACCAAGGTAATTCATGATGCAACTACGATGATTTAGAGAATGTCCACATACTCTATTCTGCGAATTTCAGTTGAACTAATTAACTGTGGTGGTGTGTAAGATGGCGTGGTGTTCAGAGATTCAGATTGAAATTCATTCTGACCTCATTACAAGAAGGAAGATGAATAAAATGTTAGACTTGAATTTGATCTTAATTCTGTGAAGTTGCAATGCATACAGATTCATCTAGTTGTTCATGTACTGAAGTCTTCTTGGCAAAAGTTTACATCTTGTCATTTTTGTAGTATCGTTTTTATACAGGTCATTGACTGTACTCATGATTACATAACTATTGAGTCTCAGGGAACTCAGAGCTTTGGCAGAGCTGCCAGGGATTTATCTTGGGGGATGCAGACCAAATAACATAATCAGAAAATGTTTTCAAAGAAGACCTAGAGCAGTCATATATGATTATTGGTTGGAAGCCTTTCTTTGGCTTATAGATACTAATCAGGAAACCCAGAAAAGTTATAAGTAAGAAGATAGAAGCATTCATTCATTCAACAAACTATTAATATTTTGTAAGAAGTTGTAATGATGAAGGTCAAAGATGAAATATAATGAATCCTTATTTCTGGACAGGTATGGTGACTCACGCCTGCAATTCCAGCATTTTGGGAGGCTGAGGTGGGCAGATCACCTGAGGTCAGGAGTTTGAGACCTGCCTGACCAACATGGTGAAACCTAATATTTACTTAAAACACACAGAAAAACTAGCCAGATGTGGTGGTGAGTGCCTGTAATCCCAGCTACAAGGGAGGCTGAGGCAGGGGAATCACTTGAATCTGGAAGGCAGAGGTTGCAGTGTGCCAAGATCATGGCACTACACTCTAGCCTGGGCGACAGAGCTGGACTTTATATATATATATAAAGAATCCTTATTTCTTAAAAAAGGTTTATAACTTAACAGTGACTATGTTCCATATACAGAGACGTGTGAAATAAGAAAGGTTGTCAAAGGTCAATTCCTCAGTAATGACACATGGGTGGTCAGATGAAAAGATGACCTTTACCTGGTATTAGGAGAGGCTCTGTGGAGAAGGAGGCATGTAGGCACTGAACAATAGGTAAGGTCTCCATAGGTGATGACAGTGGTGTGGGAGGAATCATGAAGACACGTTCAAGGAATGGCCCAAAGTCATTTTGACTGGAGCATGCTCAAGGAGTCCTGGAAGATCAGACCGGACATATATTTTAGAGCTACATTATGAAAACCCATAGGCAAGATTAAAATGAAATATCATGTATCAGGATCATTTCTAAAGAAACGCAGTGGGAAGGCCATGGGCTTTGGATTCAGAAAGCCCTGGGTTCAAATTTTGTTTCTTTCTTTTTCTGTTGATAGAGTTTTGAGAAATTACTGAGTTAAAGTTCCCTTATCTTTAAAACTGGTGGAAAATTGCCTACCTTGCATCTTGCTATTATGTTTGGAAATGATAGCAATTTATAAAATGCCATACGAAATTTGTTTTGTGATTTAGACATTCTCTCTCTGAAACTCCCCCCTCCAGAAATTTATTACTATTCTTTACTTGAGAAGGCAGAACTGGCCTGATTTATTGATTTGAAGATGAATCATATCAGAAATCAGCACTTTGCAAAGATCACCTAATGGTGTCCATTAGGAAACTAAATTTCTTTTGAGTTTTTGCAATTTCAACTGACATCTTACATTTTGATCCAGGGTATTTCTTCCTATGTATTAATACTGTTCTTATTACGTCTCAACTAATTTTACTCCTCACTGTTAATTCCAATGTGGTGTTACTTTCACTTTTTGTTTTTCTTACAAGTAGCTATTTGAGCAAATTGACTTTGGTGTGTGCCCAATGCCTTTATTTACCTTTTAATCCTTTCATATCACTCTGGAAGTACTGCTTCAGGATGATGCCCTGCAGAGATGGCATTTCAAGCAGCCTATGAGGATTAGAGTTTCATTTTTTGCTTCCTGTTTTTTTTTTTTTCAGCTTGCAAACCCAATTTGGGGAACTATCACCTCAGGCATAAGGATGATAGTACCAGAAATGTCACTTAGAAAGGCATGTGGAATAGCCCAGCTCCCTTTTACAAATAGTTTGGTGGGGAGCAAAATACCAACTCCATCAACTAGTCACTGGGTGGAGAGACTTTTGGAAATGTCTGTAAAACTCTCTGCTAGCTGCTCATCTTCTCTCTGTAATATATGGCACTAATCAAGAAGACTGATAATAATGGAATATCAATCACAGGACTCATATGTAAACCCAGTTAGATTCAGAGTCTAGTTTTGGCACCATTTGTAGCTTTAGCTATAACCAAACTAAAAGGAGCTGATGAATGCAAGCTGGCTGAATCACATGCAGCTAAACTGTTTCTCTAAGCTATCTTGAATATGCTTTTCCAAGTGCATTATTCATTAAATTAAATGTTTTACACTGATGTTTGAGCATGTGCAGTTTCCTTCATTTGTAGTTTATAACAGCAATAACATCCCAGGCAGAGGGCATTTCCTGAGGATTAACAGCCAGCTGGGGTTAATGGCTGAAGGTAGAGCCAAAGACCATCAATTCCTTCCCTCTAGCCATTAATTCTTAGGAGATGACCTGTTCTTTCATCATTATCGCTGGCGTGTTTCTTCGCCTGACCTTTATATGAAGTGATGTGGCACCACAGGAATTAATCCTTACATGGGGGTTGCAAAAGATGCATCCACTGAGTGTCTCCTAAACTTGTTTATAGGACAACAACAATTTACCTACCCACTAAATCACAAGGGATGCCCTAAATCTATCTATCAAATAAGCAGTTTGTCTAGAATGAGCCATTTGGTTTTTTCTGTTTTTTAAAAAGCTAGCTTTTTTAGCTTCTAGCTTTCTGATGAGGAGTCAGAACCGATATTTCTGTGATTTTCCTGTTGTATGATCACTCGTTTCTAAAACGTTCAACTCTACCAGGCAGCTCTTTTTTGAAGAAACGTCTCATGAAATGACATTTCCATCATTGTGTGGGAACTATTACCTGATCTCTGAAGAACATTTTTCAAATGTGCACAAAAACCCTTTCTTTGTGGTTTGTGTGTGTGTGTTTGGGCTGAGGGGGTGGAGGCAGCGAGGAATAAAAGGATATTAAACACAAACCGTGCATCTGTCGAGAACTCTTGGAAGATTTTGTTATTTTCAGGGACAAGGAGGCTCTTTTTCTAATCAGCTCTTTATTATTGTCTCGGTAATTATCATGTTCTCTGAAGATTTTTATTCTTGTATTTTACCTTGAAAGAATAATAATGGTTAAATTCTTTAATAATGTTGCTTTGTCTTTTATCTGGTCTCTTACCTGAGAATCTCAAGGTGCTTTAAAGAGATTAATAATGATTTACAAGACTCACAAAATTGATCTTCATTTGAAGCATTTTGAAAGTTGTGAGGCCTTGATAAATTAAGGTAATAGAAGCAGAAACCTGAAGTTGGGGTTCATTTGTTTGATTGCAGATGAAAGAGATTTCCTTCTCAGGAATCCTGTGACTTTTTTTTGTTCCAGATAAGGATAAAGGATGTCAGACTAGATTCATGAAAGCGAATTAACTTCTCCTAAGCACTGTGAACGAACTTTTCCTAAGCATGCTACCTGTGTTATTTGTCACCAGGGGAACAGTGCTACCTCCTTAGAGCAGTGCATTAATCAGGACTTCTCAGGTCATAGGTGACTGAAGCCTGACTAATAACGGCTTAGGTAAGAAAAAGAAATTGGCTGATGTAAGTGAAAAATTCAGCCATAGTTTGTCTTCAGCTAGACTCAGTGACTCAGATATGTTCATGAGGAGTCTACCTTTTGGCTCTGCTTTCCTGGTGGGGCTTCATTTTCAGGTGGGCTTTCTGAAGGTGCTCCCAGCAGCTTCAGACTTACTTACATTCTACAAGTTTAGCAACCCTGGTCCAAAAAGCTTCTCTTTCCTAAGAACAAAACATGTGCATTCACCTGGCTTTGATCATGAGTTCACCCCTGAACCAATGACTTTAATTACTGCGTCCAGTAGGATGAAATATTGATTAGCTGGGCTTGTTTATGCTACTGTCCTTGAAGCTGAAGGTTCAGTGAGCCATATCCAAGTCAGGTGGGTTGATTTGGTGAGTAGGGATTGTTCCTGAAAGGAAAATCAAGGTATCATTTCAGGAAGGAAGTGGAATGATTATTGGAGAATGAGAAAAAACAGATGTCCACAAAAGGTAGTATGATTTCAGTATTTATATTTGCTTCCAGTACAGATAACTGAAGTCCTCAGAGATAAAACTCAAAATCTCAGTCCTTTATAAATATAATTTAATTTATATTTTACATAAATTTTATAATTTAACATACCACTTTCAAAATATATGTGTCTTGGAAAACAGTCTCATGAGATATTTCTTCAAAAATAGTGCTCAATGATCGTGTAAATTTGAGAAACACAGAAAACTGTAACCATCCTTGGATATACATTATGTATTAAATAAGCCAGTATGCCCTTATAACAAGTATCACACTTATGTGTGCAATTAACATAGTCATCATTTATTCATTTATATGTGTGTGCATGATTCCAAAATTTGTAATGTCAGTAATAAAAAATGTGATTGATAGAAGTTGTGATGGTCTTTTGAGGCAGTATGGCACTTGGAGAGAGAACAGACCACTAAACAAAAGTAGGCCATGCTTCTCAGGGAACTAGTCCAAATGCAGAAACCAATATTGGCTGTTCAATTGGTTATGCCAGAAAGTGTCCATGGAAAGTCACACTTCCTAGTATGATTAATACCAGATTTCCCATTGGGAAGAGCATGTATCAGTGGAGAATCTGAGGATCAGTCTGTAGTTGTGTGTTAAAACATACTCAGTAACTTTAAACTATAAAAAATCTGTCTGAGAAGACCCCCGATACTGTTTATGGTACTAGTTCCAGCGGATTGGATTAGCATGAATAAAGAAGAGCAGCAGGACTCTCTTCCCCTAGTTAGAAGTCCAGGGCAAGTCTCCAGACTTGGAACTAGCCATGGAGGAGAGTGGTAGCCCAGTAGACAGAGCCAAGATACAGGGCTTGTGAATAGAGGCTGAAGCAGCAGCCAAGGAAAAAACAAAACAAAACAACAAATCATTTATGGTGCATATTCAGGATGGGTATGTGAGTGTATGGGAAGATACCTGAGAGACTAAATGTCTTTCTGGGAATACAGCTTGATACATGGGTGAAATTGACAACATGTTGAGAATATTGTCATGATACAGTGGATGAACTTTAGAACAAGAAACACCAGAGTGAGAATACCAGCTTGCAGAAATTACAAGCTGGGAAATCTCCTTAATCATGTGGAAACTTGGTCTTATGTGTAGTGGAAATAATAATATTTTCCTTGAGGCATGTTGTGAATATAATAGGTACAGCATTTCACCTTTATGATATGGGGTATTTAAAAAATATTTTGTTCTTTATTTCTTTATGACTGAATGTAGCTTAACTCAAGAGTATGTGTTTCTTCTCATAAGGAAGAAATATGAAGACATGGGGCTGATGGGAAGAGAAGAGTTTAGTTAGTATTTTTGGTTTCTGACCCTGGTAGCATCTGTTGAAGTATAACTTTGAGAAGTGAAGCCAGCTGGACTTCTGATGGGGACTTGGAGAACTTTTCCGTCTCACAAGAGGATTGTAAAATGCACCAATCAGCACTCTGTAGCTAGGATTGTAAAAAGGACCAATCAGCACTCTGTAAAATGGACCAATCAGCAGGATGTGGGCGGGGACAGATAAGGGAATAAAAGCCGGCCACTCCAGCCAGCAGCGCAATCTGGTTCTTTTCCATGCTGTGGAAGCGTTGTTCTTTCACTCCTCACAATAAATGTTACTGCTGCTCACTCTTTGGGTCCGTGCCACCCTTAAGAGCTGTAACACTCACTGTGGAGGTCTGTGGCTTCATTCTTGAAGTCAGTGAGACCAAGAACCCACCCAAAGGAACCAATTCTGGACACAGCTTGACCAAACAGACCTTAAGTGTTGCCTGCTGGTCCTAATGAAACTGCTTCTAATGTCTTTGGACTTTTCATGGCCTCTAGTTTTGAAGTCCACTAGCCCCTTATGCTAACTATGAGAGGCTTTCTGGTACACGAACTCTCTTTTTTACTTCTGTGTCCCTCTTAGGGGTTTGGGAGACCGCAGTTTCTTTTCTGTAAGGTTCTTATCAGGCTCCTCCTTTTGGACACCTGTCTTGGTCCCTGCTACTCTTACTGCTATGTCAGATATAGAGTTTTTCTATAAAGCATAAATACTCTTAGGATATACCCTGGAAAGTTAGGTAATTATCTTTTTTTAGAAAAAAAATAAAAATTTGATATAATATACCTAACATAAAATTTACCTTCTTACCCATTCTTAACTGTAGAGTTCAGTCAGTTGTGTTTTGTGTGTTCACATTATTGTGCAACCGTCAGAATTATTTTCATCTTGCAAAAGTAAAACTGAAAACAGCCCATTGTCCCATAGGATTGATGTTTACAGCTTTTTAAAATATATATAGAAATAGATCCTCCTGGTCTTAAAGCTTGAAACGTAACATATGTCTTATCAGAGTTCTTTCCTCAGGAAACTGATCTTCAGGCCTCCCCAGTAGTATCAAGGAACTGAAACTCACCAGATCACTACATTTCGACAATGTGAAGCCAGATCTTTCATCCCTCATGATTTCCTTTCCCCAGCCTAATTCCTGTTTACCTACGTGTGATTATTATACATTCCTTCTCTGTTATATAAACTCCCAATTTTAGTCGGTCAGGGAGATGGATTTGAGGGTGATCTCCCATCTCCTCAGCAGCAGGACTTGATCGAAGCCTCCTTTCTTGGCAATACTTGATGTCTCAGTGATTGGTTTTCTGTGCAGTGAGCAGCAGGATGTAAACCCAACCCCTGGTGTTTCGGTAACAAAACTTTATACCCATTAAGCACCTCCCCTGCCTCCCCTCCTCCCAGCCCCTGACAACCCACATTCTGCTTTCTGTCTCTATGAATTTGACTACTCTAGGTAGTAGTCAAATCTCAGGTAAGTGGAATCATTCAGTGTTTATGTTTTTGTGAGTGGCTTATTTTATTTAAAATAATGTCTTCAGGGTTCATAATGTAGCACAGGTAAAAATTTTCTTTCTTTTTAAGGCTGAAGAATAGTTTGCTGTATGTATATACCACGTTTCATTTATGAAGTGATTATCGTTTACACTTTGAGGGCTTTCATAACTTGTCTGATGATCTATTACCGTTTTTATCATTTCACTATTTTTCCTAGCTGAAATTAACTTTTAGGCAAATCCTTGACATATGATCCTGGGGAATAAAGTTCTTGTATAATCCTACATTTAATTTCTCTTCCAGTCACTCTATGGTTAATGGGTAAATTCTCAGGTTTGACTCTCTTAGATTTGGCTGCTGATAAGTAAAGCCAGGTGATTAGAAATTGGAAAGAAAGAAAGAAAAAAAAGCAAACACAACATTTTTTCCCCCAATCACCTGGATTCTGCAATGAAAAACAATGGCTTTTAGTACTATTGTCTCTGTTAAATATTTATAAAAGTCTGTGGAAGTGCTCGACGAAAGTCATGCATTTGACTCATTTTTCTGTCCATATTAAATTCTAAACCAATGGCAATATATATAGATGACCATTGCTGATATTTGAAAAATAGAAGGAGGTTCATGAGTAAAAGGAATGAAAACAAAACAACCAACAACCTATATCCATATCAAAGCATTGCCCTGATATGTAAGAATTAGAGCTAATGTATGTAAAGCATCTGACACATAATAAATTTTTTTTAAATGTGGCTATAATTATAGCATATTCACCCTTTATGGTAAGATTTTGAATAAACGTTGACAGTAAATTTTAATTTGCTTCAAGGTTATACCCTCAAGTGAAGGCCTGACAATTTGGAATTTTGAGCTGGTGACTGAGCGAGGATATTTATGTGCTTTGAATAACAGATATGGTAATAGAAAGCTGATGCTCTATTTTCAAAGTTGAAAGAATGGACCCTGTGTTCTTACAAATGGAAAGGGCCACCCAATCTTCTTCTATCTGAACATGGTAATTTACATTTACATGTAACATCATACTTTGGAACAATTGTTTTAAGCAAAATATCCATATATCTATATAAGATTAATTATGTTTAGTATTATACCAGTAACTTAGATAATCCTTATGTAAAGATAATACAGTTGGGCTTATCTTTCCCTCATCTAAATGGGACCTCAGGCTGCACCTAAGAGGCAATAAATGTATGGGCTCAAGGTATAAGCTTTGAACACATAGGAAGCTATGGGTTCTTACAGGTTCTAAACCAGGCTTTGCTGTGTGCTAGCTGTGTGACCTAAGGAACAATATTTAACCTCTTGCTCAATTTTGTTTACCTGTAGATGAGGATAAAATAGTACCTGCATTTTAGAGTGAGCATTAAATATAATAATAATCAAGTATTTACTGCTTATTTTATTATTATAGATAAAGTCTTTACAACAATAAAGTATTTGACACATGATAGGGGTCAGATAAAGTAGCTGTTATCATTCATAGCTCATACCCTCGTTTGTGCTGTCAGTTCCACCTTCCAGTTCTTAAAAATATGTGTTATCTTTCATGGCAATTTGCTATTATTTTCTGAGTATTGTTGGGGTTCTTGTTTTCTACCATGAGAGCCATCTTCAGTTTCTTCTATGTTGGTCATCCTTAGCCCAGTGACTGAAGTTTCCTGCCTTATAATACATCATTGTTAGGGCCAAGACCAAGGGCCTATAAGGTCCCTTCTGGTGAGGAGTGAGACCAGCATTAAGGCTGATGGCCCGTGCACTGCTTGTATTGATTTGCCTCTAAAACCATTCCTCATACTGAACTGGCTTCCCCTGCCTGCACAGTTATCTTGATTCTGATTACTCAAAGGTGTGACTGTTAGAGAGCGCTGTTTCTCTGAAAAATTGCTAGAATGTCTTTTGCAAACCAGAGGAAGACTGTATGTTCTTCCTTTGCAATACAGTCTGGTGTTACTTGATTAGTTTGATCAGAACCTGCATTTTATCATCTGGCTCTTACTTTTATCTTTGAAAGAAATCCTTCCCTTCTCTTAATCATTTAAAGAAGTCAGAACAAATACACCAACAAAAGCAGCTAATATATATCATTTCTAGCAGGTTCTTGCCAAGAAAGGAAAGTCTACCAAGGACAGTAAACCATTTATTTATTCCATTTTTATCTAAGGGGGAACTATTCCCTGATCTTTAAACTAAGTTAGATCTTACAATAATTAATCAGTTGAAGAACAGAAATAGCCTGGGAATTCAAGCTTTTGATAGGTACACAGCATCGCTAATGGAATTTTTATTGTAAAAAAATCATTTCTTGAACACACACTATGCAACATTGTGGCAGTTGCTGAAAACCATTTTAGAGGAAAGTAAAATTTTCCCCACCACCCACACTTGGCACCTGCAGCCATGCATGTACATGCCACCAGCCCTCACTCCTGTAGCTGTGCACACGCACACTACCTTTCACACACCTGCATCCTGTCCCTGCAGCTGACCATGTGCACACTGATGGCCCCAGGTCTCTACTCACCACTGCGCAGTGGGTTTGCAAAAGTATGGAGTGATACAGAGTTATCTCAGTTTGATTAGAATTAGGCAGTTTTTTTTTTTTTAAACCATCTACCTAATTATACCTTGTTTTAAGGGAGAACAATGGCAAGAAGGAGAGAACAAAGAATATAAGGTTAAGACTCAATATTGAAGTTCAAAATCTGTCTCAATGATTACCAGCTGGGTGATCTTGGAAAAGCCACTTGGTATCTATGACAATTCTATGATAATTCTATTGCATGTGTGTCAAATTCTTTACCCTCCTTCTATATCTATGTGACCACAGCTGGTCCTGGTAAGAGGTGCTGTCTTGACTGTGGCTTTGTCTTGGTAATTATTTTGGCCAAAAGAATGAGGGGCCAATGGAATGAGTGACTGTGGCGTTTCAGAGCCCAGACCTCTCATCACATGCAGACAAGAGATTCCGTGAAGGATAGGTGTTCCTAGCTGACAACTGGCCATGCCCTAGAAGGAGCCAGTCTCCTACCTGAAATACAAGGACAGCAAATGCTTGAGGGAGCCCAGCAGATACCAGAAGAATCTTGCAGCTGAACCCAGTCTCCATTATTGAATAGTAGAATCGTAAAATAAATAAATAATCGTTGTTTAAAGTCATTCAATTGATTTAGTGAATATCTGAGATGTTCAGATTTATAAAATGGAAATTATTGTACCTGTCCCCAAAGCTTGTTATGAGAACTGAAGACATGAGGAATGCTAAGAGCCTATTACTGTGGCTGGCACATAGCATGTGTTTAATTCAACTCAGTTCCCATTTACACCTCTTTTATCAGCTCCAACCCCCACTTTTCACCCCATCTCTTCTGGCAACTTTTTCTTTCAAGTCAAAATAAGAAATAACCTTTTAAAATAATTTGATTATCACAACCGTTTGAATAATTTGATTGCTAAGGTGCTGTGAATATGTAATAATTATGAATTCTCAGCTTGCATTTGAAAACCAGGCATGGTGAGTGCACCAGAACACATCTTGATGAAGTTGTTTGATCTACTTTTTTTTTTTTACGGGCTACAGACGAAACACTGAGGTGTGTGTGTTTGACTGACAGGCTCTTTCTGATCCTGGAGAGGCTGGTCTCATTAAATGCCACCCATTCACATTTGGTATTTCTGATTCAGTTAAATATTGAAATTACTTTTCTTAATTTGCAAGTCTTATTTGGCTGAGCTAACTTGGGTATATTTTGAAAGCAAATCAGTATTAGTTGATTTAATCAATAATAAATATGTATTGAGAACCTAATATGTATCATGAATAGGGATACAGTCTGAACACATAACTTGTCCTCATGGAGCTTAACTATGCTCTGTGCAGGTTTTCTCATTGCTAGAGACTCTGAGACCAAGCCTTTCTTTAAAAAGAAAGACTGAAGTTCATTGATTCAGCAGTGAGTCAAACTGGTTGTTGTATCTGTTATAACCATATGAGAAAGGCTGGATGTAACTGAGTCTAATCTTCTTGGGACTAAATTGCAATGAGATTGAATAATGCCTCTAGGGTCTGAATAATATGTGTTGTCCAATGACTGTGTTATGTTGATACCCGCTGTTAGACAATTCATCTGCCTGCGCTGCTGATTGCCTGCTGTTTGGAATTTTCTGAGATGCCCTGAATCTTTTATTTATTTCCATTCATTTATTTCTTTAGTCATTTATTTAGCAATTTATCAACTTACCAAATTCATGTGCCTTCAATGTGCCAGACACATGGTCTTGCTCTAGAGGAACTTCTAGTCCAGTGAATTAAGGCAGACACATAAACAGATAACTAGAACAAACTTATATCAGCTGGATGTTTCAGAAGTTACTCGGGGGCAGGAACAAGAAGTCGAGGTGGCTTGAACACAGAGATTCTCGCCTCCCTGAGGAAACATGTCATAGCTCCAGAAAGCAAACTCTACAGCCAGTCCTTTTGTTATTTCCATATCCTAGTACTGGGCTTTTTTCAAAGTGTGATTCTCTGCCTAGAGTTCCTGAATGTACCAATTATGTTCCCCTGAGGCTCAGTTATGACTCTAAAGGCATGAAGCACTTGGCTGGACTTATGAAAAACACACACACACAACCACAGGATGTGTTACTTTCATTGTATAAGAAATTCTCTTAATGATATTTTCATTTCGTTACAGGGGATATTTATGAAAATGCAATATTTGTAATATCAGCATTTGTATTTAGAAAGTGCTTACTGCCATGAATTTAGGAAGTCAGCAGTTGTATTAATTTGACAGGACTTCCATAACAAAGCTCCACAAACTGGGTGGATTAAACAATGGCAATTTATTTTTTTTAATAATTCTGGAGGGTAAAGATCTGAGATCAAGGTGTTGGCAGGGTTGGTTCCTCCTGAGCACTCTCTCTTTGGCTAGCAGATGTCCATATTTTGATGTCTTCACATGGTCTTCTCTCTATGTTTCCTGTGTCCTAATCCCTCTTTTACGGACATCAGTCATACTGAATCAGCGCACACCCTAAAGACCTTATTTTCATGTAATCACCTCTTCAAAGATCTTATCTCCAAATACAGTTACAAATTTTGGGATAATGGGGACTGGATAGTGTTAGGACTTCAACATGTGAATTTTGGGAGAATACAACTCAGTCCATAACAATTTTCATCAAAAGAATTCATTAAAATGTGAACATTCATAGCCAGCAAATATACTGTCATTTTGTTTTTTAACATAGCTCATAAAATGCATCCAGTTCTTTTAAAGAGAGAACATTGCTAGTGCAGGAAAGAGAAAGAGAGCACATTTGCTTTGGATTATCATATGTCAACTCTTGCTTTCCATCTGAAAATTCAGAGAGAGAATTACCTAAGGGAAGAAAAGAAGGATTTATTTATTGAATTTGTTTATCGGATAAAGAATATTTGTGGTGTGCTCTGAACATTTGAAATTATGCTAACCCATTAACACGTGGAAGAAACTAGCAGAGCTTTAGTCAAAAGCAGTGCTGATATATATATATATATATAT
>NW_012110920.1:624058-651703 GCF_000951035.1 Colobus angolensis palliatus | reverse complement strand
TTTGGGATGGAGTCTTGCTCTATCACTCAGGCTGGAATGCAGTGGTTTGATCTTGGCTTCTTGCAACCTCTGCTTCTGGGTTCAAGTGATTCTTCTGCCTCAGCTTCCTGAGTATCTGGGACTACAAGCACATGCCACTATGCCCGGCTAAGTTTTGTATTTTTAGTAGAGATGGGGTGTCACCATATTGCGCAGGCTGGTCTCGAACTCCTGAGCTTGTGATCTGCCCACCTCAGCCTCCCAGAGTGCTGGGATTACAAGCGTGAGCCACTGCACCTGGCCTGTGTCACAATTTAATGGAATATTAGTAAAGGTATTATTTTTTAAAGATTTGTTCATACATGAAAATACCTCATAGATGTACACACCCACTCTTGGAGCTTACCTCTGATTACTCCATTTTTTTTTAAACAAGAGCTATCATAGAGCAGATGTTTCATTATCAATGCAAATAGGATGTTAAAAGGCATTTGTCTTCTTTTAATAACCATATCTTCAATCTATTGAACACTCTTTCTATTGTTCAGCCCTCCACAGAGTCTCGTGGATTAAAACCTCTTTCTTATCATGTTTATTGCATTGGGTCATCTGGTGTCATGGATTCACAAGAAGGTCCTGACCTTTATCTGGGTTTTAGATGTTTTGGACAAGGCATGATAACTTCACATGAACTTTGTTTAGACACTGTGACCTACACTGAAGTCAAGAAGTCCTTCTAAATGGCTTCAGCAATGCCCTCATTTTGTGCCTACATTTGATACCTGTAGTTTATTGCCTTCAAGCAGTTTCTTTGAGAAAAGAAACAAAACTCCATCACTTTAGCCCCTTTTGCAGAGCATTAGCAGAGAAATTCTCTTTCTTAATAAATTTCATTCTATATGCAGATACAATCAATAGCTTATATGCTTTAAAAATAGTTGTAATCTATATTTCATACTTCAAATACATTTTTTACCATAACTTACAATGTCAAACAACATACTGTAAATGTAGATGTGACTGTTAATGTTTGCATATTAAATTATATGTAAATAAATGTTTTGTGCAGCCTCAAAATATGGCCTCTGACATTGGTTATAAATGCCTTTTTCATCTCCTGGATTTCAAATACTTTTAATTTGGGCAACTGAGTGTTAACTTTTACTTGTGAATTTAGAACATCATTAAGTCCAATTCTCCTCTTAGCAGGAGACCTACCATGATTTACCAGATTGGCGTGGACTTAACCTTACTCCCAGTTCTAAATTTAGGACTACAGAATTGAAGACCCAAGGCTGGCTTTCTGCTTTCACTCCAATAGTAGGAGGAAGAAATTCAGTTATTTATGTAATAAACATTGTTTTGAAAGTATATTTTATGTCAGTCATTATAAAAGATTCTGGAGATACTGTTATAAATAAGACATGGTTTTGATTATAGGACAGTGAGAGGTACAGAGAAGTAAGGAACAATTGTTATGAACTAAATGTTTGTTCCCACTAAAATTCATTTGTTGAAATTCTAACCGTCGGTATGATGGTATTAGGAGATGGGGCCCTGTGGAGGTAACTTAGGTCATGAGAGGTGGAGCCCTTATGAATGAGAATCGAGCATATATAAAAGGGACCCCAGAGAGTTCTCTAGTTTTTTTTTTTTTTCTTCCACATGAGGATGCACTAAAAAGTTGGCAATCCAAAAGCCAGAGGAGGGCCCCAGCCAGAATCTGGCCATGCTGGGGCCTTGATCTTAGATTGTTAGCCTCTTAAGCTGTGAAAAATAAATTTCTTTTGTTTATAAGCCACTTGGTCTATGGTACTTTATTACAGCAACCTAAACTGACTAAAATGGCAATTAAGATGGTGTACGAGTGTTCTGATAGGGTAATAAGGAATATACTATATGAATGCATATCCAATCTGGCCTGAGAGAAGGAAAGACTGAAACTGTAGAAGTAGCAGGAGGCATTCTTTAGAAGTTAGATACTTTGGCCAGCTGCAGTGGCTCACTCCTGTAATTCCAGCCCTTTGGGAGGCTGAGGTGTGTGGATCACGAATTCAGGAGGTCGAGACCATCCTGGCTAACACTGTAAACCCTGTCTCTGCTAAAAATACAAAAAATTAGCTGGGGGTGGTGGCACGTGCCTGTAAGCCCAGCTACTTGGGAGGCCGAGGCAGGAGAATTGCTTGAACCACAGAGGTTGCAGTGAGCCGAGACCACACCACTGCACTCCAACCTGGGTGACAGAACAAGACTCCGTCTCAAAAACAAACAAACAAAAACAACAAAAACAAAGAAGTTAGATACCTTTATCCTCCAGGGGCTTTAATTCCTACCATTATACTTCTTTGACGCTGGTTACTTAGGGATATATGCATCTGTAACTGGACTGGTAGCTTATGCAAAAGGTATCTCCATCAGAGTTTTGGGCAGAACTGAAGAATGCGTAAACATGCTCGATAGGGATCTACCGATATGAAGTGCTGAGTAATGGAATAGATAACTGACATTCTATTATTTGGTTCAAGGATCTGGGTAAGTGCTAGACCCTTCCCTGAAAACATGTTTCAATATCCTAATTTCTTCTTTCACTCTCCCTAGTCTAGGCCAATATCCCCTTGGACTAATAATTTACTTTCATTTTTGTCTTTCTTCAGTCTAGTCTGTTCTCTTTCATGTTCACCACAGTAGTCAGACTGACATTTCTAAAAGTTAAATACTATCATGCCATTCCCTTGTGAGCTGCCATTTGCTGTCCATTGCACAGCTAGTGAAAACTTTTCTCTGGCCTTCAAGACCCTGCACTATCTGCTTATCTGGATGTCTCCACCTGGCAATGTTTTTCCCAGAATTCACTGCTTCATGCTGCTCTGACTCCTCTCAGCTCCTAGGACAGAACAAGTTCCTTTTAACATCAGGGTATTTAAATATATTGTTTCCTCTGCCTAGAAATATTTTGTCCAGCATTTTTTTTTGTTCTTGTTCATTCTTTTGAAGTCAGCTAAAATATTTCCTCCATGAAGTGACCATCTCCAGCCTTTTAAGTAGGGACTAAAGTAGGTCTCCTCCATCTTGCCCTGTCCCAGCATTCTGTTGTTTTATTGCTTATTGCAATTTTTAATTATTTCCTTTATGTATTTGTTTTTGGTCTGCCTATTCAAGTAGACTTCAAGTTTTATGAGAGCAGAATTCTTGTCTGTCTTGTTTTCCATTGCACACTCCAGTGTCAAGAATGGCACCATGAAATAAATATTTGTTGAAGGAATGAATGACAGAATATCACTCAGTCTAAAGCAAGACTGTGTGTATATATGTGTTTGTGCATGTGATTGTTTTAATTGGCAAAGGGGCAAGACAATTCTATTTAAATTTATGTTGAGTGTTAAAGATATGACTAGTAGCTACAGCAGGGAAGATTTAGCACTACAACTTTTGTCCTGGTATGAGTAGCCACAAAAGACTTTGAACTTGCCTGAATTAACACCATTTGTAATCATCTTAACATCCTAAAAATTCAGAAATGAGCAGGCATCAGTAGTACCCTGGTGGCATACTTCAGCGGCAAAGCTGCTGATTACGGCATTGGTAATAGCAACATATATTACTTTGGCTACTGAAGCATGAAAAGAAAAAACAAATAAGTTTTGTAAAATTGTTAAAAGTACTAGTCTTCTGAGAATCACTCCCTTGGGAGCCCTGGAACTGCCTAGAAAAAAACTGAAGAGTGATGAGAGGGCACAGACCTAGAGGGGTGTGTGTGTGTGTGTGTGTGTGTGTGTGTGTGTGTTTAAAATGTATGACTCTATTTGTCCAGTTTGATGTATCTTAGAAACCATGTGTTAGCTGTAGGAACAACTGTCATCTAAACATTATATAAATGTTTAGGATGCCAATATTTTCTCTAGTTGTTGCAATTATCTCTTGCTGTATAAATCTATTTTTGCATGCAGCAGAGTGAGAGATGGAGAGAAGTAAAGGGTAATTAAGGTGGAACACGGTAAGTGCTATGGTAGGGGGAATCAGTGTGCTATAGGAGAACATAGGATGGGCGTCCACCCTAGCCTGAAGGACAACCAGAAGATGATCTTTGGAAGCTTAATTTAATGGCTTGCCTCAACAACCATTTAATCAGCTCAATGTCTTCTGGGTCTAGAATTTGAGCAAGGCTGCCTTAGTCTATTTTGGCATTGCTATAGAGGAATATCTGAGGCTGGGTAATTTATAAAGAAAAGAGGTTTATTTGGCTCACAGTTCTGGAGGCTGTACGAAAAGCATGGCATCAGCATCTGCTTCTGGTGAGGGCCTCTGGCTGCTTCCAATCATGATGGAAGGAAATGGGGAGCTAACACATCACATGGTGAAAGAGGATGCAAGAGACAGAAGGAGATGTCAGGCTATTTTTAACAACCATATCTCACAGGAACTAAGAGTAAGAGCTCATTCAATACTGTGAAAATGACACCAAGCCATTCATGAGGAATCTGCCCTTGTGACCCAAACAACTTCCACTAGGCCCCGCCTCCAATGTTGGGAATCAAATTTCGACATGAGATTTGGAGGGGACAAATATCCAAACTATATCAAGTATATTTCTGAGCAGTTTTGCTTCCTGTGGCCTTCAGTGAGGTAAAGGGATGGCTGGAAGGTTTAAATGACCTTACTCACATGCTGGCAATTGGTGCTTGCTGTCAGCTGGAGCTCAGTGGGGCCTGTAGGTTGAGTCTCAGTTTTCCATGTGGTCCACCCCACACGTCTGCTTGTGGTCCCCATGGCATGGTAATTGGGTTTCCAAGAGAAGCAGTGTTAGCAGTGAAGTGGGAGACTGTTCAGACCTTTTAAGGCCTAGCCTTATAAGTTATACAACATCACTTCCAAAATAGTTCCTAGTTCAAAATATATTACAGGAGCAGTCCGTGTTTAAGGAGAGAGGAAATAGATTCCACTGTTGATGGGAAAATGACCATATTGTAAAAAATCATGTCAAATGGGAGACGTTGCTGTGACCCTCTTTGGAAACACAATCCATCATACTGGTATAAAATCTCTTGGTATTTTGATTGTTCTTTTGGCCTTGAGTTTGGAAGGCAATGGACATTTTCTTCTGAATAATGACCTTTCACATTCTTGAGGAAAGTCCTGAAGAAAATTATCTTTATCTTCTTTTACTTTGGCCTTCAACTCTCTTCTTCCAGAAATACTTGCTTAAATTTTATTTTGTGAATTGAGTTTGTTCTTTTCTATTTTTGGAAGATGTCTAATTTCTTAATATCTTTTAAATCAATACATTATATGAGATGTGAGATACTTGACTCCCAATATAAATGGATAAATATTAAGTAAATACAAAAAGACACAATCTCCATTGTGTACTAGTAAATTCATTCCACTATCAATGTGATATTTTGAAATGGAGAATATTGTTGTAACTGGGGACCTGGGTCTAGTACTTGCATTCCAATTACTAACCTGTCATACTTTATAAAAATCACATATATCTTGAACTCAGCTTCCTCTTGTGTAAAGTGAGTGCTTTGGACTTGACTATACCATATCAAAGAATCATTCTAACCTTAAAATTATTTAAGTTTTCAGATAATTTAATGAGTATTAAAAATTTCTGATGACTACTCAAGAGAGTGTGCTTAGTAATTCAACTTAGAAAGAAGTCACTCATCTACTTCTTCTGTCTATTTCAGTAAAAGGGCATAGATATGCAAAATATGCTTGCTCACATTAGATTTGGCTGTCAGTTATTTCAACTAATATTAAATTAAGACTTTGGTTCTTTTAAATTGTTTCTATTAAGCGTGAAGCATACTAAAAGTCAGAATTGTTGCCTTCAGTTGCTGATTGGGTTTGAGTTTGGGCAAGGAAGCATTTTAAGGTGTATGCAGATGATAGAAACTCTTAGAGCTTACAGATTATTGTAGTAGAAACAAGCTTGTGTGAATGTTGCACCATTTGATTATTTCAGCATTTGCCTTTGTTCTCATCCAAAGATTTGCTATGTGCCATCATTTAACAGACATTGTATAATTGATTTCTCACAGTACCTCTATGAGTTAGGTGGCATTATTATTCCTATGTTACCGGAGAGGAAAAAGAAGCATAGAGAGCCCTAGTGAAGTTGCCCAAGGTCACGTATCTCACAACTAGTAGAGCTGGGAATCAAACCCATGTTTTGATTTCAGTGTCTACCTCTTAATCCCTGTGGCATGCATTTTTTTCTAGTCTAAGTATCATACAATGTATACATATTTTTTTTTTTCAGAAATTCCTCCTATAAATTCAACAGGGTGGTTCCAGGAATGAGGCTATAATACTAGGGCACTAACTGTAATGTATCTTGGAAGTATTGAATCATTTTTATAATGAATCCCAGACTGAGTGATGAGACAGATATCACAAGGTTTGGGGGCTTAATGGGCTTCATCTCCAACATGTTTGAGAACTTTCCCTTGTACATCTGTCATCCTTTCACAGTCCTGTTAAAACATCATTATTCTGCTTCTACTCCTACCCACTGCCTGGCTGGAAGCTTTTCTTGCAGTTCAGTTTTTCATACTCGGTGTTGCTTCAAAGAGGTAGGATGATAAAATAACTGAAGTCATATACAAAATCCAGCAACAGGCTATTAAAAATAGTGCAAATTGCATAGAACTGCAAACATGTTTCATCTTAAAAATTTATCTGGAACATTTGCTTAACTGGAACAATTTTGCATATTCACTTCCATCTGCCTATGAAATATTCCCTCAGATAAAACTACTCCTTGTTCTGAATATTCAACGTTAACTTTTCTCTTTGGCTTTTAAGTAAATTCACGTTTATAACAAACACAAATCAGGCAGTTCATATTATGTATGTGTGTATATAATCATTTACTTAATACTTTTTTTAGTTTAACATGCCATTTATTCACATATTTTGAAACTGCGTATTAGTAACTCATCTAAAACAGTTTCTAAAGCATTGTGACCAATATAGTTAATCATTTTATGGACTCATTTTAATGGTTTACTGTCTCTTATAATGTGGGAGCTAGTGTAACACACTTTTAGAATGCTATTGATTGGAATTTTTTTCTTGTATAAGTTCATAGAAGATAGAGGTTTTAGTTTCTTATTTCTCTTCCTTAATTTATGTTTGTTACATTAGGTAACATTTTATCTTAGATTTCGTAAAGATGTAGAGAGGGTTGATATTGTATGTGAAGGTACCTTTACAATTGTCTGACCATCTTTGTACTTTTAACAGCTCTTCCTACCCTGGATCCTGAAGTAAGAGCTGCTATAGTGCAAGGCTCCTGAACCTCAGATTCCTAGCAAGGATAGAGTTCCATATTCTGCTTCTAGTGGTCTGATATAATCCACTTGCTATGCCTGGATTCTCCCCATCTATCCTCCTGTCCATGCCTGGCTTTTACCCACCCTTATGCCAAGACTCCTAGATTTAGCTTTCTACTTGATGAACTTTGGACTGTCGGCATGGCAATCAGTTCTGGATTATCTCTGATGCCAGCCACACTTTGGTTCTACCTTTACTTTACCTTTGGCTCTTTTGAGTTTGTCCCAAATCACCATGTGAATGGCCCAGAATCTTAGAACTCTAATTACTATCTGAAATCCCAGGAACTGTTTATCTAGGAGAGAAGTAGATAGGCACTCTGCCTTGGTGTTGGTGCAACAAAGGACAGAGATCACAATCTTTGCCCCAAGAAAAACTCATTTGCCTTTTGCAGTCAGAGGAGCAGAAATATATAGACAATTCTGGGGCAATAATGTTGTACAAGTCCATGCATAGAATTTTACGAGAACACACCAGAAGACCACAAAAATCATGCTTCCCAGTTACAAAAGATCATTTGAAAGACATGTTTCTTGAAATGAGTCTTAATGATATGAAGCCTGTAGCTAGGTAGAGCATGTATTTAAAAGGGAAGGCATTCTTATTTTAAAGCAAGTCATGGATTATAGAAACAGCGTAGTGTTAATAAAGGCGTACAAATGTTTGGATATTTCCAGAATGTAAAATGAAATGTAAAGAGGCAAAAACGACACAGGAGAAGACAGAGGTCAGATCGTGGAAACTCTGTATGCTATAGTGAAAAATGTAGGCCTGTGTCGTACTGATGGAAAATCAGTGCTTGTAACCCTTTGCTGTTCTATCTATTTTACATGCCACCTGGCATCTCCTTACTCTTCTCCTGTAACTAGCACTATAATTTGATTTTGCAGTCTTCATCACTCCCTCATTTCTTGTCTATGGGATTGGGTGCTGTTGGGTCCACTCCAAATTCAGGCACATTATGCAGGCCATACAGTACTGGTAAGAATATAAGAACATTTCCATAATGTGAACAAAGCGAATCCTTCTTCAGCTCTCTCTCACTCCCTCTTTTTTTTCCTTCTAAATACTTGTAGTTATCATGGTTACTAAGGTGTGTGTTATGGTTAAGCTTTGTGTCCCCAACCAAATCTCATCTTGCATCATAAGCCTCATAATCCCCATGTGTCAAGGGAGAAACCAGGTGGAGGTAATTGAATCATGGGGGTGGTTTTCCCCATGCTGTTCTCACTGATAGTGAGTGAGTTCTCATGAGATCTGATGATTTTATGAAGGACTCTTCCCACTCTGTTCCACACTTCTCCTTCCTGCCTCCTTGTGATGAAGGTGCTTTGCTTCCCCTTTGATTTTTGCCATGATTGTAAGTTTCCTGAGGCCTCCCCAGCCATGCCGAACAGTGAGTTAATTAATCCTCTTTCCTTTATAAATTACCCAGTCTCAGGCAGTTATTTATAGCCTAAATTGAAAATTGCCTAATACAGTACATTGGTACCATAAGAGGGGTGCTGCTATAAAGATACCTGATAATGTGAAAGCAACTTTGGGACTCGGTAACGGGCAGAGGTTGCAACAGTTTGGAGGGCTCAGAAGAAGACAAGAAGATGCAGGAAAGTTTGGAACTTCCTAGAGACTTGTTGTATGGCTTTGACCAAAGTGAAAATAGTGATATGGACAATGAAGTCCAGGCTGAGGTGGTCTCAGATGGAGATGAGGAACTTCTTGGGAATCAGAACAAAGGTGACTCTTGCTATGCTATAGCAAAGAGACTGGTGGCATTTTGCCCCTACCCTAGAGATCTATGGAACTTTGAACTTGAGAGGATGATTTAGGATATCTGGCTGAAGAAATTTCTAAGCAGTAAAGCATTCAAGAGATGACTTTGTTGCTCTTAAGAGCATTCAGTTTTATTCTTTCACAATGAGAAGGTTTGGAATTGGAATTCATGTTTAGAAGAGAAGCAGAGCACATAAGTTTAGAAAATTTGCAGCCTGATGATGCAATAAAAAAGAAAAACCTATTTTCTAAGGAGAAATTCAAGCCTGTGGCAGAAATTTGTATAAGTAATGAGGAGCCAAATGCTAATCATCAAGATAATGGGGAAAACGTCTCTAGGACATGTCAGAGGTCTTCATGGCAGCCCCACCCATCACAGGCTTTGGGCCTAGAAGGAAAAAATAGTTTCTTGGGCTGGGCCCAGGGTCCTGCTGCTTTGTGCAGTCTCAGGACTTGGTGCCCTGCATCTCAACCATGGCTAAAAGGGACCACCATACAACTCAGGCTGTTGCTTCAGAAGGTGCAAGCCCCAAACCTTGGTGGCTTACATGTGGTGTTGGGCCTGTGTGTGCACAGACATCAAGAATTGAGGTTTGGGAACCTCTGCCTAGATTTGTCTGAGGATGTATGAGGATGTATGGAAAGGTCTGGATGTCCAGGCAGAAGTTTGCTGCAGTGGCTGGGTTCTCATGGAGAACCTCTGCTAGGACAGTGCAGAAGGGAAATGTGGGGTTGGAGCTCCCACACCGAGTCCCTACTGGGGCACTGCCTTGTGGGGCTGTGAAAAGAGGGCCACCATCCTACAGACCCCAGAATGGTAGATCCACTGACAGCTTGCACCGTGTACCTGAAAAAGCCACAGACATCAAATGTCAGCCCATGAAAGCAGCCAGGAGGGGGCCATACCCTGCAAAGCCACAGAGGCAGAGCTACCTAAGGCCATGAGAGCCCACCTTTTGCATCCGTGTGACCTTGATGTGAGACATGCAGTCAAAGGAGATCATTTTGGAGCTTTAAGATTTGACTGCTCCACTGAATTTCGGACTTGCATGAAGCCCGTATCCCCTTTGTTTTGGCTAGTTTCTCCTATTTCAAATGGAAACGTCCACACCCAATGCCTGTACCACATTGTATCTAGAAAGTACCTAACATGCTTTTGAATTTACAGGCTCATAAGCAGAAGGGACTTTCCTTGTCTCAGATGAGACTTTGAACTTAGACTTTTGGATTAATGCTAGAATGAATTATAACTTTGGGGGACTGCTGGGAAGGCATGATTGGTTTTTGAAATATGAAAGGGGCATGAGATTTGGGAGGGGCCAAGAGAAGAATGGTAAGGTTAGATTTTGTATCCCCACTCAAATCTCAAATTATATTCCACATGATCCCCATAATCCCCACATGTCAAGAGGGAGACCAGGTGGAGGTAACTGGGTCATGGTGGTGGCTTCCCCCAGGCTGTTCTTGTGACAGTGAGTGAGTTCTCATGAGAGCTTATGGTTTTTATAAGGGGCTCCTCCCGCTTTGCTTGTCATTTCTCCTTCTTGCCTCTTTGTGAGGAAGGTGCCTTGCTTCCCCTTCATCTTTCACCATGATTGTAAGTTATCTGAGGCCTCCCTGGTCGTGCTGAACTGTGAGTCAGTTAAACCTCTTTCCTTTATAAATTACCCAGTATTGGGCATTTCTTTATATCAGTATCAAAATAGGGTAATACGGTGTGTATGTGTGTAGGATGTGGAACAGAGATGGTTGAGCTGGAGGAGACAGAAGGAAGTAAGTATTTCCTAGCTGGCTCAAAAAGAAGTCTTACAGAATAAGCAAAACTTCCCAATACTTGGCTTGTGAATGTTCTGTGGTTCCAAGGATGTAAGAATCTCCCATTTTTCCTATTTGCTTTCAGTTTTTTGTTTGTTTGTTTGTTTCAGATGGTTAAGTGTGGTTAGGTGATGAAACAATTTTTTTCCACACTAACTTTATTAATTTTAGAATTATTGCTAATTCTTTCAATATTCTCACAACATTGAAGTTACGTCTTTATAGTTACTGTCTTGGGAAAGTGGGAGGATCCAGGATATCAAATAAATCCTTTCCAAAGTATTTTTTATGTAACCTAAGGGAGGAGTGTAATATTTATAGTATGACTTACAAATAAGATTTCCCATATAAGAAATTATTTTGTTTGTATATTAATTTTGTGAAATAGGTAGCATAAGAATTGTCATCTTAAAGAATAGAAAATATTGAGGCTGTCTGAAACTACATGATTGGCCGTAGTTCACACAGCAGGGTGAGCCATGAATGGAAGACTTCAGAGTCTGAGGCCTTTGGCTATATCACACTATCTCTCTAGAACTCTAACAGTGATTTTGGAAGATGACTCTGGGAAAATGTTTACCTCTTCCCCTTTGCTAATAAGGGAGCTGTAGTATAAAAGAAGACAAAATAGTGGCTAGAGTTGAAACAAGAGCCAAGCACAGGTCTTTTGACTTCTTAACTTGCAAGCTGTCAATGTCATACACGACTTCTTTTTGGAACCTGTATAACCAGTTTCTTGACACATACATAACATGGACTGGTTTTATTACTGCAGAGCTATTCCTCAGTGATCTTTTGTCTACTACTAGGACACAGTTAGGAATCCCTTTTGCACTGTATTATTAGCCAGGATAGGAATATGAATTCCTAAACCATAGAAGAAAAATGATAGCTGTTTATTAGATTCAGAATTTGTATACCCAAATCGTATTTTATCTGCAAGGTTCTTGTGGTGAGTACCCCAAAAACACATCATGGCACCTGTAATGATAGCAATTCGACAAATAATTCACATATATAGAGCTTCTAAAATGTACTTAAATTGAAATGGTTTTGGAACTATAATTATAAGCAGAGGCCTCCTTGGCTTTCAGTTCACCTTGGGGTCATAATTTTATATTTTGAACATTCTCTCAGAAGAGTATTACCCCTGAATGGGCTTTCTTAACAGCTTTCCTGTTGAACTCTGGCAAGCCTAAAGTGTGTCAGAAAAATGTTTTAACTCCATCCCATTTCTGCTTGGCTAGAGAAAGCTTTTAATCACTGGAAAGCTCACATTTTGTAAATGTGGGTTATAAAAGTAGTTTCTTTAAGAGAAGAATGTCATTTCTTTCTAAATATGAAAAAATTATATGGCTTGGATACATTTGGCAGTTTGTATCAACACACCCATCTCTGGAAAGTGCTTATTATTGCATGAATACTGTGCCTTATCCGCGGTTCAATGTATAAATTCAATGCATATTGGAGTGTTGTATATAACATTACTGAGTGTAATCTTTTTAAAAAGAGCTAATAGAAGTACTAAATATTTGAAGGTTTCAAATAATTATATTAATGCGTGTGATAGCGATATCAGAGGGTGCAACTTATAATGAGAGGCCAATTAAGCATGTTACCATTTTTGAAGAGTACAGGCTTAATATCTTGCCAAGAGAGCACGATTTTACCCTTCCTGTTTCTTCCTTAGATATTATGTGGTTACTGATCTTGATGTATTTAAAAATTATTTTTACCTTGTATTTTCTTATTTGGAACGTTTATCTTTAAGTTATGCTTTTTTCTTTGTGCATAGAAACATTTGAAAAAGAAAGCAGCACCAGCTGCTTCTGAATTCAAATCCTTTTGTTGCAATCATCAGGTTTTCTCACCAGTTAGTGGATTTTTCTTCTACAAAAGAAAAGACCTCGTTATTTATGCTGTTTTTCTTGATAACAGGAGGCATACAATTTTAGAATGTTAGAATTGGTAGGGATCTTTGTATTGGTCTAATCACTGATCATAACTTACATAAAAATGCATTTTATTTTGCAACTAAATACCCATACACAGACATTCCCCTCCTCCCCCACCCCATACTCATTTGCATACAGTAAATAAAACTAAAGCAAGAGTTTCAGGAAAAAATACACTTCGTGTCATATATTCAGGCATTTTCTCTTCTCATCTAGTTCATTAAGAGAAAAATGTTGATCTCAATCCACCAAACTGATTTTACCACAAAGCCAGCTACATACTTTGCAGGTTTCAAAGCAAACAAAAATTTTAAGGTCTCCTTATTAAACAATTATTAAGATTTTCAAGATAGCAGTGGTGGATCATTAATTGAAGGGTGGGGCCCTTGTTCTCATTCCGACTTCTGAGCAAGTGAGACTGCACAGGTTGTATGCCTGTGATGTCAACCCTGCTCCCACACCTACAAATGAGTTGTGGACAGCAGTTAAGAAACGTTGATCTAGAGTAACTCTCTCAATTCACAGATTGAAACACTGAGATCCACTGAAATTTGGTGACTTGTTTAAGATCAAAAGATGATTTAGTGCAGTAGAATGGCAGTTCACTGATTTAATTCCAGTGTTCTCTGTCACCACTAATCTTAATTAGATTACTCTGAGTACAGAATAATGAAGTTATACATTTTCTGAGTTTTCTTTTAGTGAGTTATCCCCTGATCACAAACTTACAAACTTTTTTTTCCTTTTTTAGACAGAATCTTGCTCTGTTGCCCAGGTTGGAGTGCAGTAGCATGATCTTGGTTCACTGCAACCTCCACCTCCTGGGTTCAAGCAATTCTCCTGCCTCAGCCTCTCAAATAGCTGGGATTACAGGTGTGCACCACCACGTGCAGCTAATTTTTGTATTTTTAGTAAAGATGGGGTTTCACCATGTAGGCCAGGCTGGTCTTGAACTCTTGGCCTCAAGTGATCTGCCCGCCTCAGCCTCCCAATGTGTTAGATTATAGGCATGAGCCACCATGACCAGCCTGATCACAAACTTTAAACACAATTAATTCAGATTTGTTGAAGATATTTCTAATACCACTTAATCTATTTTTATGTCTTGAAAAGAGAGAATAATTGTTTGTTTTCTTTGAAGTTTTCTGAACCAGCAACTACTATTATATAGTATTGTAGTTGTTCAAACATAATGAAGATAAAGAACCACATGTAACTTTTAGATTCTGCCTCAAAGAAGAAAGCTTTAAGAAACAAGGACTAGGAATTCGCTATAGAAAATGAAAGGAGATATGGAGGGGTTAGAGTTAGAGAGGGTGAGAAATCTTTTTTTTTTGTGGGGGAGGGTAAGAAGGAAGGATGAGAGGACAGCTATGTACACTTAGGAAATTGTTCCTAAGTGCATAGAGAAGGAATGAATATCTATTGTTTTTATTTCTACACAGAAATAACACCCAAGGGTCATCATGTGATAAGAATGATGTGTGGGAATTCAAGCAGCATAGAAGATATAGAAAAGCTACCAGGTGAGGCTGGACAGCCTGGGGGATCGTGGTTCTCTAAACGATTGAAGGCGGGACACCATGACTCACACCTGCCATCTCAGCACTTTGGGAGACCAAGATGGGAAGATCACTGAATCCAGGAGTTTGACACCAGTCTAGAAAACATAGCGAGACCCTATCTTTACAAAAAATAGAAAAAATTAACCAGACTCTGTGGCACACTCCTGCAGTCCCAGCTACTGGGGGCACTGAGGTGGGAGGATCACTTAAACCTGGGAACTTGAGGCTGCAGTCAGCTGTGATTGTGCCACCGCACTCCAGCCTGGGTGACAGCGTGAGATTCTGTCTCAAAAAAAAAAAAAAAAAAAAGATTCAAATATGAAGAAGTGAAGAAATGTATTCAAAGTCACTTACCTATATACCTAACTAAATTTAATACAATATGTTATTGAATTACAATAAGTATAATGTAAAAAAAAAAGATTCAAATATGAAGAAGTGAAGAAATGTATTCAAAGTCACTTACCTATATATCTAACTAAATTTAATACAATATGTTATTGAATTACAATAAGTATAATGTAAAAATTATTACTAATTAGCCTTTCATTGATTATTAGACTGAATCCAAGTGACTGTATCAAATCAAAAGTGAATTTGAACTAGTTAAACAAAATGGAATATTTAAAATATGATCCTTAATCTGAATCCACAATACATTTTGTGTATTTGTTGTTGAAGTTGATTAAACTATTTTTGTGTTTACATCTAGTCTTTAACTCAGTGATTAATTTGGTGGTTTCTTTAATCCATCTTTATTTTTAACAGGTCAAGGGAGGAATAAATGGAGAATAATTTTTTTAAGTGAACAATTAAAAAAATAAAAATGTCATCCTCTGTTTTTTGTTGTTGTTTTTGTTGTTGCTGTTTTTTTGTTTTTTTTTTGTTTTTGGTTTTTTTTTTGGATAAACACCATATTGTTCCATCCTATACAGTCAAACAAGGAGGAGACACCACTTAAAAAATGTGAACGAATGTTAAACATTTCTTATCAGACTTCCAGATATAATTTGGTACTAAACTAGTGTTCATTTATTAGTTGAAAATCTCTGAAAAAAGCACCAACATGAGGCAACTTGTGCTAAGACTTCTTCCAGATTTGAAAGTTTTGAAGTATTTTAATCCGCACCCTACGTTTCTTCCTCTCACTCCAGGCTTGGTTCTCTCACTCCTTTTCTCTCTCTTTAAGTGCTGTGTCTCAACTTCAGGCAAGATGTACCATAGAAACTGATGAAAAATTTAAAAAGTTCTTCCACCCCACTTGGTGCTGTGGGATTTCAGTAACAGACAGTACTAAAATCAACATGTGTGGTACAATATAGTTTTTATTTGAATTTGTTAGCATTAGCAAATTTGTGAATCCTTTATCAGAAACATCTAACTGTGAGTGTACAACATGTGCATCTTGAAACGTGTACATAGCTCAGCCTGAAAGAGAAACTGTTCTGTGTTTGTTTCTCCCCCAAGATCAAGAGAAGATCAAAAGTTTATATGTCTTAGGAAGCCCTTTGATTCATTTTGATGTCCCTTTTCATGATCAACTTTCAGTGACATGCTGCTGAGTGATAATTAAAGACTCTTAGCATCTCTTTAGGGAGGCTTTCAAATGTCAAATGCCCAGGCACAGAGTATGCATCAAATGTCTTCTCCAAAGATCACAGTAAAATGTAAAGATAATAAATTGAACATTTCCTACTGAGGGTCCTACTGAGACCTCAAGACAGCTATTAAACCTGGTTTCCCCAATAATTTGCATATTAATGCCATGAAATATTCACTATATTAACTTTTTGGTTAAATGTTGGTCACCTATAATAATTTGTTTTAATAATTTTAGGAATAGCAATCCCTTAAAATGATCAATTGTGAACAGTATTTAAAATTTAAGTGACAACCTTCTACCTCCTGAACTATTTCTCAGTAGTTTACTTAATTTAGAAAATAATTCAGTGGTTCTCATTGCTTTAATTAAACTTTAGATAAGTTAAAAAAAAAACAAAAAACAAAAACAAACAAGAAGATTATTTTCCCAGTGTGTTAGTATTTGTTATACTAAAAAGTTACGTTATGAAAAAAAACCTGGGTGAAACATGCTTAATAAACATGTTTAATGTGCTTTCCTTTGATGGAGTTTCTGACAGCCTTTAAAATGCTAATATTCATTGTGAATCTCTAAGGAAGGGGGGATAGGGAATACAGCATTTTCCACATTTGTTTGACACTTTTGAGAAAAGAGACCTCAAGGGACTGTTCTGTAGAAAGAACATGTTTTGGGAAAAGCTGATGCAGAAGATGTTTGAGTTTCTGTTTACACATTCAAGGACATAGTCACAGAATATAGAAGTGTCAAATTTTTGTTAGATTATAAAAATATGTTATATTAGGGTGAAGGAATTTCATGTGAAGTAGATGGAAAATGTGAGATATTTTCATATTTAAAACCAAACCAAAACCTAAGCCCTCAGTTTTGTGATTGTGAGGTGATGGCTTAACAGATTATCCTTGAACAAAGTTCCTTTGTATGTACTTTACTTAGCACAGCAGATGAAAGGAGAATTTCTGGTCATCTTAGCTCTGAGAAAATCATCAGTGATACAGGAAGATGATTGACCTGGGGAGGATAGGTGTGTTGGGAGCCAAAGAAAGATCTGTACCTTGGATTCTGCATGTTGAGGCCTATCATCTCTGAATCTTGGAGTTATAAATCATCTTGATCTATCCCAAGCTAGGCTGAGATTTTACCAAAACAGTTTTTCCGTAGAAGGACTAGAAGACAGAAGACCTCCAATATGATGTTGGTTGGTAATATGATAAAATGTACTATTACTACTAATAATTCCAAGTTTTGAGTGCTATGTGCTTGATACTATGCTAAAGTACTTTCTGTGGCTTATTTCACACAATCCTCAAACAGCACCTTTTGTCAGTTAAATTTCTATTCTCATTTTTAGATAAGAAAACTGAGGGCTGGTAAGGTTGCATGTCTTTTCTAGATCTCACACTTCTAGATCTCACTAAGAAGTGAGAGCCTGGATGAGAATACAGAAAGTCTGACTTTGAAGCTCATTCTTCTTAACTGCTAGGAGTTTGCCTTTTATGATGTCTTACCATCAATAATAAAGTTTCCAGTAACAAAACTTGTCATTGGCAGGTCCCTCTTTATTAAATGGAGGCACCTCTGTGGCCACAGATTTTCAAATTTCTTGAATACTTATTTATTAATTACTGTTTCAACATGAAATTTCCTTCCATTCTTTTCCAAGATTTGACACTATAACTTGTGTTTGTATCTGACGTTTGGGTTTGGGGAGGTAAAAAATGATCTTAGCCAAGAAGATTGAAAAAAAAAAATGTGCTTGTTAAGAAGAAAATGAAGCTTCTTTAGAAAACAGCAGGAAGAGGAGCGAAAAAAATTAATAAGTATTTTTGTAACTTGAGGGATATGCATAAGAGCTCCATGGCATAAAGGTTGAGATAATATTCATGTATTATTTTCCCCAACTCATGTTGAGGATTTTTTTTCTTTTTTTCTTTTTTTTTAACATGGGCGTATTGCATGATGTTGAGGTTTGGGTTACGATCCTGTCACCTGGGGAGTGAGCATAGTACCCGATAGGTAGTTTTTCAATCCTTGCCACCCATATTTCCCTCCCTCATCTAATAGTCCTCAGTGTCTATTATTGCCATTTTTATTTCCATGTTCACCCAATGTTCAGCTACCACTTATAAGTGAGGACATGCAGTATTTGGTTTTCTATTCCTGAGTGAATTTGCTGAGGATAATGACCTCCAGCTGCGTTGATGTTGCTGAAAAGTACATGATTTTATTCTTTTTTAAGGGTGTGTAGTCTTCCATGGTGCATTTGTACCACATTTTCTTTATCCAATTCACTGTTGATGGGCATCTTGGTTGATTCCATGTCTTTGGTATTGTGCATAGTGCTGTGATGAACATATGAGTGCATGTGTCTTTTGGGTATAATGATTTATTTTTTTTGGATGTATACATACACAGGAATGGGGTTGCTGGATCAAATGGTAGTTCTGTTTTAAGTTCTTCGAGAATCTCCAAACTGCTTTCCACAGTGGCTAAACGAATATCCGTTCCCATCAGCAGTGCATAAACATTCCCTTTTCTCCACAGCTTTGCTAGAATCTGTTGTTTTTGACTTTTTTATCATAATCATTCTGACTGGTGTGAGATAATATGTCATTGTGATTTTGATTGGCAATTCTCCAGTGATTAGTGATGTTGAGCAGTTTTTCATGTTTGTTGGCTGCTTGTATGTCTTCTTTTGAGAAGTGTCTGTTCATGTCCTTTGTCCACTTTTTAATGGGGTTATTTGTTTCTGACTTGATAATATGCTTAAGTTCCTTGTAGATTCTGGAGATTAGACCTTTGTCAGATGCATAGTTTGTGAATATTTTCTCCCATGCTGTAGGTTGACTATTTACTCTGTTGATAGATTCTTTTGTTGTGCAAAAGCTCTCTAGTTTTATTCAATCCTACTTGTCAATTTTTACTTTTGTTATAAATACTTTTGAGGACTTAGTCATAAATTTTTTCTTGGCCGGGCGCGGTGGCTCAAGCCTGTAATCCCAGCACTTTGGGAGGCCGAGACGGGCGGATCACGAGGTCAGGAGATCGAGACCATCCTGGCTAACATGGTGAAACCCCGTCTCTACTAAAAATACAAAAAATTAGCCGGGCGAGGTGGCAGGCGCCTGTAGTCCCAGCTACTCGGGAGGCTGAGGCAGGAGAAGGGCGGGAACCCGGGAGGCGGAGCTTGTAGTGAGCCGAGATCGCGCCACTGAACTCCAGCCTGGGCGACAGAGCGAGACTCCGTCTCAAAAAAAAAAAAAAAAAAATTTTTTTTCTCAAGGCCTATGTCCAAAATGGTATTTCCTAGGTGTTCTTCTAGATTTTCATAGTTTGAGGCCTTACATTTAAATCTTTAATTGATCTTTTTTTTGTATATGGTGAAAGGTAGAGGTCCAGTTTTAATCTTCTGCATATAGGTAGCCAGCTGTCCCAACACCATTTATTGAATAGGGATTCCTTTCCTTATTGCTTTTTTAAATCAACTTTGTTGAAGAGCAGATAGCTGTAGGTGTGTGGCTTTATTTCTCAGTTATCTTTTCTGTTCCATTAGTCTATGTGTCTTTTTTTATATTGGTACCATGCGTTTTTGATTACTGTAGTCTTACCATATAGTTTGAAATGAGGTAATGCAATGCTTTGACTTTGCTCTTTTTGCTTAGAATTGCTTTGGTTATTTGGGCTCTTGTTTGGTTCCATATGAATTAAAATTTTTTTTTTTCTAATTTTGTGAAAAATGACTTGGTATTTTAATAGGAATAGAATTCAGTGCTCACTGCTTTGGGCAGTACAAGCCAATGATATTAAAGATATTATTTCTTCCAATCCATGAGCATGGAATGTTTTTCCGTTTGTGTGTGTCATCTGTTATTTCTTTCAGCAGAAGTGTTTTGTAATTCTCATTGGAGAAGTCTTTTACCTCCTGAATTAGCTGTATTCCTAGGTATTTTATTCTTTTTGTGGCTATTGTAAATGGAACTGACTTTTTGATTTGGTTCTCGGCTTGAAAGTCATTGGTGTATAGAAATGCTACTGATTTTTGTACATTTATTTTGTATCCTGGAACTTAAATTGTTTAACAGTTCCAGGAGCCTTTTGGCAGAGTCTTTAGGGTTTTCTAAGTGTAGAATCATATCATCAGCAAAGAGGGATAATTTAACTTTTTCTTTTTCTGTTTGGTTGCCATTTCTTTCTTTCTCTTGCCTGATTGCTCTGGCTAGGACTTTCAGTACTATGTTGAGTGGGAATGCATCTTTTTTTTTCATTCCATTTCTCAAGGGGAATGCTTCCAGCTTTTGCCTATTCAGCATGATATTGGCTGTGGGTTTGCCAGAAATGGCTGTTATTTTGAGGTGTGTTCCCTTGGTGCCTAGTTTGTTGAGGGTTTTCAGTTATGAATGGATGTTGAATTTTATTGAAGACCTTTTTCATGTCTATTGAGGTGACCATATAGCTTTTGTTTTTAATTCTGTTTATGTGGTAAATCACATTTATTGATTTGTGCATGTTGAACCAACCTTTCATCCCGGGAATGAAGCCTGCTTAATCACGTGGAATTAACTTTTCTATGTGCTGCTGGATTCGGTTTGCTAATATTTTGAGAATTTTTGCATCTATGTTTATGAGATACATTTGCCTGTAGTGTTTTTGTTATTGTTGTTTTTGTGTTTTTGCCAGCTTTTGGTATCAGGGTGATTCTGGCTTCATAGAGTGAACTAGAATTTATACTCCTCAGTTTTTTTGAACAGGTTCAGTAGAATTAGTACAAGCTCATCTTTGTACTTTTGGTAGAATTTGGCTGTGAATCCATCTGGCCTGGGGCTCTCTTTTGTTGGTAGGTTTTTAAAAATTGTTCATTCCACTAACAACTTGATATTGTTGTGTTTATGGTTTCAATTTCTTCCTGATTCAATTTTGAGAGATTGTGTATTTCCAGGAATGTATCCATTCTCTCTAGATTTTCTAGTGTTGTGCGTTGGGGTATTCATAATAGTCTCTGAGGATCCTTTGTATTTCTGTGGGATTGATTGTAATGTCACCTTTGTTATTTCTGATTGTGCTTGTTTGGATCTTTTCTCTCCTTTTCCTTGTTAATCTAGCCAGTGGTCTATTGAGCTTGTTTGTTCTTTCAAAGAACCAGCCTTTGGTTTACTTGATTCTTTATATAGATTTTGGGGCATCAATTTCCTTCAGTTCTGCTCTGATTTAAGTTATCTCTTTTTCTTCTGCTAGCTTTGTGGTTAGTTGTTTTTGTTTTTCTATTTCCTCAAGGTATAATGTTAGATCATTCATTTGAGATCTTTCTGACTTTTTAATGTAGACATTTAGTGCTATAAACTTTCCTCTTAACAATGCTTTTGGTGCCTCCTAGAGATTTTTGGTTATTGTGTCTTTGTTTTCATTTATTTCAAATAATTTTTTAATTTCTGTCTTAATTTCTTTGTTTTCCTAAAAGTCATTCAGGAGCAAGTTGTTTAATTTCCATGTAATTGTGTGGTTTTGGAAGATCTTCTTGGTGTTGATTTCTATTTTTATTCTACTGTGATCCAATAGTATGGTTGTTATGATATTGCCTTTTCTATATTTATTGAGACTTGTTTAATGGCCAAGCATGTGTTGGATCTTGGAGTATGTACTATGTGCAGATGAGAACACTGTGTATTTTGTGGTCGATTGATGGAGTATTCTGTAGATGTCTATTAGGTCCAGTTGATCAAGTGTTGTAATTAGGTCTAAAATTTCTTTGTTAGTTTTCTACTTTGATGATTTGTCTAACACTGTCAGTGTTATTCACTATTATTGCGTGGCTGTCAAAGTCTTTTCACAGTTCTAAAAATAGCTGTTTTGTGAATCTGGATGCTCTAATGTTGGGTGCATGTGTATTTAAGAGAGTCAAGTCATCTTGTTGAATTGATCCCATTATCATTATGTAATGCCCTTCTTTGTCTGATTTTACTGTTGTTAGATTACAGTCTGCTTTATCTGATATAAGAGCAGTGAGTACTGCTCTCATTTAATTTATTTTTTTTTGCTTGCATCACATATCTTCCTCTAACTCTTTATTTTGAGCCTACGGGTGTCATTATGTGAGATAAGGGTCTCTTGAAGACAGCAGATGGATTTCTTGTTTTTTTTTTTTGTTTGTTTGTTTTTTTAATCCAATTTGTAACTCTGTGGCTTTTAAGTGGAGTGTTTAGATCATTTACATTCAAAGTTACTATTGATATGTGAGATTTTGATTCTATAGTGAAGTTATTTGCTGGTTGCTTTGTATTTTCTATTGTATTGTTGCTTTATATGTCTGTAGCTATGTAATATAAATGTGTTTGTGTGTGTGTGTGTGTGTGTGTGTGTGTGTCTTTGGTAGTAGTTATCATTATTTTGTTTCTAGGTCTAGAGTTCCCTTAAAGATCTCTTGTCAGACTGGTCTAGTGATTGCTCATCTGGAAAAGATTTTATTTCCTCTTGTTTATGAATCTTCATTGCATAGAATATGAAATTCCTGATTGGAATTGCTTGTCTTTAAGAATGCTGAAAACAGGCCCCCAATCTTATCTGATTTATAAGGTTTCTGGAGCAAAGTCCACTGTTAGCTTGAAGGAATTGTTTGTACATGATCTGACCATTTTCCTGTAGCTGTCTTTAAGATTTTTTTCTTTAGTATGGACTGTGAATAGCCTGGTAGCTATATGCCTTGGTGATGCTCATTTTGTATAATATTATGCAGGTAGGTGTTCTGTGGATTTCTCGTACCTGGATGTCTACCTACCTTGCAAGATGGTAACATTTTCCCGGAGTGTTTTCTCAAAGATGCTTTCAAGGTTGTTTACTTTTTGCCCTTCCCCCTCAGGAATGTCAATAAATCTTAGGTGTGATTGCTGTACATAATCCCATATTTCTAAAATACGTTGCTCATTTTTAAAAATTCTTTTTCTTTATCTCTCTCTGACTGTGTTCGTTCAAAAAACTGATCTTCGAGCTCTGAAATTTTTACTTCTGCTTTGCTGTCCAGTCTATTGATATAGTTTTCCAATGTATTTTGAAAATTGTTAAGTGAGTATTTAATTCCAGAAGCTCGACTGATTTCTTTTTAGATATTTGTCTCTTCCTTCATTTCCTTGGTTGCTTAAGAAGTTTCTTTGTGTTGATTTTCAATCTTGTCTTGGATCTCTTTGAGCATCCTTGCAACCCGTACTTTGAATTCTTTATGTGTCATTTCTGAGCTTTCATTTTGGTTAGGGATCAGTGCTGGACAGCTAATGTTATCCTTTGGTGGTATCACTACATTCAGATTTTTCATGGTGCTAGAATTCTTGCACTGACTTCTCATCTGGAGACACCAGCACTTCTAATTTTCTGTAATTATTTTCATATGGGAAGGAATGTTTTTCTTTCTTTCCCTAAAAAACATTTCCTTTCCCGTTACCCCATCTCGCTAGGGGATGTGACCACAGCAAATGTTGCATAAGATCTTTTGGCTTTGCTTCCATAACCCTATACTCTATTGAGTTTTCTACTGACCTGTGTAGTTTGACCTATAAACTAGTAGGTGGTGCTGATGGGTAAGACCTTGGTGTGGCCAGCATGGCAGGAGATATACTTAATCCTTGTTTACTGGAAGAAGCTCTCTGTTGCCTCAGGCAGTGGGATAATTTGTGGAGTGCACAGGGGTCTGACCAATCCACTCAGCCCTGGGAGTGGGGCACAGGGAAAGAATGGCAGGCCCAGACTGAGAAGTCTGCCTACTGGTCCCCGATGGTGGGCAGAAGCATCAGTGCTGAGAGAGAATCCAGTGGGCAGACACTAAGCACTTAGAGATGTGACTAGGCATGGAGATGGGAAATCTTCTTGGCTCCAAGTTCTCAAATGGAAGGAAGGGGGCAGTTGGAACTTCCAATCCAGGAGGATAGGTGCTCTAGATGCCTGGAGAGCTGCCAGAGCAAAGTGTAGAGGGCCTCCTGCAACAGGATCTTTGCACATAAAGGGTGGGCTTGCTCAGTCAGCCTGCAGATTCAGGTGAGAGGGGGTTCTGAATACCTGAGGGTATGCCTAAGCATGGGGTGGAGAGGGCCCTGCTTCACTGTAGTCTCTGCAAAGGAATGGTGAGGTCACTCAGGCTGCAAGTCTGGGTGAGCAGGTGCTCAAAATACCTGGAGATCTACCTGAGTGTGGTATGGAGAAGGCCCTGCTGCACCTTGATCTCTGCACAGGAAAGATGGGGTTGCTCAGGCTGCTGGGCCAGGCTAGTGATTCAAATGCCTGGAGGTGTGCTTGGACATGGAGTGTCAAGGGTCCCGCTGCACCGTGAGTTCAGGGGAGCCGGCTGGGGCACCCAGCATTGACTCACACAGACTGATTTCAGGTCCCCACACTGGCCCTGGCTGCAAGTCTTATCACCCAGGAGAAACTGCCACTGTAGCAGCTCTCCTTCTGCCCCAAGCCTGTGACAGGAGAGACCACAATTCTAGCACCTACTGCTGAGATGCTTTGTACCAGAATGACTGACTTTGTATGTGCTCAGGTTAAAAGTGGCATCTTGCTCCCAGTTCTGGGGCTGGGAAAATGCGTGAATCATTTTGCTATTGTCAGGTGCCCGAGGCATAAATGCTAAAACCTTCAAATCCACCATCTTGGTTGTGTAGGGAGGTGACTTGTTCATGTAGTATATGATTTTTAAATTAAGTCAAAGACTGTTTTTTTTTTTTTGTAGGTGCATCTATCCATGCAGATGGTGGCAGGACAAGCCTATACTTATTTCAGGAGGTGTCTTCTAGGACCAATCAATTCCTATGCTCCTGGAGAGGTGATACAGTACAGTTAATGGAGGTGTCATTACTGCTGTGATCAGATCAGTTGCCATGGGTGATTTCTAACGGGTTCAAAGCTCAGTATTCTTTACCAATTTCTCATTTTTATTCCCACTGTCATAGTTCAGACCCTTATTACCTCTTGTCTGGACTACCAGCTGGTTTGATTGACTTTGGTGTCACATATCTCAAAATCACCTACAGAGCTTAAGGCTCTCAACATTTCCTTTTTATCATATCACTTTCCTGATAAAAAGTCTCCAGCAGGTCCCCATCACCTACTGAATGAAGAACAGATTTTGTAGCCTGGTATGTAACAGTCTCCTGAACTGGCAATATCCCATCTGTCCTGCCTTATACTCTCTAGTAACTCACATGTATCCTTTATCCATGCCTGCCATTAGCTGCTAGTAGCTTAGTTTTCCTTATGCCATCTCCTTTTCTTTTGTTTTTCTGTCCAATGAAATAAACATATACTTCTCTTCTATTTCTTCCATCAGCATTCTATGTATGCATTCTTTAATGCCCATTACAAATCCCTCTGTCTTCAATAAAGCTCTTTGAACAGTTTAACTATAAGAGACTTTTCATCCTCTGAACTCTATGAGTGGACTTATGATATCTCTTCTATATAGCTACAGTTGTGTCTTTGGATTATAGTTAGAACACATATTTATATGGGATTTTGAAGTTATTAAATTCAGGGGCTGCATCTTAGTCATTTCTGCACCCCACAGTGACTAACCCAGGGCCATAAACATAGTAAATGCTCCAAAAATATAAGTTTCATTCAAAATGAGATAGTTACCACCATTCTAGAGAGTGTTATCCACAAAATCCTAAATCCCCAAAGGCAAGTGGTTATAATGTTTCTTCTGCCCTGTTTGTACTTATAGTGCCTTCTATTTTTATTTTGAAAATTCATCACAATTGGAATTAAGGTCTTAATTTTCATAATTATTTCTTTATTGTTAATCTTTGTAAGGATGGATATTAAGTCTGCTTACTCCTCATTGTATGCTCAGAACTAGGACAGTACTTGGAATGTGGATGTCATGCAGCAAATATTAACTGAATAAGTTAGTAAGTTTTCTAGCATAACCTAGTTCCCAAACACCTGAAACAATAGCTATGTGTTCAAAGATATATATTGGACACTTACTATACTGAGCACATACTAGGGCTGGGGAAACAAGCAAAATTGAAAGTGAATTCCTGCATACTCAAGAGTGAAAGTTTCATTCAATTCAATCAATTAACAAAATAAAGTGAGCCAATTTGTCTGGTTTTAGTTGACAGCAGATCAATCCCTGCCATACCTGGTCCATAAAGGAATCACAAAATCTCACTAAGTAAGGCTGACTTACATTCCTGGCAAAACCAACATGGCCTGCCTTACAAGGAAGGGTTATTTGACACCTTTAATTGATACCTAATTTTTCAGATATCTGGAACTATTTCTTCCATGTAATAGATTTCACCTCACATGAATAATGTCCATGGACATGCATCTACAGTGTAGGACTCAGTTGACAATACAGAATGTATATCTTCAATATTGTAAAGGAGTCCATGTTTAAATGGTCTGTCAGAGATGAGACATTTAATATTCAACTGGGTTATTCTAAGAGGCACATCATGTATATATTCCTCCTGACACTGATCTTGAAACCTGTGTTAGGTTAAATCGGTATAGATCGGGCCATGAACTATAGAACAATATTATAAAGCTCTATCCTTGGCTTTTATTGGAGTCATATGAGAAATGGCCTATGTAGAAGATCTCTATATTAAAAAAACCCTAGCAGTTAAATACATTATGTATACATTTATTCAATATTTTAATATGAGCACCTATATGACATTTTTTTCTGTATTTAGGATTAAGATAAACTTTTTTCACTGATATGCCTTCTTTCAGTAGTAAATGAAAGATTTGCAACTAGAAGAGGTAAAGAAAATGGTGGATGGGAGGCAGGACTGAATTGCAGCTCCCACCTGGATGGACAGAACATGTAGAGACTCACATGTGAAATTTTGCTCCAAGAACCAATACAGGAACATACAAGTGAAGCCAAGAGAATCTACACACACTTTGAAGAAGTGGATTCCTCCTGCAGGCCCCAGGAGACAGCCCAAAAACTGTGAGTACCCAAAGTGTGAAAGTCGGAAAGGGAGATTATCTGCCCCTGAACACACATCTTCCCTGGAGAACCTAAAGATCCAGATAATGGGAGAAGGGTTTGACCTTGCCTGGAGCTGAGACAATTTTAGAGAACCCAGTGAAATACAGGGAAAGAAGCAGTGGGAAGAGCCCTGTGGGCTCTCTCAGTCGTCAGGAAAGCCATTTATGACTTTGTGTGGCAGAAGTCCTTGGAGAAGGCTGCCAGAGGAAATGGGAAAAAAACACAGTGAGAAGGAAAGTTCCAGCTGAGCTTTTTAACAATGTTCACTGAATGTGAAGTTTCCGGGACAGGACTTGGGTGATGGGGTGAATCTGGAGTGCAGTCATCGCACAGAAGGTAGCGCAGGCAGGGAAGAGTAAAACCTGAAAGTTCTGCTTTCTTTTGCAGCCAGGAGGCTGGTAGCCTGGGGCAGGTTCTCAGCCCTGCTCATCCTGCTCCTGGAAACAAACGTGGTGCTGTTGAGTACGGCATCATGGGAGTGAGACCAGCCTGCTATCCTTTGTCCACTTTTTGATGGGGTTGTTTGTTTTTTTCTTGTATATTTGTTTGAGTTCTTTGTAGGTTCTGGATATTAGCCCTTTGTCAGAGGAGGCTGGTAGCCTGGGGCAGGTTCTCAGCCCT
>NW_012110920.1:618583-618913 GCF_000951035.1 Colobus angolensis palliatus | reverse complement strand
CCCCTGTGTGTTACAACTCTTAAGGGTGGCACGTCCAGAGTTGCTTGTTCCTCTCAGTGGGTTCGTGGTCACACTGACTTTAGGAGTGAAGCCGCAGACCTTCACAGGAAGTGTTACAGCTCTTAAAGGTAGTGCAATCCCAAAGAGTGAGTAGCAGCAAGATTTATTGTGAAGAGCGAAAGAACAAAGCTTCCACAGAGTGGAAGAGGACCCGAGTGGGTTGCCACTGGCGGCTCGGGTGGTCACCTTTTATTCCCTTATTTGTCCCCACCGACATCCTGCTGATTGGTGCAGTTACAATCCTTTAGCTAGATACGGAGCACTGATTGG
>NW_012110920.1:617090-618228 GCF_000951035.1 Colobus angolensis palliatus | reverse complement strand
CAAAGACCACGTGATTATCTCAATAGATGCAGAAAAGGCTTTCTACAAAATTCAAAAGCCCTTCATGCTAAAATCTCTCAATAAACTAGGTATGGATGGGACATATCTCAAAATAATGGGAAATATTTATGACCAACCCACAGCCAATATCATACTAAATGGGCAAAAACTGGAAGCATTCCCTATAAAAAACTGGCACAAGACAGTGATGCCCTCTCTTGCCACTCAACATAGTGTTGGAAGTTTTGGCCAGGGCAATCAGGCAGGAGAAAGAAATAAAGTGTATTCAATTAGGAAAAGAGGAAGTCACATTGTCCCTGTTTGCAGATGACATGATTGTATATTTAGAAAACCCCATTGTATCAGCCCCAAATCTCCTTAAACTGATAAGCAACTTCAGCAAATTCTCAGGATACAAAATCAATGTGCAAAAATCACAAGCATTCCTATCACCAATAACAGACAAACAGAGGGACAAATCATGAGTGAACTTCCATTCACAATTGCTACAAAGAGAATAAAATACCTAGGAATCCAACTTACAAGAGATGTGAAGGACCTCTTCAAGGAGAACTACAAACCACTGCTTAATCAAATAAGAGAACACAAACAAATGGAAGAACATTTCATTCTCATGGATAGGAAGAATCAATATCGTGAAAAAGGTAATTTATAGATTCAATGCCATCCCCATCATCTACCAATGACTTTTTCCACAGAATTGGCAAAAATTACTTTAAAATTCATATGGAACGAAAAAAGAGCCCTCATTGCCAAGACAATCCTAAGCAAAAAGAACAAAGCTGGAGGCATCATGCTACCTGACTTCGAATTGTACTACAAGGCTACAGTAACCAAAACAGCATGGTACTGGTACCAAAACAGAGAGATATAGACCAATGGTACAGAACAGAGGTCTCAGATGTAACACCACACATCTACAACCATCTGATCTTTGACAAACCTGATAAAAACAAGAAATGGGGAAAGGATTCCCTATTTAATAAATGATGCTGGGAAAACTGGCTACCTATATGTAGTAAGCTGAAACTGCATCCCTTCCTTACACCTTATACAAAAATTAATTCAAGGTGGATTAAAGACTTAAATGTTAGACCTAAAACTGTAAAAATCCTAG
>NW_012110920.1:607861-612925 GCF_000951035.1 Colobus angolensis palliatus | reverse complement strand
GGGAGGTGGGAAGGTTAGCATTAAGAGAAATATCTAATGTAAATGATGAGTTAATGGGTGTGACACAGCAACATGGCACATGTATACACGTGTAACCAACCTGCATGTTGTGCACATGTACCCTAGAACTTAAAGTATAATAATAATATTAAAGAATATAGCTAATGAAGGAGGTGAAAGACCTCTATAAGTAAAACTACAAAACACTGCTGAAGGAAATCATAGTTGACACAAACATGGAAACACATTCCATGCTCCTGGATGTGTAGAATCAATATTGTGAAAATGGCCACACTGCCAGAAGCAATCTACAAATTCAATACAATTCTACTCAAAACACCACTCTTAGTCTTCACAGAACTAGAAAAAACAATCTAAAATTCATATGGAACTAAAAAAGACCTGACTTAGACAAAGGGAAACTAAGCAAAAAGAACAAATCTGGGGGCATTGCATTACGTGATTTCGAACTATAAGGCCATAGTCACCAAAACAGCATGGTACTAATATAAAAGTAGGCACATAGACCAATAGAACAGAATAGAGAACTCAGCAATAAAGCCAAATACAGCTAACTGATCTCTGACAATGCAAACAAAAGCATAAAGTGGGGGAAGGACACCCTATTCAACAAATGGTGCCAAGATAATTGGCAAACCACATGTAAAAGAATGAAACTGGATCCTCATCTTTCTCTCACCTTGTACAAAAATCAGCTCAAGATGGATCAAGGACTTAAACATAAGACTTGAAACCACAAATGTTCTAGAAGATAACATAGTAAAACCCCTTCTAGACATTGGCTTAGGCAAAGACTTTATGACCAAGAAAACCCAAAGCAAACGCCACAAAAACAAACATAAACAGATGGGACTTAATTAAACTAAAAAACTTCTGCACAGCAAAAGAAACAATCAGCAGAGTAAACAGACAATCCAGTGGAAGAAGACCTTTTCAATCTAAACATTTGACAAAGGACTAATATCCAGAATCTACAAGGAAGTCAAACAAATTAGAAAGAAAGAAGCAAACAATCCCATCCAAAAGTGAGCTAAGGACATGAAGAGACAATTCTCAAAAGATGATATACAAATGGCCAACAAACACATGAAAAATGCTCAACATCAGTAAGGATCAGGGAAATGCAAATCAAAACCGTAATGTGATATCACTTTACTCCTGAAAGAATGGCCATAATCAAAAAAATAAAAAAAAGGAATACATGTTGGCAGGGATATGGTGAAAAGGGAACACTTTTACACTGCTGGTGGGAATGTATACTAGTACAATCCCTATGGAAAACAGTGTGGAGACTCCTTAAAGAATAAAATTAGAACTACCATTTGATCCAGCAATCCCACTACTGTGTATCTACCTAAAGCAAAAGAAGTCATTCATCAAAAAAGATACTTGCACACGCATGTTTATAGCACACAATTCACAAATGCACAAATATGGAAACTGCTCAAATGCCCATGAATTAATCAATGAATGGATAAAGGAATTGTGATATAAGGCCGGGTGCGGTGGCTCACGCCTGTAATCCCAGCACTTTGGGAGGCTGAGGTGGGCGGATCATGAGATCAAGAGATCGAGACCATCGTGGACAACATGGTGAAACCCCATCTCTACTAAAAATACAAAAAATTAGCTGGCTGTGGTGGCATGTGCCTGTAGTCCCAGCTACTAGGGAGGCTGAGGCAGGAGAATCACTTGAACCTGGGAGGCAGAGGTTGCAGTGAGCTGTGATCACGCCACTGTACTCCAGCCTGGTGACACAGTGAGACACCGTCAAAAAAAAAAAAAAAAAAAATCATGGAATACTATTCAGCCTTAAAAAGGAACACAACAATGGCATTGGCCAACATCTGGATGAAACTGGAGACCATTATTCTAAGTGAAGTAACTCAGGAATGGAAAACTAAACATTGTATGTTGTCACTTATAAGTGGGAGCTAAGGTATGAGGATGGAAAGGCATAAGAATGATGCAATGGACTTTTGGGACTCAGGGGAAAGGGCGGGAGGGGGGTGAAGGATAAAAGACTACGAATAGGATACAGTATACACTGCTCAAGTGATGGGTGAACCAAAATCTCAGAAATCACCACTAAAGAACTTACTCATGTAACCAATTACCACCTGTTCTCCAAAAACCTATGGAAATAAAAATAAATGGACAAAAACGAAAGATTTGCAATGCATATACACACATTATACACACCTGCATGTTTACACACACACACACAAACACACACACACACACACACAAAATAACCATGAAGGTTAAAGCTAAATCTTTAGTTTATATGGTAACTCCCTTTATCTTGGGTATTATTCTATAATTACGTTCTATTTCCTCTCCCTTCCCACTTATCACCTGACTCATTTTTTTTTTTTTTCTGTGCTTTAGAAAATAGTTTTACTGTGTTGATTACTTGCATTGTGGTTTAGGTCAATTATTTTTGGATGCAGTTGGGGGCATAAATAAATAATGCCCAAATAAATAATAGACTTGTCGTTAGGCATCCATATTCTCTCCTACAAGCATTCATTGCGCGAGTTAATTGGAAATAGAACTAAATATTACTTTCATTAATTAGTATCCCTTAACTTTCCTTAGTGTACTTTATAGAACCCATGAAGTGGCTGTTGTCTCCTAAGATATCTAGAACAGTACTTTTGGTGAGACAGCATTGAATTCTTCCTGTATTTTAATGACTATTATATATAGACATTTTTTTGTTCGGCATTCCATATTGTTCCTCTGCTTTGAAATGAAAATTGCAAATGCTTAAATAAATTAATTGAAAAGTTGTTTACCATCACTGTAACTCATACACGTATTTTCATGTCCTAAGCTGAAAAGCAATTTTCTAATGCTTGGCACAGGTAATACTGTGTAATGAATCACTACTGAGTTCACTTTTAGCTCCTTTAAACTGAAAAAAATCTCCATCAAAACTCCCTTCTTTTTTCACTTATATGAATATAAAAAATGTGGAAATGTGCAGGCTGCCCATGATCTAAAAAACAATCTCAGAGTTATTGGTACATCTGTTTTTCATAATAACTTTAGTGGAGCATACAACTTTCTAGAAACATAAATACCAATCCTATATTACATTGGAGCAACTGTGTCCTACTGTTAAAATGAATGTTTCAATATATAGACATGGCTAGTCATGGACAATAATTTGACTCTTGAATTCTGCCAGTACCTTTTGTGGTCATTCTGCTTTTTTGGGCATTTGCTTCTCAAAAAACTTTTCATCCTTATGTTGTGTTTCCCAGATAGCATTCAGCGAAACACTACTGAAAGATATAATTTGGAAATAAAGATTCTTGATAAAATTCATAAGGAAGAAAACTTACTACACCTCCATTTTTTTGAAGAGTCACAATTTTTTTTAGCCTTTTCATTTTATTGATGTTCTTTTAATATATGTATTTAAGATTAAACTAGTGTTCAAAACTAATAATCCAGCAATTCTGAATTAGGGCTTTATTTTTTTGAAAAATACAAGCACAGTTAGAGAACAGAGATGAAATTGTTGTCAAACATAAAAATATGAATTGAATTGCTTCTTTTTAGATGGATCTTTAACATTGACTTGACCATATGGACAAATGTCTGCAAGTAGAGCCACAACATTCACCTCTTTGCAAGTGGGCAATCTGTGTGAGCACCGCGTAGCCAGTAGCTGGATCCGCATAGTTTAGCTGGCCAGCCTGGGCGCGCCCAAGATGGCCGAATAGGAACAGCTCCAACCTCCAACTCCCAGCGTGAGCGACACAGAAGACGGGTGAACTCTGCATTCCCAAATGAGGCACGGAGTCCATCCCACTAGGGCACGTCGGACAGCTGGCCCTGACCCACAGGTCAGCTGAAGTAGGGCGAGACATCGCCTCACCTAAGAGTCACAATTTTTATTAGTGTGAGGCTCTGAGAACTCTTGTAGGAAGGAAGTATGTTATAGTGTTAAATCTAGCATTTTCATAAAGGAAATATTTTTCCACTCAATACAGACAGACAAAATATTAACAACCTGAAGAAGTAGTCTACTTGCTGTTGCTATTGTTGTTTCCATGTTCCATGGAATATACTTTGGTTAGGGATACTCTAGAAATGCTCTTCTATCATTTGGGGCTTATTCCCGTGCTCTCTGTTTCTTAGGGAATCGTGGAACCCTGAGCATCAGAGGGGCCTCTAAAGATCATGTGGCTCAGTGGTTCTCAAATTCTAGTGTTCATTATAACCATCTAGAGAAAATTTGTTAAAACAGATTGCTAGACTGCACTCCTGGAGTTTTTGGTTCAGTAGCTCTTAATCAGGAGGCTAAGAATTTGCATTTGAACAAGTCCTTAAGTGATTTTGGTGCTGCTGTTCTGGGATGATCCTTTGAAAACCATTGAGGTCATCCATTATATCGACCCATATTCCAGTGTTTTAAACTTTCTTAGACATTTTTTGCTCTAAATTTTTCTCAAGTGTCCTTAATTGCCTAGGACATGTCACTTATTCCCAAACTACTAGGTTCGACTGTATAAACCAGGTGGTCACTCATTAGCCTTAGAGTTATTTCGGGAAAGAATAACAGCTTGCTCTCAATGACCTCTGCTGCCTCTGGCTGACTTAGTTCCTTAATTATTTATTAGTCTGGACATTCATTAATTTACTTGTTGAATAAATTTTTACTGGATACATACCATATATCGGGGACTCTTTCAAGTCCTGGATGTACAGTGGAAAACAGACAAAGCTCTTATGGAGCTTACATTTTAAGAGAGAAAACAGAAAATAAACCAGTAAGCAAGTACATAAACGAGATCATTTCAGATATGATAAATGAAAAACAAGCAAAAACTAAACAGGGGATGTTGAGAGAATGTCTATGATGGACTATTGGATATTGTGGTTAAGAAATGGTCTCTGGCGGAGTAAGATGGCCGAATAGGAACAGCTCCAGTCTCCAACTCCCAGCGCGAAGGACACAGAAGACCAGTGATTTCTGCATTTTCAACTGAGGTACTGGGGTCATCTCACTAGTGAGTGCCGGACAAT
>NW_012110920.1:551861-603886 GCF_000951035.1 Colobus angolensis palliatus | reverse complement strand
AAAAAAAAAAAAAAAAAGAAATGGTCTCTTTGGGGAGGTTGCATTTGAGGAAATCCTCAATGACTTGTCTTTTCTTTGTAGATTATTCTTTGGACTCAGACTCTGCTTTGGATTGCCTTCTTTCAGCTTTGCTGCTTTGCTGAAGGCTGTGCATCAGAGGTGCTTCTACCTAAGAGGACTTCCACCCCATAACCTCTGTCACTCGCCGGCCACTCCTTCCAGTACTAACCCCCAACTCTCCCTCCACCTCTTTGACCCTACCAGCAAGACTAAGTAAGATCTCTGCTTACTATCCCTTCACCAACTCCATTCTTGAATAGTTTCTAAGAAAAAGAATGCTCCACTTTTTGAGGCTTGTCTTTCCGTCTCTGAAATGTTTTTTAAGAAAACTTTTTAAAATATAATGAGCTGCATTTAGTTCTCTTGTAATTTCTTCCCCTAATTGAACCCATTGGTGTAATGCAGACCTAATCTAATTCCTTTGCATGTGATGACTCTTCAGATATTTGACAACAGCCACTGTGTCCTCCGCATCTGCAAGATCCTTCTTTCTTAAACCAAACTTCCTTATTAACTCTGAATCAATCATTCTGCCTGAATGTGGCATTGAATCTCTCTCTCTTGCTTTATCTCCTCCATATTCCCTTTACTTTGTCTATTATTCCTCAGATGTGGAATACATCTTCTATTATTCCATAGAAGAATATATCCTCTATTATACATCCTGTCTATTATTCCTCAGATGTGGAATACATCCTCAGATGTGGTTTGAATATAGGAAACAAAGAACTTCTGTGTTTCCTCTCTCTACTTACTATTCATCTATGATGCAGCCTACATGAACAAGGGGTTATTTGTTTATTTATCTTTGAGATGGAGTTTCACTTTTGCTACTCGGGCTGGAGTGCAATGGTGCGATCTTGGCTCACTGCAACCTCCACCTCCCAGATTCAAGTGATTCTCCTGCCTCAGCCTCCCAAGCAACTGAGATTACAGGCACAGGCCACCATGCCTGGCTAATTTTGTACTTTTCGTAGAGACAGGGCTTCACCATGTTAGCCACGGTGGTCTCGAACTCCCGACCTCAGGTGTTCCGCCTGCCTTGGCCTCCCAAAGTGCTGGGATTACAGGTGTGAGCCATTGTGCCTGGCCTTATTTCCTTGTTTTCGAATACTAAAGTCACTTTAAAAATTTAAATTGAGTTAAATCAATTCCTGACCTCTTCTCCAACTATTTTCTCTTCACATTTGTTGCAGAGAAAAATGCCCCCTCTGTTGCTGCACTTACTTCGCATTAACGGTATATCAGACATTTTTCTAAGGCTTAAAATACATTTAATTCTTAAACAACTATCTCAGGATGGCATTATAATTAACCCCACTTTATAGAAAAGGAAAGCAAGTCACAGTGAGGTTAAATCACTTACTTAAAGTCACATGACTCTTTGATTGTGGCCATGGTAGGATTTGAACCCTGACAACCTGACTCCAGAGTTTGGGCTCTGAACCATTATTCTATAATGCTCTCAATCTCACTGCCATCAAGTACAGAACTTTTCATCATCCTTGTAGCATTTTATGTCTTTAGATTTGCTTCAACCTCTCATATCTGTCAGAATTCTTTTGTGTTCCTGGTAGTATCATCCAATATATTCAATATCTCAAAAAAGTTTGTGCCTTCGATAAATATAAAAACAATCTATTAAATTACACTCTATCTATCTATCTATCATATTTCATATATCTTCATCAATCCATTTGTAAGTGTGATATATTATCAATCATCTATTCACGTGTCCTGAGAGCCATCGGGGATGAGAATTTCACTAAAGCTCAAGTTAAATGCTTGTTGTCTGTGGCTTCCCTTCCAGTATTTTTTAAAATTTTTCATGTTCTAGCGAAGATGCATGATGACTGGCAGATGCCCTGGATCTGCTATACAGAAACAAAGAACAAGTATCAAACTGGATGTTAAACAGAAATTGTATGACCTTCATGTTTCTTTCCAGGTAATGATCGTGAAAACAAAGGGTAAAGGTTGGCAGACAATTAAGTGCCACTGAAGTCCTTTGACATTGAGCAGGACATCATAAACATATTTTCAGTTTGGAGGGATTTGACTATTCTGTATCTGGAACAAATGATAGCTATAGGTATGCTAAAAATCCAGGAGATTGGAAGAAAATGTGAAAGCTATTGGCACTGTAGGATGCTGGGACTGCAACTTTTATAAGAACTCTGTCATAATGACCCATAAAGGTGCGTTTCCAGTTAGAAAATGAATGCATGTTTTGCACTGAAAGAGGTATGAATGTACCCCATAATATATAACATTACGTAACATTTAGCCAAAATAAGTGGTTGCTAACTGTTAGTTTCTTTAGCTTTCTACTAAGTCAAGTGTTAGTATACTTACCAATTTTGGATTCCCACAGGGTACAAGACAGTAGCCAGACAGTCTTTTAAACTATCCTAGTATAGGGATATTTGGAGACAACAACTATAGAACAAAATGTTTGTTTTGCTTACTACCTTGTCCCTGGAGCAGGGCTTCTCAATAGAGGCACTATTGACATTTGCATTGGATAACTCTTTGTTGTGGGAAACTGTTCAGTGCATTGTAGATGCTTAGAGAATGTTAGCCTGATCTCAACTCACTAGATGCCAGTAGCATCCTCTCAGTTGTGATAACCAAAAATGTCTCCAGCCACTGTCAGATATCCTCTAGACAGAAAAATTCCCCACCGTTGAGAAACACTGAGTTATAACATCAAATATAACAGACACTCAAGTATTTGTTAATGATTAAAAAATTGGATGAATGAAATTTTTCCTGAGGTCCATAATCATATAAATTTTTCATTGTCTAATATATCAATAATGCAGGAAAGGGGAAGGGAGTTAGAAATTAGGTTTTTAAAAGGAGCAGTTTTGTTAGATCTTATGCCTGGTCAACAGGAACATGCATTTGAGGTTTAATGCTACACAAACCAACAGAAATCATTCTATTTTGTGAGCCTTTGAATTACCCACCTACCAGGACTTCTCCCTGTTGGTGACTAAAATTCCACCAAAGTAGATGCTTTTTACTTTGAAGTTCCATTTTCCTGAAGAGTTCTTTTAAAAAATAAATACACCAGGTAGAAATAATTGCTGAATCCTTATTGTTAACAAGAAAAGGATCATGTATTTGATTTTCTTCTATGTAACTATGAGCACTGAGGGAGTCCTTGGGATTTTGGAGATTTTAGAGGTCACATTGCAAAAAGGTGAGGGTAAAGACAAACTTCACTAACAACTGAATTTTATCAAGTGGTTCTCATCAGAGTTATTTGTTTATTAAATAAACACACAGTCTCTAGGATGCTTTCTTTGCATGTTCCTTCTTCGAGGACATGTAGAAAACATTAAATGCCCAAATATTCAAAATCATGACACCCCGAAACTTGTTTGCTGCTTTAATTGCTAATTTCATGGTTATCATTCTTAAACTGTAGTTAATTTGAAGACTGTATTTTCCAATTTTGTATTTCCAAAATTGTTGATATCTGTGAAGAATGAGTGCTGAAGCCTCTCAGATTTGATTCTAACAAGAAGTCTCAGCTAAGCCATAGTCTTTAAGCATATGCTGTTAAGGTGCTTTCTTCGGTACAGGCATTGATATCTGTTATTCAAGCCCTTGCTTGAGTTGATTTCTGCTTGTTATTCATTAAAAGGTATGTGTTAAAATAAGCACGCCCTGATCTGAGCCTCTCACTTAGATGTTGTTTCTCTTTTTCCAGCAGAGTTGCAGTAATCATACCTACTAGAGAATGAGGGCATTTCCTTTGGTCAGTATATAATTACCAAGATAGTCATTATCATCACTACAAAGGGCAACAGGGATGTTTCTTACAGAGAAAAATTTTACATGGAGCAAAGTGAGCTATTCATAGTGGTAGATAGCTACCTTTCAAGCTATCCATAGGGTAGTGTATTCAGTTCAATTCAATGTCCATTTATCATATACCTATTGATATTGAGGGGAGAAGATTCAACTAAATAAAGCTACTTACTGGGCAGAGGAGTAGATTTCCTTTCTGAACAGTTAAATGTTATGGGCCATTTTTTTTGTGTTCACTTACCTTGTCCTTGACAAAATAAAAGCTAATTTTGGCAAAATTAAGAAGATTTCACAATCAGAGATATCAATATCTCTATGGCCTCTCTGGGGTCGGCACCATACTAGTCTTTAATGTTTCTGGAGGTCTTTCTAGACTTATTCATTGATCTGTGTGAGAAAACATTCTGATGAATGATCTAGTATGCAAAATGTCCATAGTGTTGGTAAATATCCTTACCTCCTGCAGCTGGTTTCTTTTATAATCTGTGTTTGTCTCATGAAAAGAAAGGGCAATTTATAATTTCTTATTAAATTTCTCGCTTGCATGAGTGTCTCTAGGCTTTTGTTCATGATTTATATCTCAAAGCAATGCAATGGATTGCCCATAGGAATCTGTTTGCTGGATGGTGGTCATGTTTGTCTCGGGAGTCTCAGGATCCACTTTGGTCAAAAGGACATATTTTACAGCTTTCTGAGGAGGGGTAAGATATTGTAATGCCCAAAATTTTGAGTATCATGCTGTTGTTTGTGATGTACACCTTTATTCACTCATCTGGAGAGTTCCATCTTCCTGTAGTCTTGCTATTTCAGATGAAACAGACTTTGACAATAAAGACAGACAACAAATCCTTCAGTCCTGTTTTACTTTTGTTGGGCAGTAGTCTTTCATTGAAGAAAAGGGAAAAAATATTTCAAAAATGTTTTAAGTGCTGTATATGTTGTAAAGTATAGAAACTAACTCTGCCTTTAGGAGTCCTTAAATTTCTTCATGGTAAGGGCTATTGTATTTTTACTATATTTACTTGAGAATTGTAGATATTTGTCAGGTGGTAGATAGAAACTCACAGAACAAAGCATCCTTTACAATGAAACATAGAAGTGGCTCACGTGCTTCATCAACCAGAGTGCAGCCCATTGTTCCCAAAGGACAAGCACCAATTATGTTACCTGTAAGTTCTATGAAGTTTCCCTCCACACCCAAAAGAAGAGGAAAAACATGGCTCCCATATTTCACCATATTTCTCTCTTTTAATGTTTTTTTCCAGTTTCTGCCCAAGAACCTTGTAAGAATTTTTGACTGCTTATTAAAATCAAGAATTTAGGAGAAGATATTGGTAGCAAAAATTGTGGCTGAGGCACATGCCAATCACTGAGTTCCGTTAATTGGAGGTGAATTATAATAATGGGATTAATTTTTGCATTAGATATACTCTAGCCCCTTTGGAAATTACTTAGTGGGAATGTCCATTTATATTTTAGAAGCAGAAGTGGAAACCAGCACACTTGAATTTTCTTGTCTGCAGAAACTTTTATATTAGTGGGATATACCAATATACCTTACCTACAAATCCTAATCTCTTTTAGGAGTGTGGAAGAATATTTAAAGCTGTTTTCCATTTGGCCATAACTATCTTTGGAAACACTGTTGCTTGAGGACAAAATGTGTATGCAATTGGGAGTGTATGCTTAGTGAATAAAAAAATTTACATCTGCAATGCAGTTTAAATAAACACTCCAATGAATACATTGAGTGCAATACAATAGGAAATATTTATTTATTTTTCTGAGTTTTGTGACATATGTCAATGTGAAGCCTATACAATGGGCAAGACTGTTTTCCATATTTTCAGTATATGAATGTCAAACCTGGAGCCTTTTTATTTGCAAAAGTGGCCTCCTTGGCATTAAATAAACCTTGCATAGATTATGACATTCATTCCACAGCGTAAGAGCTTATTTAGAAAGAGGTGAGCTTGTGTTTTATACCTAAGTCTTAGCTTGCATGTTATACACACACACTTTCCTAAGTACAAGCCAAGTTAAACAGCATTTCATTGTAACCTTTAAACATTTTTCAGCATAATGACTAGCTGTGACATGAATAAGTGTGCCAAAAAAGCCCTTCAACAAACCTATTCTCATGCTTCATTTACATTATTCCCAGAACACAAAATCGTAAGATATTAAAACTGGATAAGACTGTCAAATGAGGTATACTCACCTGACAGTTCTGTCACTTTAAATTGCTTAGTTGTTTATGCTGTGGTTGCAATCTCAGTCCTGTTACTTGTTAATTGTTAATTGCTTAGTCAATGCAGTTGTATCACAACAAATTTATCAGGATTTTAAGAGAAGAACTGTCTCTCACTTGGATATGAAATTACTTTGATGGATCAAAGGTGATTATTATCATTAAATGTGACAAGCACAAAATAAAAATTCTAGTTTTAAATTCCTCTGCAGCAAAGGTGCAATAAAATTCTATATGAAGACTTCTAATAAAGAAATGAAACATCATGTGAGCAGATGACCATCAAATATCATCAAATGAAATATTTTTGGAATAATTGAGAGGTGAAGAACGCTTTAAATATTGGTTGTTAAGCTGAAACGAACACATTGTACTTATTTGCATGTAACTTATGAATGTATTCCTGGGTGTGTGTGTGTGGTCAGATTTGGTGAGTGTTTACTGGGGCATCGGCACTGGGTTCATGACACTGAAGGTTTCCTTAGGCCCTGCCAGTGGAGTTATCCTACTCTTCATTTTAAATTCAGCTTTCTCCTTATGCAAATTTGTTTTAACCACTTGTATCTATGTTTACATTATCTCCTTTCATCTACAATCAAATTCTGAAGAATTTATACCTTTTTCGGGTAGCAGAATATAGTAGTAAAAACAGTAGATAAGTGTCTAAAACTGAACTCATTATCTCCCCAACCCTGTCTTATCTATTCCCTCCAAATCTATTCCTTTTCTTAAATATTTATGTTATTTGTAAATATTACATATTTAGATTATTGGCTCAGGTTTCAAATCTTACCATCATCTCTTACTCCTTTCCCTTATTTCATATGTGCAACTCATCACCAAATCTTTTCCATTCTCCTGTGTTCATCTGACACTCCTCTGTATTCATTGTCATTTTCAGTTCAGGTCCTCACATTATTTCTTCTTCTCTATGACCTTCAAACTTCACCTCCAGCTCAGTATCCATGTTGGTCCATGTTGTGACACCTAAGAAAGGCCCATAGCACTTTTAGGTTACACTGTTGCAACAACAACATTTGCTTCTAAATTATAAATCTGATCTTGTTACTCTTTGCTTAAATCTGCCAGTGGATTCCTATTAACTACAGGGTCAAATCCAAATTTGTTGACTTATAATACCTCATAGGTTCTTGTTATTGATCGAGTCCAGTCCTTTACTGCATTGTCTTATTTCCCCAATACCTTTACTTGTCCCTATATTATGAAAATACTCACCCATACATGATTCCTTGAACCAGTCATTGCATTTTATGACATAGCTTAAATTTGTTTCCTCTCTTCTCCTTGTGTGACTGTTAAACCGTGGATTCCTTGGAAATCCATGATACTCGAAATATCTGCATTATATTTAATTTCCTTATCCACTGTCTTTCCAATATGCCTTAAAGATCTATCAGCATTTATAGTAGCAATTGATGTTTATGAAGTGCTTGTTATGTGACTGGTATAGTTCTACATGCCTCATGTACTTTCTGTAGCTAACTTATAAAGTTCGTAGTCTTGCTCATGATGAGAGACAAAGTGGAAGCAGTGAGATTAGGATTTGAATCAAGTGGTTCTGCATCAGACCCTGGGGTCTTAACCTTGCATTATGTGTTCACCCCATTTGAAATGATTTATATAGATGCATACATCTTCCCCTGGAATGTGAACTTGTTATATTCAGGGACTATTCTCTATGTTTTTATTCCCTAAGCATAAAATGGAACTGAATGTAGAATAGACATTCAGTACATATGTGCTAAATAAATGACTAGGAATTAATCATGGGTTCACCTTCTACCTTTTGAATCATTTGAAAAACTCGTTCAACCTTTTAGAAAATAAAGTTCTTCCTTATATGCAAAACTGGAATTATAATGCCTACCAATATTTCAGAGTGCTCATGGGAAAAATAAATAAGATAATAAGGTTAAAGTGTTTGAAAACATCAAGAGTTACACAAATGAATGGAAAGGACATATTTTTATGAGTAACAATCCAATAAATTGAACAACATGTAAAGGTCTACTATATACAAGACTATTATTGGTGATCTTAGAAATATAAAATGAATGTAATATAATTCTTACCCTTCAGGTATTTAGAATCAGGAAGCACTTAGTAATTATAAATGATTTTTCCTTTCTAAGTACACAGCCTTAATAGAGATTGCAGATCACCTTAGCCAAATACATACAGAAAAATAATTTGATTCATTCATTCATTTATTTATGCTTTCACTTTTTCAATGAATATTAACGCTGCCCACAGTGTGATATGCACACTGCTAGGCCCTGGAGATACAGTGGTTAGGAAGTTAGACAAAGCCCCTGCTATGTGAAGATGAAAGGTAAAGGATATATAAACTCAGACTGTAGAACAAAAGAAATTGAAAAGACAGAGAGTGATAGGATACATGCAACTATTTTACTTTGTCTTTTCTTTGAGGAGATGATTAATATTAAGATTTTTGGGTAAACATCACTAGGCTTAATAATACAATATCCCTTTGGTATGACTATTTATCTAACAAGATGTAGTGGAGACTGTCAATGGTCAGCCAATATCCCCTTTTTTGCCTTTACCACTTTTGTGCATGCCGGCTTGATTTGAAATGGGCAAGATCTGTGTCTTTGGGCTGCTGGAACACACTTTGCCAGCTCATACTACGGCCCAGCAACAGCTGGTTGTTAATGTCCACTCCAGGTAGCCTTTAATCAATAATATGGGTATGGTGGTATAATTACCCCATCCCTTGGGGATAGTTGTATTATTATTCAGAATAATTCTGAAGCATGTATTTTACACTATTTCCCAGGTGTAAAGCTTTAGTTGCCCACTGTGGCAGCTTCTTTCACAACATTCTCCGTACTTGCATTAAGGAACCAAGCAGACTCTAAGCAGTAGTATGATGGTGACTGCTAAGTTGATTGGCCATGCTTCCATAGATTTGGATGGTAAGGAGAAAATAAACTCAAATGACTTTAGAGAGCTTATTACTTAGGCAGATAGCAAAAGCAAGATCAAACAGGTGTTGGCTCCCAATGTCCTGGCCACATCACAGGACAATTGAGAACCAGTGCACACCACATGAACAGAGAGTCACCCTACTGTTGAGGAACCAACCATAAATTCACACCAGGCAGTTTTATGGTTTGTAGCTGTACCCAAAAGGAAAACAGGGTAGAAAGTCCTATGCATCACCAGAAACAGACAAGCTTCATAGCAGCCTTCTACAAGGTAGGGTTCTCCTGTGAGATAGGGACACAGGTGAAAAGTGGCCATATGATGGATTTGAACAAGCTGCCTATCTCCTCATGTTCTTGAGAGGATTACAGGGTTGGATGGTGATGGAGACTTGCTTCTTTTTTGGACTGTGATACACACAAAGCCACCACAGCACCACATTACCACATTCCCCAGCAATTTATCAATACCCCCATTCCCCCATGACACCACCTCCTCCCTCTTCTGGTATTTCTGCCAAATAACCTCTTTGCACTCAGTCTTTGTCTCAGGGACTGCTTTTAGGCAGTGCGGGGGACCCAACCAAGACATTACATCTACAATTACATCTGGGAAAGCTTGGCTGGACATGGGGGCTCACTCCTGTAATCCCAGCACTTTGGGAAGCCGAGGCAGGTGGATCACTTGAGGTCAGGAGTTCGAGACCAGTCTGACCAACATAGTGAAACCCCATATCTACTAAAAAAACAAAATACAATAATTAGCTTGGTGTGATGGCATGTGCCTGTAGTCTCAGCTACTAAGGAGGCTGAGGTGGCAGAATTGCTTGAACCCTGGAAGCAGAGGTTGCAGTAAGCCAAGATTGCACCACCACACTCTAGCCTGGGTGACAACGACTCTGTCTCAAAACAAAACAAAACAAACAAACAAAAAAACAGAGAAAAGAAAGCTGACTTTGTGGAACTGTTAGAATGACTTTGTTATCACAGAATTTGCAAGATTCCCCTTGATTTCAGCTACAGAGTGTGCATGTATTTTGAAAAGGAAAAACAACAACAAATCTATTCCATAAGGTATCCGTTTTGTGAAAGATAGAATCCCTTTTTCTGTTTGTAAAGAAGAAAATGACTTTTGAATGAAAAATTTCGATATCAGGGTTTAAATATGAATGATTTGGGAAGGCAGTATTACTTTAAGAAAAAATAAAGCAGATGTGTGCAGGTATAAGTGTAGACATTTATGGCATAAACATTTACAAAAGGATTGTGCATGCCAAGATGGAGTAGGGCTCTTGAAAATCTGTGACATGAACAGATCCCTTCCTAGGCAGAAGACATGTATTTTTTTTTTCAGCATTGTCAATACCTGCTGTGCACAGGTGGTTTGGGCAGTTGGGGGCTCTTGCACGTAAATATTGTTATTCAGATTCAAATTTAAGCATACAGACTTCACATCTCCCAAGGGTCTCAGTATCTGAACCTACCTAGTTCTGACTTCAGGGGCTCTACTCTGCATTTTGCTATACTTTTTTCTAATACCTATTAATACCTGGAACAATAATAACAGTAATATTAGCTAATTTTTATTGCATATTTGCTTTGTGCTAGACACAATTCCAAGTGTTTTATGTATATTAACTCTTTTAATTCTCATACCAACTTATGACATAGATCTTATTTCTATCACCATATTTTATTTTAGGAAACTTGAGCGTAGTAAGGCTAAGTTACCTTCCCGAAGTCAAAGATTTAATACATGATAAAGGCACTATTTAAATTCATGCAGTTCAATGGGGCATTTGATTTTAAACACTGCTCTTATATTTTACCAGATTCTTTCAAATGATGTTATTAAAAGTACAGTTCAAAAACTAAATTTGATAGTTTTACAAATTCTTTCTCTAGGGTGCCTGTGAAAATGCTTTAAATTTTAAATCCACATGTAAAATTTAAAAGACAAGATTATTTAAAACAGCTTTACTTATAATGTTAATGTCTGCATGCAGAAATCTTATTGGAGAATTGACCTCAAATAGTAGTATCTGACAATGCTGATAAGACAAAGTGATGTTAAAAACAATGAAAACCAATGTTAAGATGCACCATTTCTCTTGAGATAAAAAAAGAAATTAATAAAACCCAATCGTATCTAAAACCAAAAACATGTTTATTTTTCCCACTTTGCTATTAACTCAGTGCTTAAAAAATAGTCCATTCTTAATATCTGTTAGAGTTCAAAGATGTTAATTATAAAATTGTTAGTTAAAATCAATGATTTAAAAATATTAGTTAAAACTAAATTGTTGTCTGGCTTTGCTCTAATTAGGATTATTTAGAGCTTTGCTAATTTAAATAGGTAGACCCCTCAATATAAAAGTAGATTTCTACACATAAATGGCAATAACATCAAAATCAGATGATGACTGTTATTCAGCATGGGTGGGATGGGAGGAGGAAGGGAATCTACAGCTATTAAATGATGATAATATATAGATAATAAAGAGAAAAAAGTTAGAAGACATCAGTTTGCTTGAACTTGATAACATGATTAACTCAAAAACATTTTCCTTGAGAATGTAGAAAGGAGATTGTAGCTGAGCCCCTTGGTGCCAGTGTGTAAGATTTAGGGCTGAACATTAGCTTAACCAATTTTCTTGGATCCACTTTACCACCTGTGATCATTTGGAGCCATATTCCCCAGTAAGCACATATAGAAGAGTTGGGACATATTGAACCAACTATGTTAGTATCACTTAATTTATCATAAAAATAGACTAATGTTAGAAGGGAGAAGCATATGGGCTGAATTCAGCTCATGGTAAAAGAGAAACAGCAGGGATGGACCTAGAAAAAGATCATGGCAATTCTGACTTCTGGCTACTAGTACTAATTACCAGAGTTAACATTACTTAATAGGCATAGGCATACAATAAATGATCAGTTTGACATTCCTCTTCTGATTCAATAACAATTGTTCACCATTTCTGCCCACGAGCAAACAGCCTCTTATTGATTCCTTTTTAAAATAGAGACAGAGTTTTGCACCAACATTTTCTTAGTAGTAAGCAATAGATATAAACTTCAGCTAATTTTAGCAGGATAGAAACGTATTAAAGGTCTATTAGGGAGCTCTCAGTATAGTTGGCAGGAATGGAGAATCAGATTAAGTGCTTAAAAGCAGGATTTACACCCAAGGCACACTTCAGTACTGCTCTGGTGATAAAACTGTTGCTGCCTTCATTTGTACGAGGTGCCATAGTTTGCACTCTGCCAACATTTCAACCTTATCACAACTGCTAATGCTGTCAAGAAAGATACCATGCCTCTTGCATCGTTAGCTTCTGAATAAAAGTCTGACTTTGGTGCATGTAATTGGCAGAGCCTAGGTCCATTGTTTATACACTAGCTTCAAGAGACCCTGGGAAGTGAACATCTTATCTTTTCTCACTTCTGGGTTGGGAATCCATTTCTGTTGCTATGAAGACTCATGAATTGTGGAATTGCCCCATATGGGAAGGATGCCAAGATCTAAGTGGCCAAAAAGAATGATTGTCTAGTTCATGACATCTTTATGTAAAGCTCTTCTGAAGAGCCTCTGGCTTCTGGTCTTGTCAGAAAAATCAAGTTAAGTAGTCTCTGAAAATGCTCCAAGGATTCTTACTAAACTCTGTTGCTCAAATAATAGATCTCTCAGAGATATTGACATGATCTTGAATTAAAATTCCTAAACTCATTCATATCTAAGTGGATATCAATAACTCTATCAGTTTTCATAAAGAAATTAGATGGCACTTTTTTCTTAGTATTTTTTTTCCCCAGGCTAGAGTGCCATAGCGTGATCTCAGCTCACTGTAACCCCCACCTCCCAGGTTCAAATGATTCTCCTGCCTCAGCCTCCCGAGTAGCTGGGACTACAGGTGTGTGCCACCATGCTCAGCTAATTTTTGTATTTTTAGTAGAGATAAGATTTCACTATCACGGCCAGGCAGGTCTTGAACTCGTGACCTCATGATCCGCCTGCCTCAGCCTCCCAAAGTGCTGGGATTACAGGTGTGAGACACCACACCCGGCCTCTTAGTATATTTTACCTACAGTCCTAAACTGTAAAACTTCCTTTAAAGCTTGTATTTCTAAAATTTTCTCAAAGCAATAAGAATATGAGTAAATATTATATTGAACAGTACTTTGAACTTTCTGTATATATGGAGCACACATGATTGGGCAGAAAATTTTTGTGTCATGAAATTCAATTTTTCATCAGATATAATGTGTGAGATAATACAAACACAGTCCCAAAATTTGTTTTCCAGCTGCAAGCAATAATTATTTTCTTAAGCGATATATATTTTCATGACATTAACATAGGGAAATGCCCATTCAACAAAATTTGTCCAAAATGGTAGTTGGATTAACACCATTAATGCTTCTGTAATACGCTCTGTGCACTTTCAATTTTTAAAGAACATTCATGTACGTAAATGAAGATGGGGGAAGAATGTAGAGTTTGAAACCACATAAACATGTTTACCAGCTCTGGATCTGCTATTTAACAACTTTCTTACTTAATTTATTTGACCTCTCTGAGTTTATATCCTTGTCTGTAAAAATGAGAGTGATAATATCTTTCATGAAGGACTGTAGTAGGAATTACCTGAGAAAATGCAAAAGCACACTGCATAGCCATGGGCATTTTGTGGTCTCAATAATAGTGGTGGTTACTTTCAATTTTAGATTAGGGTACTTTAATGAAAACAAGAGGCAAGAAGTGAAGGAAAATACCTTTAAGATACTTATTGCATAGACTCTCTGCTTTCTAAAAGAAATGGAGGAACATTGCTTGGAGTCTCCACGTTCTGGAACCTACAAGGATAACTGGGGCCTTTTCTATAAGACACCAGCATGTACACATCAGGGTTACCATCAAGAAATAAAGCTAACACACATACATACACACATTAAATAAACTGGGCTGAGGCAGGTAACCATGGGGCAGAAATGGTCAGATTGAAAGAGTCTAATGGTCATAACTACTGAGTTATTATCTAAAATCAAATAGTCAGGCCAGTGGAACTTCTGATGGATTTTTGTGTGGCGCTGACCTGGCATATACAGTGTCTTAATCCTCAACTGAGAAATGTGATCAACAGAGAAGCCCACCAGCCACTTTAGAAAATAGCACCACCTAATAACTTCACAAAAGGCAGCAGGTGTTAAGATGGGAAGGACTTGGAAACTTTTGTGTGTATGTATGCATGTGTGAGTGTGTGTGTGTGTGTGTGTGTGTGTGAGACAGAGAGAGAGACAGAGAGAGAGAGAGAAAAGAGAGAAATAGCAGTGAGTTAGAGACATTGAATTTCACATTAAGAAACTTGGCTTAAAAATCTCCTCCCCACTTACTAGTTGTGTAATCTTGGGAATAGTATTTTACCTCTTCCACCATTATTATTATTGAAATAAAGATTAAAGTAGTACTTTTCAAGATAATTACAATGAAAGTTAGCTGTATTTAGGCACAAGAAATCATCTAGAACAGTCCTGGTAATTATTTGGTGTCTAATAAATATTCAGTCTTTAAAAATTACATTATTATAAATGTCATTATTTATCTATTTCGATTGGCCTATGCTGAACAGGTACCTAAATAGTTTGAATATTATCTAATTATTGAAATAAATTTTATCATTTTACTAAATGCTAAATTCTAATAGCTAAAGCATTCTGAAAGTCAATAAATATTTTCTCAAACAAACCAAATGCTTTTCTCTCAAAGGACTGTGTTTCTCTTTTTCCCTCTTTTCACAGCTCATTTATCCTGATACCTAGACATCGTTATTACATTTGAGCTCTTTCTGAAAGCCCAGCAGGCATTTCCACAAAAGTTCTCTTTGCATGCACTGTTTCCCCTCCTGATCTCCTCTGTGAAATGCAGTTGAATTATTTATGTGTGCCATGCTTATTATTTATGTGCTCCACAGAGTGGAGAGCAAGAGGGAGTACTAACATTTATTCCCCAAGTGGGAGGAGTCCGTAGGAACAAAAAATGTTAGGCCAAATAAATCACTTAGTAGAATGAAAACAATGGAGTCTTCCACCAAATGCCATTAGCTCAGGACTCAGAGTGTCAGGAAGAAGACATCTAAACCATTTGGCCCACTCAAATGAAGGACACGAACATCCTTTCCCGTGGCACCAAGGAATCATGGGTTAAATAAAATTAGGTGTAAGATACTGAGTAAAGTTGAAGTCCTGAACTTACTTTGATTATTTGCATGGGTGAGCCTGACAAAGACTCAACTCCTAATGACAGAGCCCATTAATAGGGATTGTGTGGTTTTGGAGGCAAGAGATGGAAAGCTGATAAAGTCGGAGAAATTAAGGAAACCGTGCTACTAAGTGATTTTGTTTATCCATGGTGGAGCTTTTAGAAACAAAGAAAAGGGAAATAGAACTCTTCTTCTGAGAAAGATAGTAACTTCTTTCTTTCCTTTCTCTACCACAGGTATTTACACCATAGTTATTTTTTAAAAGATGTGAGGATTCTGTGTAATGCAAAAATTCACAATATACCACAGTCAATGACCCAAGCAAACAAAAGGGGAAAGATTTTAGCTCTTACATGTTTCCTGTGAGATTTTGAAATACAACTTCAGAGTATTAATTACAGTCAAGTTAGATGAAACCAAAGGGCTAACCATTGTGTTGATTCAATTTCATAAGGGACTGAGGTTTTAGTGAGATTTCAATTCATTTTCTTTCTTCTGCAGGTTAAGTTACTGTAAGTATAGAGTGGATTCTGGTAACATATGTCTATGCTTTTTTCATTGAATGAGTTTTGCAAAGTTGCCTCAGAGAATTTCCAAATTGAAAAGAAGAGATGTGTATTGGTAGTTTTTATAGACAGAGTGCACCTAAATACAGAAACTGTATCTAGATCAACACAAATCTCTCACTACCCATGGGAAATAATTCAAAAGTGTATGCTAGACCAATAGTGGGTCAGGAACATTATCTTCATAAGAAAGATAGCACATTATACTTACTTCCCATTTTCACTATTAATTCTTTGTTACCTTAGGCAAGTCATCTGGGAGAAGGGATTTAATAATAAGAAAATATGTGTGTCCTTCCTTTCCTAAGTTGGCCAAGGGCACATTTCACTGCTTGAGTTGCTCTACTCACTAAGAAATAATTCAAGCTCTGTGCTTCTGTACAATTTATGTTTTACTTGGAACAAGAATATGAAAGGATCTATTTGCTATGCTCACTTTAATTTTGCTTAATATTGGAAGGCCTAACTTTATGCAATTGTAATTTTAAGCCCATACATTTATAGATAAAATTAATTTCTTAAAATATATTCCATCATATAACATATTTTATAATGCATAATGATGGGATCCATTATTCCTTATCCTAAACAGCATCTTCCTTTCTATTCTTTGCATGATTTGGAATACCCAACAATTAATTACAAAATATTTGTTGAACATTTTTATGGAGAGAGTATCCAAACTTTCTTTGGCTTCTGAAAGCCAAGAACAACCTCAATTTTAATTTTGTTCTGGCCACTGTAACAAAATATCTTTGACTAGATAATCTATAAGCAACAGAAATTTATTGCTTGCAGTTCTAGAGGCTTGTAAATCCAATATTAAGTTGCCAGGAAATTCAGTGTTTATTGAAGGCTTGTTTTCCTGCTCCAAAGATTGCACCTACTTGCTGTGTCCTTACATGGCAGAAAGGCAAAAAAGGGATAGATTTTTCTCATGCCCTCCTATAAGGGCTCTAATTTCATTCATGAAGGTAGAGTTCTCATGGCCTCATCATCTCCTAAAAGCCCTACCTTTAAATACTATTGCACTGCGGATTAAGCTTCACATGATTTTTGAAGGGACACAAACATTTAAACCATAGCAACACTCCTCACAATCTTATGACTACTCATTACTTTCTCTATACTCCCTCCATGGACAATCTCATCTTGTCCAGAGTCTCAATTACCAACAAATTCCAGTGATTCTCAAATTTATATTTCAAGTTCATCCTTCTGAGTTCTAGATCTTTAAGACATTTATAATTGAAAGTTCAGAACTAAATGAATTTATCTAATTTGGCCATCTATCCTCTCCCAACCCCCATACACTTGCTCTTTAGTCTGTCAGCCCCAGATTAATTGATCAGAACATTATCAGATTTGCAACCCAAACAAACATATAGGCTTTTCCTTGTTCTTTTATCCCTATGTCCAGTTACAACCTTTCCTGAAGTCTACTTTTCAAGTCATTTTCATCAATTTTCTCTTTTCTCTTTTCCTGCTGCCCTTGTTCTCTTAAACCATCACCTAGTGCAGTGATTTCCAAGAAGGACCACATACGTACACTTGAGGGTGGTCCATGGAAACCAAGGAAGAATGTTTTAGAATTTTTTTTACTTATTACATAGAAATAAATAATTCCTTTACATTTTACTTGTTTTTTAAATTTCTACATGGCTTTTATGGCATATACTTTAGAAGAGTATATAAAAACATATTGTAAAATATGCATGTATGAGAATGCATGCTCAATTTTTAATGATAAAGGTTCATCATCAAAAATGTTTGGAGACAACTGAGCATTGTTGGAATCTTCTATTAGGTGATTTGTCTCTGTATTTACATTCCCCAACCTATTTTGCACAATTATTAAAAATATTGCTGGTATGAATATTGGATAGAACCTTTTTCTTGCCAAAGTAAACTGTGTGCTTCATTATCAACTCTAAATGTACTTTTCCCATTTCCTCTCTCACCATTTTCCCTATCGTATATCCTTTGTATTGTGCCAGGTGAACGTTAGCATTCTGCCAGATGCTGTCTCATTCATGATCTGCCATCTTTTTGTGTGGGCTGAGCCTTTTCTTTTTCGCCTAGCAAACTACTGCTCTTTAAGACCCTGGTCAAAATCACTTCCTCCTGAAGACTTCTCTGACTCTGGAAATAGAATTAGTCACATTCTTGTGTAAAAGAAATAAATTTCTGGACAGTGCTATGATAGCATGAACTGGGTTTTATGTTATTCATCCTTATACCATCCACCACTCCTAGTTCATTGGTTGCCATGCAAGACAACTAATGAATTATCTTGCAGAAAATATGTGAATTTAGTGAAAAAATAACAAGAGCTACAGTATCAGGGTATTACTAGAAATTTCACATTATTTTGATATATTTGCTAAGAGTTAGAAAACCAGACTGCTGTCAAGATCCGTAATTCAGTTGTGCTGTATTAAAACAAAGACACTTTCTTAGTATATTTATCTGGGAAAGCCTAATTTTTCAATTTAATCGGTGTTTACAGCATATATTTTAGTTCTTGATGAGTGGAATTTTTCCACAGAGACATCTACCTATACAGGATAAAATATGTGTAATATTTGAGCAAGATTTAATACTATTTCCTACTGCACCAAAACTCGGTGAGAAGAAACGAGTGGATCACTTTTACAGCTACACTGAACTGACAGTAAAGGAGTTTCCATCAGTGTAGCACATTTCCCAAATACCCATGAGTTCTTAGACTACTTGGTCTTTTCTATCCAGCCAAAGGAGGTTCTGCTCTTCAGTGGATCCCAACAAGTGTCATCGGACAGATATGTGTTCCCTTAGGATGTCCCAGGCACTCAGTCTTGTAAGGTTACTTCAGTGTAGACAAGAGTTGCCAGCATATCCAAGCACATCAAGCATGGCCAAGTGTGCATAAAACTCATCTTTTATTTTAAAACATTGGGTTAAACGTTATTCATTCGTTTAACATTTCAATGTTAGCAGCAATGTTTCAACTACTCTCAACAAGTTGTTTCAGCAAGATTGACATTCATAGTTTACAGACTCAAATACTGTAGAGGATGGTCTGAAGACCAGAGAAAATCTGACCACAGAATATTATTTCCTTGGAATACACTAAGCCCTAGGTGGGGAATACCTGAAAAACAATAGTTAGCTAAGAAACTCAGTCATCCTGGTTGGCCTCCTATAGGTACATTTTTGTTGAAAAGTGAGGGAGGAAGGTATTAGTTTATACTTTAAATGTCTCAATCTCTATTATATCAGTATATAATTAATATCTAATATATATAGTAGTTCTGTGTAATTTTACTACATGTGTAGATGGCACGTGTAGGTTTCTGTAACCACTACCACAATCAAGATACAGAACTCTTTCACTATTCTACTATCTGAAGATCTCCCTCATGCTACTATATAATCAATCACATTCATCCTTCCTGCCCCACCATGATCACTAACCTCTAATCTGTTCTCCACCTCTATAACTTTTTTATTTTGAGTGTTATATAAATGAAATAATTAGTATGTAACTCTTAAGATTGACTTTTTTCACACAGCATAGTGCCCTTGTATTGATAGTTCATTCCTTTTTATTGGAACAGTATTCCATGATATAAATGTACAATAGTTTGTTTAATCATTCACCTATTTTAGTATATTTTGGTTGTTTCTAGTTTGGGGCTATTTCCTATGGACTGTAAAATACATTACAGCTATTTTATAATATGTATCTTTTAAGCCAACATCTGAGACTTTGTAAGATTTTGTAAGTTTATTTCTATTGACTAGATTTTTTAAAATCTTAATTATGGTCTGTGTTATATTTTCATGGCCTAACTGTTATCTCCCCCTTTTTTCCCCTTTTCTTTCTTATTTTTCTTTTTGGCAAAATGACTTTGTTTAATTAATGAAACAGGTTTCCATATTAGCTTCTGGTGTGGTCTTCTAGATATTTTCATGGTGTTTTATAATATCTTCTTTCCTTAGTTATTCTTTTAATTTCATTTATGTGTATCACAATTCCTCACATTTCCTTTTTACATTTGGTAAAAGAGTCAGACAATAAATTTTTATGGGAAAGTATTATTCTTGGCAATAAAGATAACACTGTATTTCAAGTCATATATTCTTAGGGGTAAGTAAGAGTTATTATTTTTAAGTATGTTTTAATTTTTATACTAAGAGATTTAAATGCGTTTTTATTAAAGTTGCAGCTCAAAATTACTTTTGCTTTGAAGCACTTCATGAACTTCAAAGCAGAGGCAAATATTCCAACTATGATATTCCCCAAATTATATAAATATGTCTATCACTATGCTGATTATATTTATCATGTTGATTGATTATAGTTATTTTGAGCATAGACTTTTTTCTGTTTGATATTACAACCCTAAGGTAATGCACATGAAGGTAGGAAATACATTTTATTCACTTCTATACATTTTATTTATCTATTTATTGTTTAAGTTTGAGTTCTGGGATATATGTGCAGGATGTGTAGGTTTGTTACATAGGTAAACATGCGCCACAGTGATTTGCTGTACAGATCAACCTATCACCTAGGTATTAAGCCCGGCATACATTAACCATTCTTCCTGATGCTTTCCCTCTCCCAGCTCTGCACCCCCCAACTCTGACAGGCCCCAGTGTGTGTTGTTCTCCTTCCTGTGTCCATGTGTTTGCATTGTTCAGCTCCCACCTATACGTGAGAACATGCAATGTTTGATTTTCTGTTCCTGTGTTAGTTTGCTGAGGATAACAGCTTCCAGCTCCGTCCATGTCCCTGCAAGGAAAGTAATCTCATTCTTTTTTATGGCTGCATAATTTTCCATGATGTATATATATCACATTTTCTTTATGCCGTCTACCATTGATGGGCATTTGGGTTGATTCCATTTCCTTGCTATTGTGAATAGTGCTGCAGTGAACATACATGTACTTGTATCTTTGTGATAGAATTATTTATATTCCTTTGGGTATACATCCAGTAATGGCATTGCTGGGTCAAATGGTATTTGTGGATCTCAACCTTTGAGGAAGCACCACACTGTCTTCCAAAGTGATTGAACTAATTTATATTCCTACCAACAGTGTAAAAGCATTCCTATTTCTCTGCAACCTCACCAGCCTCTGTTGTTTCCTGACTTTTTAATAATTACATTCTTACTGGCATGAGATGATATCTCAGTGTGGTTTTGATTTGTTTTACTCTAATGATCAGTGATGTGGGGTTTATTTTCACATGTTTGTTGGTCACTTAAATGTCTTCTTTTGAGAAATGCCTGTTTATGTTCTTTGGCTCTTTTTTAATGGGGTGGTTTGTAATTTTCTTGTAAATTTGTTTACATTCCTTGTAGATTCTGGATATTAGCTCTTTGTCAGATGGATAGATTGCAAAAATTTTCTCCTGTTCTGTGGGTTATCTGTTCACTCCAAAGATAGTTTTTTTGCTGTGCAGAAGCACTTTAGTTTAATTAGATCTCATTTGTCAATTTTTGCTTTTGTTGTAATTGCTTTTGACATTTTTATTATAAAACCTTTGCCAGCTGGAAGTGGTGGCTCACCCCTGTAATCCTAGCACTTTGGGAGGCCAAGAATGGTGGATCATGAGGTCAGGAGATTGAGACTATCCTGGCTAATATGGTGAAACCCTGTCTCTACTAAAAATACAAAAAATTAGCCAGGCATGGTGGCATGCACCTGTAGTCCCAGTTACTCAAGAGACTGAGGCAGAGAATTGCTTGAACCCAGGAGGCAGAGGTTGCAGTGAGCCAAGATTATGACACTGCACTCCAGCCTGGGTGACAGAGCAAGACTCCATCTCAAAACAAAAACAAAAAACCTTTGCCCATGCTTATGTCCTGAATGGTATTGCCTAAATTTTCTTCGAGGGGTTTTATAGTTTTGGATTTTATATTTAAGTCTTTAATCCATCTTGAGTTAATTTTTGTATAAGGTGTAAGGAAGGGGTCCAGTTTCAATTTTCTACATATGGCCTGCCAGTTCTCCCAGCATGATTTGTTAATAGAGAATGCTTTTCCCATTGCTTGTTGTTGTCAAGTTTGTTAAAGATAAGATGGTTGTAGGTGTGCAGTCTTATTTCTGAATTCTTTATTCCATTTTACTGCTCTATGTGTTTGTTTTTGTGTCAGTACCATGCTGTTTTGGTTGCTGTAGTCTTGTAGTATAGTTTGAAGTTGGGTATCATGATGCCTCCATCTTTGTTCTTTTTCTTAGGAATGCCTTGGCTATATGGACTCCTTTTTGCTTCCATACACATTTTAAAGTAGTTTTTTCTAATTCTGTGAAGAATGTCAGTGGTAGTTTGATGGGAATAGCATTGAATCTGTAAATTACTTTGGGTAGTATGGCCATTTTCATGATACTGATTCCTCCTATCCATGAGCAAGGAATGTTTTTCTATTTGTGTCCTCTCTGCTTTCCTTGAGCAGTGGTTTGCAGTTCTTGAAGTGACTTCCCTTGTTAGCTGTATTCCTGGGTATTTTCTTCTCTTTGTAGTAATTGTGACTTGTAGTTCATTCGTGATTTCGCTCTCTGCTTTTCTGTTGTGGGTGTGTAGGAATGCTAGCAATTTTTGCACATTGATTTTGTATCCTGAGACTTTGCTGAAGTTGCTTATCAGCTTCAGAAGCTTTTGGGTTGAGATGATGGGGTTTTCAAGGCACAGGATCATGTCATCTGCAAACAAAGACAGCTTAACTTCCTCTCTTCCTATTTGAATGTGCTTTATTGCTTTCTCCTGCCTGATTGCTCCAGCCAGAACTTCCACTACGATGTTGAATAAAAGTGGTGAGAGAGGGCATCCTTGTCTTGTGCCAGTTATCAAAGGAAATGCTTCTGGCTTTTGCTCATTCAGTCTGATATTGGCGGTGGGTTTGTCATAGATGGCTGTTATTATTTTGAAGTATGCTCCTTCAATACTTAGTGTATTGAGAGTTTTTAACATGAAGAGACATTGGATTTTATCGAAGGCTTTTTCTGCATCTATTGAAGTAATCATAGGGGTTTCATCTTTAGTTCTGTTTAGGTGGTTAATTATGTTTATTGATTTGTGCATTTTGAACTAGCCTTGCATCCCAGGGTTGAAGCTGATTGATCATGGTACATAAGCTTTTTAATGTGCTACTGAATTTAGTTTGCCAGTATTTTGTTGAGGATTTTTGCATTAATGTTCATTAGGGATATTGGCCTGAAATTTTCTTTTTTTGTTGTATTTCCTGCCAGATTTTGGTATCAGGATGATGCTGGCCTCATAAAATGAGTTAGGGAGGAATCTCTTCTTTACACTCCTTTGGAATAGTTTCAGAAGGAATGGTATCAGCTCCTCTTTGTACATTTGGTAGAATTCAGCTGTTAATCCATCTCGTCTCAGGCTTTTTGTTTGATTGGTAGGCTATTTATTACTATCTCAATTTCAGAACTTGTTATTGGGCTATTCAGTGATTTAACTTCTTTCTGGTTCAGTCTTGGGAGGGTGTATGTGTCCAGGAATTTATCCATTTCCTCTAGATTTTCTAGTTTATTTTCATAGATGTGTTTCTAGTATTCTCTGCTGGTTTTTTGTATTTCTGTGGGGTCAGTGGTGATATCCCTTTATCATTTTTTATTGTGTCTCCTTGATTCTTCTCTCTTTTCTTCCTTATTAGTATAGCTATTTTATTAATTTTTTCAAAAAAACCAGCTCCTGGATTGTTTTTGAAGGTTTTTTGTGTGTGTCTCTATTTTCTTCAGTTCTGTTCTGATGTTGGTTGTTTTTTGTCTTCTGCTAGCTTTGGGGTTTGTTTGCTCTTGATTCTCTAGTTCTTTTAGTCTTTTTAGTTCTTTTAGTCTCTAGTTCTTTTAGTTAGGATGTTGATTTGAGATCTTTCTAGCTTTTTGATTTGGGCATTTAGTGTTATAAATTTTCCTCTTAACACTGCTTTAGCTGCATCCCAGAGATTCTGATATGTTGTCTCTTTGTTCTCATTGATTTCAAAGAGCTTCTTGATTTTGCCTTGATTTCATTATTTACCCAGGAGTCATTCAGAGGCAGAATGTTCAATTTCCATGCAGTTGTATGGTTTTGAGTGAGTTTCCCAATCTTGAGTTCTATTTTGATTGTACTGTGATCTGAGTGATTGTTTATTATGATTTCAGTTCTTTTGCATTTGCTGAGGTGTGTTTTACTTCCAATTATAGGATAAATTTTAGAGTTAAGTGTCTTGTGCTGAGAAGAATGCATATTTTGTTGTTTTTGAGTGGAGAATTCTATAGATATCTATCAGGTCCACTTGATCCAGAGCTGAGTTCAAGTCTGGAATATCTTTGTTAATCTTCTGTCTCAATGATATGTTCAGTATCGACAGTGGGGTGTTAAAATCTCCCACTTTTATTGTGGGGGAGTCTAAGTCCCTTTGTAGATCTCTAAGAAAGTGTTTTATGAGTCTGGGTGCTCTTGTATTAGGTACATAGATATTTAAGATAGTTAACTCTTCTTGATGAACTAAACCCTTTACCATTATGTAATGTCCTTCTTCATCTTTTTTGATCTTCGTTGGTTTAGTGTCTGTTTTGTTGGAAACGAGGATTGTGACCCCTGCTTTTTATGCTTACCATTTGCTTGGTAAATTTTTTTCCATTTCTTTATTTTGAGTCAATGTGTGTCTTTGCACATGAGATGGGTCTCTTGAATACAGCACACTATTGGATCTTGACTCTTTATCGAGCTTGCCATTCTGTGTCTTTTAATTGGGGCATTTAGCTCATTTACATTTAAGGTTAATATTGTTATGTGTGAATACGATCCTGTCATCATGATGCTAGGTTATTTTGCAGACTTGTTGATGTAGTTGATTCATAGTGTTGGCCTTTGCACTTCAGTGTGTTTTTGTAGTGACTGGTAACAATTTTTCCTTGTCATATTTAGTGCTTTTATCAGGAGTTATTGCAAGGCAGGCCTGGTGGTGACAGATTACCTCAGCATTTGCTTTTCTGGAAAGGGTTTTATTTATCTTTATTTATGAAGCTTAGTTTGGCCAGATATTACATTCTGGGTTGGAAATTATTTTCCTTAAGAATATTCAATATTGGCCTCCAATCTCTTCTGGCTTGTAGAGTTTTTGCTGAGAGATATTCTGTTATTCTGATGGGCTTCCCTTGGTAGGTGACCTGGACTTTCTCTCTGGCTGCTGTTAACATTTTTCCTTCATTTCGATCTTGGCAAACCTGATGATTATGTGTCTTGGGGTTGATCTTCTCATGTAGTATCTTACTGGGGTTCTTTGGATTTCCTGAATTTGAATGTTGGCCTGTCTTGCTAGGTTGTGGAAGTAGTTCTGGATGATATCCTGAAGTATGTTTTCCAACTTTGTTCTGTTCTCCCCATCTCTTTCAGGTACTGTAATCAGTCATCGGTTTGATCTTTCTGCATAATCACATACTTCTTGGTGGTATTGTTCATTCCTTTTCATTCTTTATCTCTAATATTGATTACTCATCTTATTTCAACAAGATAGTCTTCGAGCTCTGAAATTCTTTCCTCCACTTGGTCTATTCAGCTATTGATACTTGCAGTTGCACTGTGAAGTTCTTGTGTTGTTTTTCAGCTCCATCAGATCAGTTATGCTCCTCTCTAAAGTGGTTATTCTGGTTAACAGCTACTGTGATGTTTTATCATGGTTCTTAGCTTCTTTGCATTGGTCTAGAACATGCTCCTTTAGTTCAGTGAAGTTTGTTATTACACACCTTCTGAAGCCTAATTCTGTCAATCCATCTATCTCAGCCTCTGTCCAGTTTTGTGCCCTTGCTGGAGAGTTGTTGCAATCATTTGGAGGAGAAAATGAGCTTTGGCTTTTTGAGTTTCCAGCATTTTTTTCATTGATTCTTTCTCATCTTCCTGAGTGGAGTTTATCCAGCTTCAATCTTTGAGGCTGCTGTCTTTTGGATGGAGTTTTGGTTAGGACTTTCTTGCTGATGCTTTTGTTTTTGCTTCCTGTTTGTTTGTTTTTCTTTTAACAGTCAGATTCCTCCTCCATAGGGCTGCTGCAGTTTGTTAAGAGTCTACTCCAGACCCTATTTACCTGGGTTTCTCCTGCACTTGGAGGTGTCTGCAGGCTGCAGAACAGCAAACATGGCTTGCCAGCTTCTTCTTTTGGGATCTCTGTCCTAGAGCGTCACTGACCTGATGCCAGTGGGAAGACTCCTTTATAAGGTGGCTTGTGACCCCTGTTGTGGGGGTCTCCTCTGGTCAGGAGGCACAGGATCCGGGACCCACTTAGTGAAGCACTCTGGCTGCCCCTTAGCAGAGTGTGTGCACTGCACTGGGAGGAATTCCACTTGTCCAAACTGCCAAGCAGTTTGGATTCCTCAAAGCCAGCAGACATTTGTGTATTTTTTCATAGTGCCTATTACCCAGCACATACTTGCAAAATACTTATTGATTAAATACATAATCAAATTAAAGAATAAGCATATGAAAATGAGATTTGTCTGTATTCCCTAGTGTATCTTGAACAGTATCTTGAACATTATAAGCACTCATGAATTATATAAAAAGATAATTGAAATATTTCATGGAAATCCCTTTAATTTCACTAATTGAAATTCTATCTGCAATGACTATTCCCTGAGCCTTCTACTGTTAGGCAGAGGGAGGCAATATAAAAAACACTAACCTAAGAATCAATTTTAGCTCTGATACTGAATTTTTTGTGATATGATTTTGGACAATTCACTTTTACCTTTACAACCCTCAGTATATTCATCTGTAAAATGAAGACAAGATCCAGCCTACACACTTCCCAGATTGTGCTGAGGATGGGATGAGATGCTCTAATTAAAAGGACTTTGTAAGTAAAAGAGCCTTGTAGAAACATATTGCAATAAATATATTGTCTACAATTTTTGATAAAGTTTTGAAATAAAAAGATAACATTGTATATTTTTATTATGTATGATATGATGTCTAATATAACACTTTAAAGTATATTATGGAAGATCAATTGTATTACATTCAAACGGAAATAATGACTTGAAGGCCCTTTTATTGTGTTGGTCAAACCAATTAGAAGTGAATAGAAGGTCTTTAGCTCATTTCTAAAAATAAATGTTATGAATACACAAAAACGGTTTGATACATTTAAAAATAAATTTTGAAATGCTAAAATATTCAAACTCTAATTTATGCTAAAGTTGTATTCTGGCAAAGTGTTTTAAAAATTAAATACGTCTAAGTATTTATTTTTGAGCCAGAAGTGATAATCAGGTCCTTACATATTTTACTTTATATTTCACTGGGAGAAATTCACATTTCTAAATTCCAGACTAATAGTTGATGTTGGGGTTAATTTAGTTTTTAGCCAAACATAAATCCAAAATTCCAGGTCCAGCACTTGTCTATATCAGAATTTCCCAGTTTCCTTGAAAATTTTTATCCTTTATAGACATTTTGAAGGTGCAATTTCAAATTTGTCTTCAAGTCATTAAAGCAACTCTAAATAGAAGTAAGTAAATTGAGTTCACCAATTATTCTAATATTAAAATTTAATTAAATTTTTAAATAAAATTTATGCAAAATTTAAAGCAATATCTAAGTGTAAGTCTCCATTGGAGGCTTTCTTTTCTTAGACGAGAAAGGCTGGGTGTAAGAGAAAGAGTAATTAGAAACTTATCAGCAACCTTTTAAAATCAAGTGTCTGAAAAAGTTATTTAATTTAGGTTGGAGTTTAACACAACTACTCTTGATTAGTTGTTAAATGAGTATCCATTAATTATTAAGAATAAAATTTGAAGGTTAACATTTAACAATTTTGATGAAATATGCTTTGTGTTGAAGTAGATACTTTTCACCAAATATGTTTAAATAAGTATTTGGTAAAGGCTTCCATTTTGTTACTTAAGACTTTACCTAAAAGGGTCTCATTTTATACTGCTGTGTTCAGATTAACTTGTTGATAGAGTATTAGAATACAAATAGTGAAGTATGCTTTTGAAAACAGCATTTAAGTTAGAACTTACATTTTCAACAATGTTTAAATTTGTTTTAAGGGACACGTCACAACTCTATTAATGCCAATTTGAAAATTTAATCAGCATTTATTGAACATTTATTGAATATTACTATGTTAACAGCATAATGAGGATACCACAGGGGACTCAGGAAGGTAAAATGTATTTCATTTGCCTTCAAAAAATGCCTTCGTTAAAATAGGAGGAATGCAAGGTAGGATGTAATAAGATGCAAAATGGGCCAGATAAAATAATAAGGTTGTTTAGGAAGAATCCAAAATTACAATTGGCTGGAGTGACTACGAGAGATTCCATGAAAGAATATCTTAAGTAGCCTTTGAAGGGTGAAAAACATGAGTATGTGAACACTGAGCAGGAAAAACAAACTATATGCAGAGTAGTTTGAACAAAACTGTAGAAGAGAAACCGTGGGGACAAGTTTGGGAATTGGTGGAGAGTGTTTGCTTGAGTGTTGACAAAAGGTCCTGGTAAAGGGAAAGAGATCTGGTAAAGGGAAATAACTTTTATAAAGAACATTTATGATTTCAATCTAATTATATAAATATGAATTTATGAAGCTAATTAATGGATGACTAGTTTATTTTAAAAAGTAATCTTACCCTTCATGAAAGATTTAAAATAGGTCTCTTTAAAAAGCATCCAGCTTCACTCATAATTTTTATTCACTTATAAAGCACACATTTATATAAAGTACTCCAGAGAGTATATATATTTTGGAAAATTAGATCAGCTATACAATTAACATTAAAGGAGCTCTACCAGTCAGTTCTTTCACCTAACCTGGGTTCATGAAATTATTAACTTCATGTCAATGCCCTTCACTGATTAGCATCATCTGGTTTTATCTTTAGCAAAAGCTTGAGTCTGAATCACAGCAGTCAGGAGAAAGCGTAGACTTTGAGAATATAAAATTTTACCAAACACGGAAGAGAAATAATAATAACAAAAACAATGATAATAATATAAACCATACGTTTTACAGTTTCAGAGAGATTTGTATAGTAGAAAGAGCATGGCTTTGAAGTCAAATCATCATTTTCCAGCAATTTTGCACATCACGCAAGTTAAATTATCTGAGTTTCAGTTGACTTGGTTGTAAAACAGAACTATTAACTGCTTGCTTTACATGATTATTGTGTGGATTGAACTTGGTAACATAAAAATAAAATATTAAGTTCTTGGTAGAGGCAAAACAATTGTTAATCTTCCTCATCTATTTCTTATACACATTATCTTAACAACCTTGTGTAAGGAGTTATCATCTATTCATCCACCAAATATTTTTTGAGCTCTTACTCACATTGACCCTGCATTAGTCTAGTAGGGAAACATCAAACAACAAAACATACAAAAATGCCACATTTATTAAGATTTTAATAACAGAGCTTTGGGAGAAAATTAGTAAATAAAAAAAGAAAAAATGCAGGATATCTTTTTCCTTGAGTTTCAATAACTCACCCAGCATATGCTTTAATTTAGATTGATTGGTTTTGCTTTATTTTAAAACAAGAAAGTCTTTTTGGATCCACAGATTTATTTTACCCTTGTATTACCGAATTCCAGAGAAACAGAAACAACAGGAGATCTCTCTGTCACTCTCTCTCTTTCTCTCTCTCCCTTTCTTCTCTCTCTCTCTCTCACATACACACACACACACACACACACACACGGAAGAGTTGATGTTGCATCTTTAATCCAAAGGCAGTTGGGAAGCAGAATTCTCTCTTCCTCACAAACCTTAGTCTGTTTCTCTCAAGGCTTTCAATTGACTGGATGAGGCCGTCCCACATTATAGAGGATAATGTGTTTTACTCAAGAGTTTACTTTTAATGATTTAAAATGTTAAGCTCATCTAAAAAATATTTTCACAGTGACATCTATATTGGTGTTTGACCAAATATCTGGGTACTGTAGCCTAGCCAAGTTGACATATAAAATTAACTTTATTATTTTTTATGTTAAGAAAATTTTATTCAGTGATTGAGTATAATTTCTTTTTCATTTATTGTATTCCCAGTAATTTTCTGAAGTTTAAAATTTAATAGGTGCAGATATGTAAGGTTATAAAATCATATAGGCTGAAGTGGGCATACTAGTGAAAACTATATAGACATCATATTTTAAAAATATTTCAAAACTAAAATGAAGGAGAAAAAATTATGATTTTAAGTACTTATTTAAGCATACTCTGTCTTTTAAAATATGATTTCTATATAGTTTCATTAGGCACCTATTTCAGACAATGTGAAGAGTTTTATACCCTGCTAAGATGGATATGTTCAACAGACCTTTATTCTCAACTATGTAAAGACTTAGGAAATACAGTACTGTGGTTGCAATATAGGTTTACTCTTTTTTTGTTGTTGTTGAGACGGAGTTTTGCTCTTGTTGTTCAGTCGGGGATGCAATGGTGGAATCTCAGCTCATTGCAATCTCTGCTTCATGAGTTCAAGCGATTCTCCTGCCTCAGCCTCCTGAGTAGCTGAGAGTACAGGCATCTGCCACCACGTCCAGCTAATTTTGTACTTTTAGTAGAGACAGGGCCTCTCCATGTTGGTCAGGCTGGTCTTGAACTCCCCACCTCAGGTGATGTGCCCACCTCAGCCTCCCAAAGTGCTGGAATTACAGGTGTGAGCCACCATGCCCGGCTCAGTTTACTCTTCAAAAGAAGATACATAAATCTAAAATACAAGTTGAAATTTAAAAAAATTAAAAATTAAAAGGGAGCTATTTATCATTAAATATAAATTATGAAGCAAATAATTTGTTCCTGAAAACACTTTATTCATGGGCTGCATTATAAATTATCTTTGTGTTGAAGAGAACACTGGATGAAATAACATATTTTAAGAAGCAGAAAGTAGATAATGGCTTATGTCCTGATTAGTTGTATTAGGGCAAAAGTTCCATGCCTATTTTTGATTGTTCAGTTCTCTATCATATGTGATGATTTTACCTCATGAGTTTTCAAAATTATTTCTTAAATAGATGAGTACTTCTGTGTAAATAGTTTTATAAGAGAAACGCCTTTGTCCATCTGAAATGTAAACTATATTGGAATAAATGTCAAAGTTTGTAAAATAAGTTTGAGATAATTGCATGAAGTCATAAAAGAAGGCTAGGGTAGGAAAGAGAGAATTCATAAATTGTACCTATTATTAATAACTTCAGATGTAATTAAGCTCAGCCAACTCTCTGGCTTGTGTTTTTCTTCCTTTCTTGCTTCGCACTGAGTTCTTTGTTTTGAAAAATATATAAAAACTCATGGTAATTTCTAGTGTTGCAGATCACTTTTAAATGTTATCTCTCTAATGGAGCTGCTTATGGCAAAGTTAAATTATGTAAATGATTCCCAACAGTTTCTGAACTTAAGGCACAACATGGATCTTTGTGTTGACAGCTGGTATAAGTCCTTTATAAACAACAAATGCCCCACTCCATATTGCCTGACAATTAAGAACAAATGAGTGGGGGATGGAGAAGCTATGGAAAAAGTTGTTGGTGAAGACGAAAATGTAGTATTCTAAGATTAAACAACAGGAGTAGTTGCAACATTAGACTAGAATGAAAAAATTTAAGCATTGTCAAAGAAAAATAATAATACAATTCACAAAAATAGGACAAGGAGAGAGAATGCTACTTTCTCACCTTTCATAATGCAGAGTAATCTAAGTTCTCTAATATTGTGAAATATTCAGGACAAAGAAAAAGCAAGAAGTTTTAAATATTCTTTTCATAATGTCTTTTCTTAATATTAAAATGTATTTTTTCTTACAACTTAGATTTAAAGAAAAAATATTTTATGTTAGATCTTGAAGCTTCATTTTCATTTCTTTTAATATTCTTAAAAATTAAATTTAATAGTTTTTGTTAGTAACAGGATGAATCATGCATTTTCATTTTAATGCAATAATCTGTGTTCCTTCTATATATATGCATAAACGGATGTATGGAGTGATGTTCCCTAATTTTAGTAACGATTCTTCTTTTTTTTTTGCATTTTTTTCTGAAATTTTTTATAATGACTATTATATTTTTAAGAAAAAATATTTATTATTCTAAAAAGAAAGAAATTGAGAATCAGAGAAGTGAAATAACTTGAGAAGTTGACATAAAATTTTACTGTAAATACTTTTCTAGGGCAGCTTTAAAATATTGGCTCAAATATTTCACATTTTTTCCTAATTTTTATTATTTTAAAAATCAGATAAAATATGAACAGATTACTTTTTTTAGTATTTTTGAAAGCACCAAGTAAGTGTAATTGATAATTTATAGGCCACTTAGTTTCAGGTCTAATACAATGATAGAAAATTATAGCCTAAATATTCTGAGAGCTACAAACCTCTGCTCAAGGAAATAAGACAGGATACAAACAAATGGAAGAGCGTTCCATGCTGAAGGATAGGAAGAAACAAGATTGTGAAAATGGCCATACTGCCCAAAGTAATTTATAGATTCAATGATATTCCCATCAAGCTACCATTAACTTTCTTAACATAATTTAAAAAAAACTACTTTTAATTTCATATATAACCAAAAAAGATCCCGTATAGCCAAGACAATCACAAGCAAAAGAACAAAGCTGGAGGCATCATGCTACCTGACTTTAAACTATACCATAAGACTACAGTAACCAAAACAGCATGGTACTGGATAAAAACAGATATATAGACAATGGAACAGAACAGAGGCCTCAGAAATAACTCCATACATCTGCAATCTTTGACAAACATGATAAAAATAAGCAAGGGGAAAGGATTCCCCGTTTAAAAAATGGTGTTGGGAAAACTGGCTAGCCATATGCAGAAAACTGAAACTGAACCCTTTATTTACGCCTTATACAAAGATGGATTAAAGACTTAAACGTAAGATCTAAAACCATAAAAACCCTAGAAGAAAACCTAGGCAGTACTATTCAGGACACTAGACATGGGCAAAGACTTCATGACAAAAACACCAAAAGCAATGGCAACAAAAGCCAAAATAGACAAATAGGATCTAATTAAACTAAAGAGCTTCTGTACAGCAAAAGAAACTATCATCAGAGTGGACAGACAGCCTATAGAATGGGAGATAAATTTTGCAATCTATCCATCTGACAAAGGGCTAATATCCAGAATCTTCAAGGAACTTAAACAAATTTACAAGAAAAAAACAACCCCATCAAAAAGTGAGCAAAGAATGTGAACAGACACTTCTCAAAAGAAGACATGTATGCAGTCAGCAGACACATGGAAACATCAGTTTCAACTGGTCATCAGAGAAATGCAAATCAAAACTGCAATGAGGTACCATCTCACTTCAGTTAGAATGGCGATCATTAAAAAGTCAGGGAACAACAGATACTGGAGAAGATGTGGAGAAATAGGAACACTTTTACACTCTTCTTGGGAGCATGAATTAGTTCAACCATTGTGGAAGACAGTATGGCGATTCCTTAAGGATCTAGAAGTAGAAATACCATTTGACCCAGCAACCCCACTACTGGGTATATACCCAAAGGATTATAAATCATTCTACTATAAAAACACATGAACACATATGTTTATTGCAGTGCTGTTCACAACAGGAAAGACTTGGAAACAACCCAAATGCCCATCAATGATAGACTGGATAAAGAAAGTGTGGCACATATACACCATGGAATACTATGCAGCCATAAAAAAGGATGAGTTAATGTCCTTTGCAGGATCAGGGATGCAGCTGGAGACCATCATTCTCAGCAAACGAACACAAGAACAGAAAACTTGAACAAAACACCACGTAAGTGGGAGTTGAACAATGAGAACACATGGACACAGGGAAGGGAGCATCACATACCAAGGCCTGTCAAGGAGTCAGGGGCTAGGGGAGGGATAGCATTAGGAGAAGTACCTAATTAGATGATGGCTTGATGGTTGCAACAAACCACCATGGCACGTGTGTACCTATGTAACAAATGCATGTTCTGGACATGTATCCCAGAAGTTAAACTATAATAATAAAAATAATCAATTCTTAAACATTTTTCTCTTTCATTTGCTTTCTTTCTTTAATGTGAGTGGGCCTGCACACAGCGAGAGAGAGAGGAGAGAGAAAGAGACAGACAGACAGAGAGACAGAGAGAGAGAAAATAGAGAGGGAGGGGGAGAGAAAAGAGAAACAAATTATGGGATTTTGTTTCTTACTTGTGCCATCAGTTCCTTTTGACTCCATGATATTCCATTTGAATTCTCTCTATAGACATGTGTGTGTGTGTATGCATATATATGCATATAATTACACTTTAAATCTGGATTTATCTCACATAAGTGTTCCTGGTCTTTATCTATACAAGGTTATAGAAGCTAGAAGGCAGGCCATATATTTTAGACTAATCTATTTTAGAGCACCTGTAAATTGTATTCAACATAACAGTTTTATTAAATTCCTTGACTTAAAATGTTACTGAATTATTTTGTGATCTACAGTTCTCAGGTGAAGAGACAAAAATCCCATCAAGCTGAGGAAATGGAAATCTAATTCCACAGAACAAAATGTGCTTTTAATAAACTGTGACAAGAAAGGCAAGAAATAGAAAAAGGTTTAGTAGACAAAAATCTGGGTCTTAGACTAATGAAAACATTCAATCCACATGTCACAACCAAATAAAACAGCAGAATATGGTGAGTGGACACTGAGCTCTCAAGAATACATCTTCTATACACTGTAGCAAACTCACCTAGAAGAACAATGAATCCCTGGCAAACATTTATCTTTCAAAGAAATGCAATAAATTGGTTGAAAGAATACATTTTCAATGCAGCAACAAAATGAAAGCAACCTAGCTAAAGGAATCTACCTACACAATGTGAAATATAATAGTTGTTGAATTGTAAGTCACTTCTGTGCATTCCTAGCCACATGTACATAGTGTAGACAGGACTGGTTGTGGGCTGCTTCTATCTTCCAAAAGGATGCTACTTGATACTTAAAGTATAAAGTAAATATTCTGATTGTAAGTAACATACACATTTACAGAAATAGGAAAACTTATAGAAAAGTAAAATGCCAGAAAGTAGAATTAAGAAAAATATTCATATTCTTGAGACAATTACTATTAATATTTTTGTGCATTCATTTTTATATTTTTTGTTAGAAACTTTCAGCATAATTGAGATAATACCTTTATCTGCTTCTTTTGTATTCTTTTCACTTAACTTCATATTTTCTCAATTTACTTTCTATGAATGTTATTTTTGAAACTAAGGGCAAGAAGAGTTTGAAGTCTCTTTGGTTTATATCACCAGCTGCTCTCTCATCAATTTATCAATGTTCATGTCAATTTATATAGCACTATATATGGTTGCTACTCACCCTGGGATTAAGCAAATATTGATTACAATTTTTAATGTTTTAATAAGTTGTTAGATTTTAAAAGTCCCTAATTTAATTTTACTTTATTCTTAAGTGTACTGATATTACAATTTTATAAAAATATATATTTTTTTCACATTGTCAACTGTTTATTTTGTTTCTTATTTTTTGATCTTTTACTCTGTTGGCAACCTCGGGGCTTTTCATATACTAAGGTTCACAACTTTTGTCTCTTACATTTTTTACTTTCCTGTTTATTACTATTTCTTTCTCTAATAGCAATTATATTTTCCTAACCATCCAAATATTTATTATTTATTTTTTGTCTAGATTTTTTTCAGCTACTAAAATTTGAGAGTGTACTATTACAATTTGCAATCACAGATGTGTTTCTATCCCCCCCAGCATTAATAATGCATTAAATAGGTTGGGCACTGTGGTTCACGCCTGTAATCCCAGCACTTTGGGAGGCTGAGGTGATCAGGTCACTTGAGGTCAGGAGTTTGAGACCAGCCTGGCCAACATAGTGTGACCCCATCTCTACTAAAAATACAAAAATTAGCCAGGTGTAGCAACACATGCCTGTAGTCCCAGCTACGCGGGAGGCTGAGGCAGGAGAAACACTTGAACTCGGGAGGTGGAGTTTGCAATGGGCCGAGATTGTGCCACTGCACTTCAGCCTGGGTGACATGGAGAGACTCTGTCTCAAAAACAAAAAACAAAAAACAAACAAACAAAAAAACCACAGCAAAACAAAACAAAAAGAAAAACAAACCCAACACACACACACACACACAAACAATGCATTAACAATGCTGCAGCTGATGACTGGCATTTATGGAGTGCTCTTTGTGTATCTGGCTCTATTCAAAATGCCTGCCATCATACATAATTTGATCTCACAAAAGCCAGTGAGAAAGGTCCTATTGTGAATTCAATTTTTTTAGCGGAGAAAATGGAAGCACAGAGAAGTTAAAAAAAATAAAATAAAAAACTTGCTCAGTGTTGCCCATAAGAATTAAAACCCAGGCTATTTGGCTCCAGGGTACATGTTTCGCTTAAGACATTTTGGTGTAATACTGTGCTATTCAGTGCCTAGAGGTTGGCTTAGGTTAGCCTATCTTCATTGTGTGTTGGATTTTTAATCAGTTTAAACATTCTCTCTGTATTACCTGTGTAAGAAATTTAGGATGATTGTGCCAGGTTAACTGTGAGAAGTAAAAATAAGAAATGGTTTCATTTTTCTTCAGTCACTGACTTCAGTCATTTTCTTCCTGTTCCTATTCTTGATGACAATGATATTTTTGTCTCAAGTACTTTTCATAGCGGTTCTAGAAAGACCTTTTCTGGTCATTGTGGTATTAAAAAGATCACCTGCTGTACAGGTTACTTGTATGGGAGGGCAGTGGTAGCTCAAAGTGTTTCAAATGCCCCTCTTCTGTCATCTGTTAGTACATCCCATTGTCTCTTGCTGCTGAGCTGCCCTAACCCAGTGGGCAGCTCTTTGGGGCAACTGTCCTAAGACAGCTCAATGTGTGTTACCTTCTGCAGAATCCTGTGGATCTGCTGGGAGCTCACACATTCTCTCATCTGATATGAGGTAGAAGTGCAGGCTGCTCTATTGTTTCTCTTTAATCTTTCTAATTTTCTTTCAACCATGGGGCTTTGCAGGTGGGGCACTGGTGGCTCAGCCAATCCATGGCACAAGCAGATATTCAAGTGAAAAATGAGAGGCCTGTTTCCACTACACATTCCTGGTTCTTATGAGTAATTATCTTAGGATCGTTGATTTCAGGAAATGAGGGTTATTTTTCTTTTTCTCTCAATCATCGTGTCTCTCTTTGTCTTTCTGTTTCCCTGTCTTTCTCTGTATCTCTTTCTCCCTCTCTCACATCCTCTGTGATGTATATTTCTACAGACTAAAAGGGCTGGGGAGTGGGTTAGTTGGGATGATAGTTGAGGACAGCAAATCAGTTTTACTCTGTCATAATAAGCCCTGGAAACAATGTCTGGCTTCTGCTATTTACTTCACTTTTCCTTTTTTGAGCTGCAGTGAATGTATTGTCTTTTTGCTTTAGCATTTGTATTATTCCATTCTGACATTGCTATAAAGAAGTATCTGAGACTGGGTAGTTTATAAGAAAAGAAGTTTAATTGACTCACAGTTCCTCAGGGTGTACAGATGGCATGGTTGCGGAGGCCTCAGGAAACTTACCATCATGGTGGAAGGCAAAGGGGAAGCAAGCACATCTTCACATGGTGATGGGACATAGAGAGTGAAGGAGAAAGTGCTACACATTTTTAAATAATCAGATCTTGTGAAAACTCACTAACTATCTTGAGACCAGCAAAAAGGAAATCTGTTTCCGTGATCCAGTCACCTCCCACCACATCCCTCTCTCAACATTGGGAATTAAATTTGACATGTGATTTGGGTGGGGACACAGAACCAAACCACACCAGCAATGGATCCTAATTTCCAATGTGGGTTAACCAGAAAAATCCAGTTACATACTTTTGCTAGCTCTGATGACTTTCAGTTAGTTTGCTTTATTGGTATATGCCAAGATTTTATTTTACCCTTTAAAAGTATGTTCCTTGTAAGCAACATACAGTTACATTTTTCAAGTCAGATGAAACAGTTTGTCTTTTTATGGTTCAGCAAAGTAAATAATGTGCCCAAGGTCACACCATTAGCTAAATGGAGCATCAACATTGTATCTCAGGTGTGTCTGCCCGCAAAGACCATGCCCCTAATCACTACATTTCCCATTTTTCTCCAGTAAGGTGGAAAATATTATCTTGATATCAATGTTATGGATTATTGTAATTTTTTTTCAAAAGTCACCTGAAGCTCTAATTGTCCAATTCAGGGATAATGTAAGTTTTGACTAGATAAGGACACTAATATACTTTATTTCCTGACACTTCTGTCTACACATTTCCAATGTTTGTTTTTCTAATTAGTTTAGTGATTGAAACTCATGGGTCTTAGAATTAAAGAGATTTGGTTTTAAAGCTCAGTTTTGACACAGTATCACTTATGAGGATTAAAGAGTTAAGACAACAAAAAGGAAATTGTAATGAGAGTCTTATATTTGTCTATTGGTGAAATTTAAACATGATGGGTCATGAGTGGCAACTGGAGACATAAACCTAATGAAAGTCAATTTCATGTTGGGTGAGGATGCTTCTTATGCCCGGGTGCAGTGGCTCACACCTGTAATCCAGCATTTTGGGAGGCCAAGGCAGTCTGATTACTTGAGGTTAGGAATTCAACACCAACCTGGCCAACATGGTGAAACCTTGTCTCTACTAAAAATACAAAAATTAGCCGGGTGTGGTTGCATGCTCCTCTGTAGTCCTAGCTACTTGAGAGGTGGAGGCAGGAGAATCACTTGAATCCAGGAGGCAGAGGTTGCAGTGAGCCAGGATGGCACTACAGCACTCCAGCCTGGGCGATAGAGAGAAACACCATCTCAAAAAAAAAAAAAAAAAAAAAAGAACTGAATCTCCTGTGCAGCTGCAGTTCAGTCTTACCTGGACATTGATGGAGAATTAGTGATCTAGCCTAGAAAACATTTTTTTCAGGGGTGGGACGTGTTAACTTGTTTTGGGAACAAATGAACTTGACCCAAAAATAAAGCCTAATGATCATAATTTTGAGTGCAGTCTGGGGGCTTTTACTCAAATCTCTTTTTACCCTAGTCTCCAAAAATACTTTTTGATTAGAGAAAAGGGTGAAAGTAAATACATTCTGAGGAGCTTTTTTTTTTGAAACTGAATTTGTGAGCACAAATGTCATCACTTGTGAGATCTCTGAGAATATATTTAAGACTATGAAATAGGAAGTGAATTGTTTTTCCCCCTTTTTCTCTTCCCCATTTTCTACAGCTACCAGTTTAGGGTGCCACCCCTCAAAAACAGCTTTAGCAGTCTGGAACTGCTTTTCCTAGGTAAGTAGTTAGGACCACTGCAAGCCTGGTGCACCAACCAGTGCCACAGTGAGAAGGGAGAAAGGGACAGGGGAGCAAAAAAGAGCAGTGGGATGGAGAACAGATGTAAGTAGTGGCTTTCAGGTGCCATTTTGCCAGATCAATTAATAGTAATACATACATGTTCCAAAGCCATGCATGTAGTGTGATGATGTTGTGCAGACTGAAGGTTAAGCAGCACAACACGTTTATGGACATGCACTCTTGGTTTCTGCCCTTAAATATTCAGATGTGTTGTGGAGAGTGAAGGTTAAGCAGCAGAACATAAGTTTATGGACATGCACTCTTGGTTTCTGCCCTTAAATATGCTCTAATCCCAATATCCTACACCTCAGTAAGATCGCATGTTCACCCTCACAGTTATCTAGGTTCAAAACTGCTGAGTCATCCTTAGCTTCTTCCTTTTTTTCTCATGCTATCCAAACCATTAGAAAATTCCATTGACTCAGCCTTCAAATGTATCCAGAATCCAAACATTCTCAGTCCCTCTGCTGCTACCATGCTGGTGCTGGCACCCATCATCTCTCACCTGGTTACTGCAGAAGCCTCTTCTCTGATCTCCCTTTTTCTACACTTGCCCATCGTTTTGTATTCTCAACATGGTGGTCATAATAAGCCTTTTAAAATAAAATGCATTCTGATCTCACCCAGAGTAAAAGTTAAAGTCCTCCCAATATGTTATAAGACTTTAAATATGATCTGTCTTCCCTCCACAATCTCCCTGACCTTACCAATGAAGATGATTATATTAGTATACATTATTCAATATGTCACATATAATATGAAATATTTTGTGCAACATGTAAAACATATACCTCATAGGGTTGTTAAGATTGATAAATTAGTAAGTGAAAAATGCCTAGAAGAGTGTCTGCCACATAGCGTGCACTCAATAAATTTAATGTGTATTTATTATTGAATTCTTACTATACAAGAAGGTAGAAGCATGAAAAATAATGGGTCGCTAATTCCAGGAATGAAGTAATTGCTGTTCATTAAGATTGAGAGACTTGTCCAGAGCCATTGTTGGGATGCGATAGAGCAGAGATTTAATTTTACATCTCTTCACGGTCAGAGTGCCCAATGTGTCTCCAACAAATTATTAATAAACAGTGTAATTCACCTTGGAAAATGATGTTCCTGAATTCACCTTTTATTTTACATTTTCATTTAAACTTTCTAGAATAAAAGGAATTTAAAATAATTCTAAATTACATTTACATAATTTTTTTAGTTAATAGAAATATGACCATATATTTCTAAATAAATGCCTCCACATCTCCCAAAATTAAAATCTTTGAGATGAAGTATTGAGTAATTATAATTTTTAATTACCTAAAATTGTAAGCTCAAGGCCAGGAAAATAAACAAATACATAGCAATGATAAGGAGTATTAATGTATCTTTATTTGCATTGATTTGTCTGCACTTATACTGCTGACCAATAACCTAAATTCTCATAACTTAATATCAAAGCTTTGCATAATTTGTGTTTTCTTTCTCTTTGTTTCCTTGTGGTTATTTGTGGATCTTTTACAGTTTGTGATTCACATTTATTTATATTACAACACTATATTTATCACAATTAATTCCCAGACTTGACATTAAAAGTTGCATCACACAAAGCATAGTCATTTCATTACCAAGATGATATTCATATAAGTGAAAAACACTAACTCAGCTCAAGAGCTGTATTCAAACTAATAAGAACAAGATCTATATACCTTTTTGCCAAGACTATTTCACGACTGCTAGATATGCGAACAAAACACTACTAGTAAATGGATTCAAAATGATCAACTCAATGTAAGCAAGCTTAGGAGTAAGTCTATTTGAAAAGTCCATTCCAGTTATCTATTTACCTTTTCATGTGCTACAATATTATATAGGCATTTGCATTAATTTAAAAATGTTGGTATTCTAGTAAGCCTGCATTTCAGTGCCCTTTCTCTCTTCAGTTTTAAATTTGCTAGATTCAGTGGCTGGACTACCAGGGATAATGATCATGCTAGTTAAGGTGGATGATTATGTTTCAAGGGATGAGTTGTTGCATTTTTTTACTGAGAGCACCTCAGATGAACATAAATATCACACCATAGAGGCCTTTGCTGGCGGCTGGTGATTGTCGACGCAGAGGCACCGCGATGCTGCACAGATGGCAAGAAGGAGGAAAAGCACAGCTTGAGGCCATTTTCTTCCAGGGTTCCCTTGTGCCAACAGAAGTAGTAACAGCCTCAGTTTTTAAAAGATTGAGATATTATTGTACTTTCGTTTCTTTGCTTAAATTCAGCCAATGCTGCTTTCTGTTCTGCTTATAAGACAGAGAAGAATTTTCACCTCCAGAGTCTAAAATAGTAGAGGGAGGGTTTGGCCTAAGATTCTGTCTCATGTCCTGGGCTGTGAATGAGCAAGAGAAATTTGATGATTTCCAATGATCAGAAATGTTTTCCAGTGAGAATCCTTTGGCAGATGTAACATTATAATTTCAAAGGAGCAGTTTTTATGTTGTTTCTTTTTGTTAAAAAATACATTCTTTTGTGTAATCCTAAAGTTAAATTTATTCATCTGTTGCTTATTCTAAATATCACTTTTTGCCATCATCTTCTCTACGCATTTTGGAGGCATCCTACAGTATCTACTTAGCTTTACTGCTAACTTTTCTTTTCATATCTAAACTTTTAAAGAACAGTATATTTATCATCTACCATTATTTATTATCAATTATTTCTCAGACCTTCTAAGTCTTGATCTCTAGCTCTTCCAGTACCCAAATTCTTCATGTGCTGTGGGCTTTAATGTATTCCTAACTGCCAAAAGTGTAAAAAATTTCCGGCCTCAAGTTTTGAAGGCTAAAAATGTATGCCATATCCCATTAGAGGAGCCAAGTAGAAAAATGATCTCTGAAGAAAATTCTAGCGTTTTGATTTTATGGTTTCAGATAATAAGTTCCTTGAAGTTTCTTGAAGTATGTGCTCATTTGACTATAGTGATTAAAAGCAGTTTACATTTATCACTGGGGAATTGATGTGACACTAAGGAGGCACTGGTGAGCAAAAAAATCTTCTGCTACATCAATTTCATATTGAAACAACGTGACAGCTACCTTCTCTGAGACATTCAGCTACTTGTGGGGTAGAATATGCCTTCCATATACAAGAGATAGGTATTAGAAAAAGCTTTGTAAATTTAAAAGTAAAAAAATCATAGCCAAACTAAATTGTAAGTGTGATTCTGTTAAGTAGAAGGTTTTGTGAAATTTACATGTAGATATACTCTAAAAGTTAATGTTACAGGCTATACAATAAACTTGTTTTCTCCTTACCATTATCTTTATAGAAGATTTTCTACCTTTTATTACAGTGCTTGGAAAACCAGTCCCTGAAAGTTTAGTTAAAGCTAAAAAAAGTACATTATATGTATGCATATAATACTATGTAATATGAAGGACCTGAAATTCTAAACAACTGATTCCATTCTGTGACTGTTGCTCATCGTCTTCATGATGACTGATAGTCAAAAATAGGCCAGGCCACACATGTTATTTCTGATAAGCTTCAGACTCAATCTTAATCAAGGCCATTGGGAAGGTTAAGTTTAGCTAACAGGTGGGACTCCTCTTTTCACTCTAACCTCTTGTCTAAGCCTGAGATTTAACATTCTAGGGATTACAACAAAAATGTCTAGACTCTGACAGCTAGCAAAAAGATGAGTTCAAAGCACTGGCACTAGAAAAAGACAGAGATGGTTAGACTCTGTTCACTGAGTTCTAGGTCCTAAACACAGTCTTTACTCTCCAGCCTTGAGGAAGGAAGAACATCCAAGAGAATGCCTGTCACATAGAGAGTGATCAAAATTTTCTCACTCCACCGCTGTAATATTATCCAACCTAACCCATTACTTAGATCTCTTTCTTTACTTTTTTTTTAATTTTTTTATTATTTATTTATTTATTTATTTATTTATTTTTTATTTTTTTATTATACTTTAAGTTCTAGGGTACATGTGCATAACGTGCAGGTTTGTTACATATGTATACTTGTGCAATGTTGGTGTGCTGCACCCATCAACTCGTCAGCACCCATCAATTCATCATTTATATCAGGTATAACTCCCCAATGCAATCCCTCCCCCCTCCCCCCTCCCCATGATAAGCCCAGTGTGTGATGTTCCCCTTCCCGAGTCCAAGTGATCTCATTGTTCAGTTCCCACCTATGAGTGAGAACATGCGGTGTTTGGTTTTCTCTTCTTGTGATAGTTTGCTAAGAATGATGGTTTCCAGCTGCATCCATGTCCCTACAAAGGACGCAAACTCATCCTTTTTTATGGCTGCATAGTATTCCATGGTGTATATGTGCCACATTTTCTTTACATATGGGGAAACTAGGAGTGAGAGTTGGGGAGGAGAGTTGGAAGCTTTCGTTACCCACTTTGTCTTATAATCAGATTGTAAACAATGAGCTGGAGGACAAAGATCTCTACTTCTATGCATCTCTGTTTGGACTGTCTTTCCAAAAATGTTTACTGCTTTTTAGTCAACAAATGACAGAGAGATGAAGTCTGCTCCTGTCTGCTCCTTTGAATAACCACAGATTGTGGGAATAACAAAAAGGAATTGACATAACGGCAAGCAAACAATGAGAAAAACAAAAAGCAAATACAAAAACAATACTGTTGAAGCTAATTAAATATATTATATGATAAAGCATGGAATTGGTTTTATTTTTTACCTTTGGTAGAACTTAATAAATTTAACTCTTAAAAAAATTCTCAAAATTTAAACAGTCTAAGATAATCCCAGGATTTCACCTTTAGAACTAGTAAGAAGGACAGATTTTGCAATATAGTTACCAATGTATGTTTTCATCAAGATAATCTATGGAAACTTGGTTTCTCATTAATAGTGGGAAGGCTTCTTTTACTCAGGTTTAATTCCAAGCAGTTGTTTCTAACTTTGTGGACACTATTTTATTTTAGTTTGGGACACAGTAAATATTCTTTTTCTAATCCATCTAAAAAATAAATTTGAATTCGAGAACTAGCTTAAGGCTATTGTCCACTGCTCTGACTGTTCTGATGAAGGTTTCTAATTATAGTAAACTGTTTTACTTAATTCTTCAGATTTTTTTTTTTTTTTGGAATTTATAAAAACTCCAAAGCATGCTGTTTTCATAAAAGCCAATTTTCTGGCATCAAACCACAGTCCTATTTATTTTCTGCTTTTTCTTCAGCTATAATCCTACTTTTATCCTTAGGAAGTTTTAGCTTTGTGTGATTGGCAGACTAGCCCGTGAAAAATATGCTATCTCCTCCTTTTGGGATTCTAAATTCTGTTGTCAAGCTGGTCCACCAGGGATACACCCATGTGCTGTGTAATTGCCAGTGGTCATAGAATAACATTCACCACATTTTAATTTTGTTTCTTTCTCCTGGTCTTTAGGAAACACTGCAGGGAGGCTGTGATTCACTGTGTGTGCTCACTAGATTTTGTTTCCTCTTCCTGGGAACACAGCTGGACTATTTTTCCCAGTCTTCCTTTTAGTTAAATGGGGTGTGCAGTTGGGTTTTGGTCAGCGGGATGTGGACACAGTGATGTGTACCTGGATCTGGCCTATAGCAATCTTTCTCTCTCCTTATCTGCCAGTAAGATGCTGAGGATTCCTGGAGCCCTGGGGCTGGGGGAACAGATAGATAGAAGTAGCTGAGGCCTTGAGTGATTGCATGGAAGAAAGTGCCTCACAACTCCACAACTCCTGTTACATAGCGATATAGGTGAGAAGTAAACAGTTACTGTGTTAAACTATTAAGAATGTGAGATCATTTGTTGTAAGAGTCAGTTTACTTGAACAAATGTAGGGACATGGTGGTTAGGATTGTGCCTCTGAAACTGAAATCATTTATTAACTACATGACTTTGAACAAGATTTGATTCTCTCTGTACCTTAGTTTCTTCATGTGCAGAATTGGAACTATAATAATACCTCATAAGATTATCATTAGAATAAAATGAGGATGAGTAAAAGATTAAAATTAATATGTGTGAAGTGCTTAGGACAATTCCCGACATGCTATAAATACTGAATATACATTAACTATTGTTATTGTCATTGAAAGAAATAGTCATGTGAAATCCATTACAATTTCTTTTGTGTGTGTGAAATGTTATCAGATATTATTTTCCTTTCTGTGCTATTTCTTTCCAAAAGGAGCTTTGGTCAGGAGAGATGCATGCCATACAGTAAGATCAAAATAGGTGAGCAGAATAGGAAGAGGGTAAACTGGAGAAAGCCCTGGGTCAGAGCAGTTCACAAAATAAGAGCCAGGGTCCTGTAATGTGAGACTAAGAGCTGACTACAAGAAGTATGTCATGAAGCTTCTGTTTATTATTTCAAAACACATATAAATTGAGTGAAAATGAAAAAAATGTTAAAATAGGATACAATTCAAACTGCTAGTTTTGAGGAGAGATACGGGGGATGAGAGAGATGATAGAATCAAGGTGATATTTCTAAAATGTTGGCTGAAAATCAAATATAGTCTTTTAGGGACGGAGGTAAGATAGGGTAAATAGGCTAGAATAGAGATCAGAGTGACTCACACTAGGTTTGGCTGTATAGAATTTAGCACGTAGTCATCTTGGGTGGTGGATTTAAAGCCATCTAAACAATGCAGCCAAATAAAAGTCTTACTATTATCCCGGGGAAACATGCATAAAATGGGACTGTCCTGGCATACCTGTTGTATTATTCAGGGTTCTCCAGGGAAACAGAACCAATAGGAGATACAAGTGTGTGTGTGTGTGTATGTGTGTATGTGTGTGCGCGCATATGTGTGTGTGTGTATGATGTACACACCTATATCTAATCTACAGCAGTCTTCAGAGCCTTTGTCTTCCCTTATCTGCCACTTAGAGAGAGAGAGGGTGACAGAGAGAGAGAAAGAAAGTGAGAAAGAGAGAGCGATTGATTTTTAGGAATTGGCTTACAGGATTGTGAAGGCTAGCAAGTCCACAATCTGAAGAGTAGCCAAGGAAAAACAGATGCTGTAGTTTGAGTCAGAAGGCATTCTTTTGATAGATTCCCTTTCTCTTGCAAAGGCCAGTCTATCTTTTTTTAAGACCTTCAACTGATTGACTGAGGCCCACTCACATTATGGATGGCAATCTGTTTTACTCAAAGCCTACAGATGTAATTGTTAAACTCATCTGAAATATGCCTTCACAGCAACATTCAGATGTGTTTTAGTAAATATATGGGCAACATGGTCTAGCCAAGTTGACAAACAAAATGAACTGTCACACTTTGGTAAAAGGTCAATCAGTATGGAAAGGATGCACCTAACTGGCAACCTTTTGCCTGAATTTGTCCTGTAAGTATGATGTGGTTTGACTCAGGGTTTCATAAGTTTTTCAATCAATATTTTAAACTGGGAAATTCCTTAGACAGACAAAATAGATTCAAGTTTCCAGCTTCTCTTAATCATTGTACACCCACCTCCACTGGGTTCCCGTTGCCTCACAGCAACAGATGGAAGTCAGTAGCAGCCACCTCCTTAGGGTGGGATACAACTTCGTTCCTTTCCCACAGTCCCTACTTTGTCATATTGTTTGTTTCTTACACGCCATCATTCTCACACATTTGCATGTGTTTTCTAGATTTTGTAAGTATTTAGGCTTTGAATCTTGACTATATAATTTGGGTGCAGTGAAGATGAATTGAAGAAGCCCCTTGACGCTTTGCCCTACTGAAGATAATCATTTCAATGACATAAGCTCAAACTACTTCAGCTGCCCCAGGGAGAGCACAGCTACCTTGTGTGAAGACCAATATTCCTAACACAGATACTTGAGATTACCTGGGAGCTTTTGACAATACAAACAATAACAGAGAAGACTTGTTTTCTCTTTGTAGTGCTTATTGCCCAAGGAAAGTCAACTTACAGGTTTATTTTTTTCTGTTACTATAACTTATAACTTATTTTTTCTGTTACTATATTTTAATGGAATATATAGTAGAAGTTCTAAGATAAGTCATGTGGAAAAATGAAAGTGTTGCCTAGCTTTCTTTAGAATTGTCATTCAATTTTTTTTTATTCTAATGGAGACCTTTATAAGAAAGGTGAATGGAAATGCATCTGTGTGTTATAGGGAAAATATGGCTTTTAAGATTGTGACAGCCTAAAATTTCTTAATAATGAGATTCACAATTGATCTGTGATGCATTTCCTTAGCTGTATATGTGAACAAATATGAACTATATTTCTGTGGGCCACTGCTTTCTGTGACCCTGCTCCTTAACCCTTTTAAGAAGGTTTTTTTTTGGGTTGGCAGAAAATAGAAAGTACCCTAGAAATAAATACATAAGAATCTGTTCATGATATTAGTAAGTCAGTTGAACTAAATGTACTACTTTCTACCTGTCAAAAGTTTTCAGGGGAGAATGACTTATACAGGCAATATTTCTAAGGCTGGAAGCAATTGAGCTCCTGTTTTTTCCTATTTATTATTTTCTGTTGTCTTGGAATTCAGTATAAAATCCATTTCTCCTTAAAAACTTCGGTTGATTAACTCCCAACCAAATAAGAATACAACAGTAGTAGGGAATGATGGCTGAGTCTACAGGAAAGCCCCATTTCTCTTGTGTGCTGCTGAATGATCCACAGACATTGAGTTGTATGAACACATATGTTTATGGCTTTTGTGTACTTAGCATAAAATGAAGGCAAAGAGAGGAGGTATATGCAATATATCTGATGAGAGAGCAGAATGGTACAATATCAGGTCCTCAGGTTGGCCTCAGGGCACGGTCTGATTGGTATAGAAAGAGAGGCATTATTCTCATTTTATGCACAAAACATCATCTGTCTTCAGTTTAATTATGAGCAAAAGTAATGTACAGATTTGGCATTGGTAGAGGTTTGTTGCTTTGGAGTGTGCCAAGGGAAAAATGCTTGGTCAGGGCAATGACAGTGGACCCGAGGCCCTGTGGCCAGTGATAGTGCGAATCAGTTGGTCACTGCAGATGGTAAGTAGAGGTTTGTCAGGAGAGTTCTTCTTGAGGTAGGTGTGTGTGTGTGTGTGTGTGTGTGTGTGTGTGTGTGTGTGTGTGTAGCTGAGGGCAGTGGGGAGCACTTTGCAAGGAACCAAATTTCTGGAACTAAATAAGATGTAGGGTAGGATCAGAGTAATTTCGATTCTACAGGACTACTCTTATGTTGACAAAATTAATTAACCTGGATACTTAAAAGAATGGAATTTGTCAATAGTTTGCTCTATTCCTAGACTCAATAACAGTCAACTATGAATCAAGGAAAGCCTCATTATCACTCCATGCATAGCCAGAATTTACTTAAAGAAAAATTTCTTTAAGCACTCCACTTTCCCTTTATAAATTTAATTTTTAGTTTACATACAGTAAAATTTTCTCTTTTTGAATACAGTTTCATGATGGCTAACAAATGCATACAAAAGTCTGATCATCAACACACAGAACAGTTCTGTCAGCCCCGTTTTCTTTGGTGTTTCCCCTTTGTAGCCAACTCATTCTTTACTCTTTCCTTGTTGACTTCAGAAGCAAGGTTTCTCTCTGAACTTCTCTTGCCCTCCTGCCCCTCAGCCTCCTTCTTCCCCAGGGCAAGCCATAGAAACTAGAATCTCGGCCGGGCACAGGGGCTCACGCCTGTAGTACCAGCACTTCAAGAGGCCGAGGCGGGGGATCACCTGAGGTCAGGGTTTGAGACCAGCCTGGCCAACATGGCGAAACCCCGGCTCTACTAAAAATACAAAAATAGCCGGGCGTGGTGGTGGGCACCTGTAATCCCAGTCATTTGGGAGGCTGAGGCAGGAGAATCAGTTGAACCCAGGAGATGGAGATTGCAGTAAGCCGAGATCGCACCATTGCACTCCAATCTGGGCGACAAGAGGGGCAGGAGGGCGAGAGAAGTTCAGAGAGAAACCTTGACAACAGAGACAAGAGGGAAGCTCCGTCTCAAAAAAAGAAAAGAAACTAGAATCTCTCTTCCCCAAGTCATAAGAACCAGGGCCCGTTTTCCCCAAAACCAGTCAAAAGCCTAAAATTATTACTCTAACATTCCCAAACGTTTCTGTGTAGGAACTGGACGTAAGAAATTCTCTAATCTACCTTGTTTGACTGTAGGTTCCAAGACTCCCATTCCAAAGAGGGTCCTGTTCCACACCTGGAAGGAAAGAATGCTGCACAGAGTGGAAGAATCTGTACAGACAGTCCTTGTGAGTTCTCCCCATCCAGCGTCTACCATCATACCCTTTTTGGCCAATCACATTCCTACACGGCTGTTTTCTGGTTCATTGAACAAAAGCATGAAAGTCAGAGAGTCTTCCATGTGTATCTGTGTCAGTCTGAAGGCCCTTGTGTCATGTAAAACTATGGCTAAATTCATTTGTTGTGCTTTCCTTTTGTTAACGTTTGTTATAGGGGTGTAGGTCATGACTCATATAATGGCAAGGAAAGGGATCAACACCTGCCTTTCCTTACAGTTTCTTTACTGCATTAATTGGCACGAAAGCAGCTTCTTTTTTTTTTTAAATTGCCAAATGTTAGCATGTTCATTTATTTGTAATATTATTTCGTTATCATCTTTTTTTTCTTTTTTTCTGTTAATTTTTGAATTGTCAATAAAATTATGTAGTACCTTCTGGATATTACAACCAAAATACAAAATACAAAGGAAAATACACAATGTAAAAAACATACAAAACAAAAGTTGTAGGAAGGTATAGATTTGGATTAGTAAACAGTTTCGAGGGTTTAGAGAGGTTATTTATCCTTTCCTCTTCTTTTGAAAATTGGGCCTTAAAACCTTGCTATGGAATTTACTCTCTAGGCCCGCCTTATTTATATTAAAGCATCACAGGATGAGCAACCGGACTTTTGCCTTTCCGGGAAATTGTTCACATATAGCAAATAATTAATAGTTGAAGCTTAAGGTAAGAAATGGAAGAAACCCTATTTATGGGAGCTATTTAAACATTCTTGTTTGTATCTTAAGTTTGAAGATTAGTGTTTTACCTCAAAAAGAAGAAAATTTTAAAAAATCTCTCTGCTTATTCTTAGAGATATTTCCTAATTATACTATGCTTCAGCAATTTTGGAGGAGGGGTCGTTGTGTCAGTGTATTGCACCTGTAGATAGCAGCATTTTACATATGTCAAAGCATTTTACTGTACATTAAGTCCTTGAAAATCAAAATTTAAATCAAGGCCTTAAATGTGTGCATAGACTTTACACCAACTCCTATTTCAAACATTTAGATCCTATTAAATATTAATTGCTATAGATCCTGCCTATCTGCCCACAGATAAACTAATTCTGTTAGTTACAAATGTTCATTTTACTTTATACAACTTTGAGAATTTAGGAATTCAGGGACACAATCCTCTGTGCAAGAATGATGAGCTGAAAGAAATGATAACCAAGAGGAATCTTTTGCCAAGAGATTAAATAAGAAACCTGGTTACAGTTGGAAAATTCTGAATTTTTCTCCATAATATTTGTATTTCAGACATCTATCTGGGGAAGAAGCAAATAGGGAGAAATTTCCATTATGCTCTATTTTATGAATTATGTCTATTTTAGAAGGTAGTGGTACTACCTACAAGTAGTAATGATAAAGCTATAATAATAATTCTCTCAGTTTTGCAAAGTAGAGTTGGAGTTCATATAACCCCATGAAAAGAATGCCACCACAAGTATTATACATAGACGAGGAGAAAATAATAAACACATTTTATAGGTACAAGCTGCATTTAATGGAATTGCTATGTTCCCTATTGGACCAGTCACAAGTTGGAGCTCCAGGGAATTTTTTTAGGGGCTGATATAAACCTGTTCTTTATGTTTCTGCACCATCTCAAATTAGATCCATCTTCTCTTCCTGTTTGGATCCCTGCCTCAGCAAATGGTCCCATTGTCTATCGACTTGTCTCCTTTCTTACCTAACCTACCCTTTACCTTTCTACCAAAAATACCTTAGTTCAGAACCTCAGCATTTCTTGCCTAAAGAAAATTCCTCTATTTCAGATTTTCTTAGCATACACCTTCCCTCACTGCAACTTGAGTACTTTTCTAAATTAACAATAAGGTTGGGGGCGGAGCAAAATGGCCGAATAGGAACAGCTCCAGTCTCCAGCTCCCAGCGTGACAGACACAGAAGACAGGTGATTTCTGCATTTTCAACTGAGGTACTGGGTTTATCTCACTAGGGAGTGCCGGACAATCGGTGCTGGTCAGCTGTTGCAGCCCGACCAGCGAGAGCTGAAGCAGGGCCAGGCATCGCCTCAACTGGGAAGCACAAGGGGAAAGGGAATCTCTTTTCCTAGCCAGGGGAACTGAGACACAACACCTGGAAAATTGGGTAACTCCCACCCCAATACTGCGCTTTAAGCAAAGGGGAACACCAGGAGATTATATCCCACACCTGGCCGGGAGGGTCCCACACCCACGGAGCCTCCCTCTTTGCTAGCACAGCAGTCTGCCATCTAACTGCAAGGCAGCAGCCAGGCTGGGGGAGGGGCGCCCGCCATTGCTGAGGCTTAAGTAGGGAAACAAAGCCCTGGGAAGATCGAACTGGGTGGAGCTCACAGCAGCTCAAGGAGGCCTGCCAGTCTCTGTAGACTCCACCTCTGGGGACAGAGTACAGCTAAACAACAAGAACAACAACAACAACAACAACAAAAAGCAGCAGGAACCTCTGCAGATGCAAGC
>NW_012110920.1:545671-546199 GCF_000951035.1 Colobus angolensis palliatus | reverse complement strand
GACAAATGGGATCTAATTAAACTAAAGAGCTTCTGCACAGCAAAAGAAACTAGCGTCAGAGTGAACAGGCAACCTACAGAATGGGAGAAAATTTTTGCAATCTACTCATCTGACAAAGAACCTACAAAGAACTCAAACATATTTACAAGAAGGAAACAAACAACCCCATCAAAAAGTGGGCAAAGGATATGAACAGACATTTCTCAAAAGAAGACATTCATACAGCCAAGAGATACATGAAAAAATGCTCATCATCACTGGCCATCAGAGAAATGTAAATCAAAACCACAATGAGATACCATCTCACACCAGTTATAATGGCAATCATTAAAAAGTCAGGAAACAGCAGGTGCTGGAGAGGATGTGGAGAAATAGGAACACTTTTACACTGTTGATGGGATTGTAAACTAGTTCAACCATTATGGAATACAGTAAGGAGATCCCTCAAGGATCTAGATCTAGAAGTACCATATGACCCAGCCATCCCATTACTGGGTATATACCCAAAGGATTATAAATCATGCTGCT
>NW_012110920.1:521351-544389 GCF_000951035.1 Colobus angolensis palliatus | reverse complement strand
CATTGGGAGTTATACCTGATGTAAATGATGAATTGATGGGTGCTGACGAGTTGATGGGTGCAGGACACCAACATGGTACAAGTATACATTTGTAACAAACCTGCATGTTATGCATATGTACCCTAGAACTTAAAGTATAATAAAAAAAAAAGAGGAAAAAAATAAAAATAAAAAATAAAAAAATAAAAACATAATAATAATAAGGTTATGACATCCGTTTCATTCACTTCCTGGTTCATTCATTTAATAAATATTTTTTGTGCACCTATTATGTACTATTCTGTGTCCTGAGAATAAAATTGTGAACAAAAGTCTCTTAGAATCTTTCTATGAGGGGATGTAGACAATAAATATACATAAAAGTAAATAAATGCAAGAAGATTAAGGTACAGATAAATGCTATATAGAGAAAATAAAATAGGATAATATAGCAAAGTGATCCGTGAAGGTGATAGGCCATATTAAATAGTTGGAACAGGAAAGGCCTCTCTGATGACATGACATTGCCACATGGTAAGTAAGCCATGCCTGTGAAGATCAAGAAAGGGCACTCTAGACAAAGGAAATAGCAAGTGCAAAGGTCTTGAGGGAGGCTTGAGAATGTGTTTGAGAAATAGAAGACAGTGATGGATGCATCATAGTGAGCAAGGGAGAGAGTAACAGAGATGAGGTCAAGATCAGAGAAGAAGGCTGGGGCCAGGTCATTTTGTGATTTAAAGGCTCAGGTCAGAGTTGTGATTTTATTCATCTGCCCTTGTTGGCCCCGTGAGTACTTTGGTGCCTCAACCATCAAGATCCCCTTGTATCTGGCTTTATCTCTGGGTTCTTTATTTTTTTCCATTGGGCTCCGTGCCTGTTTTTATACTAGTACTATTCTGCTTTGGTAGCTATAGCCTTATAGTATAGTCTGAAGTTGAGCAACGTGATGCCTTCAGATTTGTTCTTTTGGCTTAGACTTGTTTTGGCTATGCAGACTCGTTTTTTTTTTGGTTCCATATTAATTTTGGGATTGCTTTTTCTAGCTCTGTGAAGGACGATGATGATATTTTGATGGCAATTGCATTGAATTTATAGACTGCCTTTGGCAGCATGGTCATTTTCTCAATATTGATTCTACCCATCTGTGAGCATGGGATGTGTTTCCATTTGTTTGTGTGGTCTATGATTTCTTTCAGCAGTGTTTTGTAGCTTTCCTTGTGGAGATCTTTTACCTACTTGGTTAGGTACATTCCTAAGTTTTGCTTTTTGTTTATTATTATTACTATTATTATTATTATTTGCAGCTGTTGTAAAAGGGGTTGAGTTCTTGATTTGATTCTCAGCTTGGTTGTTGAGTGCTATTTGTGTGCACTGATTTTGTACCTGAAACTTTACCAAATTTGTTTATCAGATCTAGGAGCTTTTTGGAGGAGTCTTTAGGGTTTTCTAGGTATACAATCACATAATCAGCAAACAGTGACAATTTGACATCCTCTTTACTGATTTGGATGCCCTTTATTTCTTTCTCTTGTCTGATTGCTCTGGCTAGATCTTCCAGTACTGTGTTGAATTGAAGTGGTGAAAATGGGCATCCTTGTCTTGTTTCAGTTATCAGGTGAAACGCTTTCAACTTTTCCCTGTTCAGTACTATGTTGGTTGTGGGTTTGTCATAGATGGGTTTTATTACCTTAAGGTTTGTCATAGATGGGTTTTATTACCTTAAGGTATGTCCCTCCTATGCTGATTTTGCTGAGGGTTTTAATCATAAAGGGATGCTGGATTTTGTCAAATGCTTTTTCTGTGTCTATTGAGATGATAATATGATTTTTGTTTTTACTTTTGTTTATGTGGCATATCACATTTATTGACTTGTGTATATTCAACTATCCCTGCATCCCTGGTATGAAACTCACTTGATCTGGTTTATTATCCTTTTGGTATGCTGTTTGATTAGGTTAGCTAGATTTTCTTGAGGATTTTTGCATCTATGTTCATTAGGGATATTGGTCTGTAGTTCTTTTTTTGTTGTTATGTCCTTTTCTGGTTTTGGTATTAGGGTAATACTGACTTCATAGAATGATTTAGGAAGGATTCCCTCTTTTTCTATCCTTTGGAATAGTTTCAGTAGGATTGGTATCATTTCTTTGAATGTCTGATAGAATTCAACTGTGAATCCATCTGGACCTGGACTTTATTTTGTCAGCATTTTTTTTTTTTTTAAATTACTGTTTCAATCTCACTATCTGTTATTGTTCTGTTCAGAATTTCTATTTCTCCCTGATTTAATCCAGGAGAGTTGCATATTTCCAGGAACTTATCCATCTCCTCCATGTTTTCTGGTTTGTGTATGTGAAGGTGTTCACAGTACCCTTGAATGATCTTTTGTATTTTTGTGGTATTGGTTGTTGTATCTCCCATTTCTTTTCTAATTGAGCTAATTTGGATCTTCTTTCTTCTTTTCCTGGTTAATCTCTCTAGTGGTCTCTTGATTGTGCTTATCTTTTCAAAGAACCAGCCTTTTGTTTTATTTATCTTTTTAATTTTTTTCTGTTTCAATTTCATTTAGTTCTGTTCTGATATTTGTTATTTCTTTCCTTCTGCTGTGTTTGGGTTTGGTTTGTTCCTGTTTCTCTAGTTCCTCGAGGTAAGAGCTTAGATTGTCTAGTGTGCTCTTTCAGATTTTTTGAGGTAGACATTCAATGCTATAAACTTTTCTGTTAGCACCGCTTTTGCTGTATCCAAGAAGTTTTGATCAGTTGTGCTACTATTATCGTTCAGTTCAAAGAATTTTAAATTTCCATCTTGATTTCATTGTTGACCCAAGGATCATTTAGGAGCAGATTATTTAATTTCCATGTGTTTGTATAGTTTTGAGAGTTCCTTTTGGAGTTAATATCCAGTTTTATTTTATTGTGTCTGCAAGAGTACTGGATGTAATACTGATTTTCTTAAATTTATTGAGAGTTGTTTTGTGGCCTATCTTGGAGAATGTTCTATGTGCTGATGAAAATAATATATAATTGGCAGTTGTCGGATAAAATTTTCTGTAAATATCTACTAAGTCCACTTGTTCTAGGGTATAATTTAAGTCCATTGTTTGTTTGTTGATTTTCTGTCTTGATGACGTGTCTAGTGGTCTCAGTGGAGTATTGAAGTTCGTTACTTTTATTGTGTTGTTGTCTATCTCCTTTCTTAGGTCTAGTAGTAATTGTTTTATAAATTTGAGAGCTCCAGTGTTACATGCGTATATATTTAGGATTGTGATATTTTCCCGTTGGACTAATCTTTTTATCATTATATAATGTCCCTGTTTGTTTTTTAAAACTGTTGTTGCTTTAAAGTTTGTTTCATCTAGTATAAGAATAGCTCTATTCATACTCAGTTCTGGTTTTCATTTACATGAAATACCTTTTTCCACCTCTTTAGCTTAAGTTTATGTGAGTCCTTATGTGTTACATGAGTCTCTTGCAGATAGTAGATACTTGGTTGGTGGAATTTTATCTATTCTGCCATTTTTCTTTTTTTTAGTTATTTTTATTTCAAGAGTTTTTGGAGAACAGATGATATTTGGTTACACTGGGAAGTTCTTTAGGTATGATTTCTAAGGTTTTGGTTCACCCATCACACAAGCAGTGTACATTTCACCAAACATCTAGTACTTTTATCCCTCATCCCTCCTCCCACCCTTCCCCTCAAGACCCTGTAATACATTATATCATTCCTATGCCTTTGCAGTCTCATAGCTTAGCTCTCACTCTGAGTGAGAGCATACGATGTTTGGTTTTCCATTCTTGAGTTACCTCACTTAGAATAATGTCCTCCAACTCCATCGAGGTTGTTGCAAATGCTATTATTTCATTCCTTTTTATGGCTGAGTATGGATGAGTAGTATTCCATGGTGTGTGTGTGTGTGTGTATATATATACACACATACACACAAATATCACATTCTCTTTTTTTTTTTTTTTTTTTGAGATGGAGTCTCGCTCTGTCGCCCAGGCTGGAGTGCAGTGGCCCGATCTCAGCTCACTGCAAGCTCCGCCTCCCGGGTTTACGGCATTCTCCTGCCTCAGCCTCCCGAGTAGCTGGGACTACAGGCGCCTGCCACCACGCCCGGCTACTTTTTTGTATTTTTTAGTAGAGACGGGGTTTCACTGTGTTATCCAGGATGGTCTCGATCTCCTGACCTCGTGATCCGCCCGTCTCGGCCTCCCAAAGTGCTGGGATTACAGGCTTGAGCCACCGCGCCCGGCCAAATATCACATTCTCTTTATACACTTGTTGGTTGGTGGGCATTTAGGCTGGTTCCATAGTTTTGCAATTGCAAATTGTGTGCTATAAACCTGTGCTTTCAAGTGTCTTTTTTGTATGTTAATTTCTTTTCTTCTGGGTAGATACCCAGCAGTGTGATTGCTGGATCAAATGGTAGTTCTACTTTTAGTTCTTTAAGGAATCTCCATCCTGTTTTCCATATTGGCTATACTAGTTTACTTTTCCACCAGCAGTGTAAAAGTGTTCCGTTTTCACCACATCCCTGCCAGTATCTATTATTTTTTTACTTTTTATTATGGTCATTCTTGTAGGTATAAAGTGATATCACATTGTGCTTTTGATTTGCATTTCTCTGATCATTAGCGATGTTGAGCATTTCTTCATATGTTTGTTGGCCATTTGTATATCTTCTTTTGAGAATTGTCTATTAATGTCCTTAGCCCACTTTTTGATGAAATTATTTGTTTTTTTCTTGCTGATTTGTTTGAGTTCCTTGTACATTCTGGATGTTAGTTTTTTTTCGGATGCGTAGTTTGTGAATATTTTTGCCCTCAAAAGCTTCTGTCATCAGGAACTGCTTTCTGCCCTTTCATAGCATGCGTTTTTGTATCTTCTGTTCTTTGTACACATAGTTCAGTTGTTTAATGATTCATTTCCCATTTTGACCTTTTGGACATCTCCAATTTATATTTCATGACTTTGATTCAATGTTACTTCTGTGAAAACTCCCATGAGTTAGTGAGGAGATCCCAGTAAACATTTCGTTGTTTTTCTCCCTCGCTGTGTTCGATGGTCCTCTGTTCATAGCACTTGCTGTATCACTCTATCCATATTATTATTATGGTGCATTGTAATGCATTGCAATTATTTGTATGTATGTCCTTCCACTGTGATTGGAATTCCCTTGAAGTCAGTAATGGTGGCTTACTGTTTTAGCTCCAGTGCTTAGGTTCACACGTACATGAATTTGTTGCTCAATAAATGGTGGAATAAAGAAAAATGAATGCAACCAGATAAGTAATTCTGGAATCCCTTTTTACTTTTTTGACTCTAAAATTAGTATTTTCCCTGGTACATTAAGATGTCTCAAGAGATTTTGGTTTTTTAAAAGTTAACATATCCAGATATGTTCTTTTTTTCTTTGCTCACCTCAGCATCTCATCACAGAGATAATGCATTTTTTTCCAAGCTATTATTTTTTATGCCTAAACTTGTTCTGAGGATTAGTCCACTTTATCACTTTAAGTCATGGGGAAATAATATAAAATTATCAGTACAAAGCTAATTTATATATAATTGTGTTCAACAATACAAACAAAATAATACATAAAGCATGATATTAGTTACCTATAATTTGAATTTTCTCCAGAAAAACTTGGCTGCCATTCAGTACATACTTTTGAACATCCTAATTTTACAACAACCCTTACTTTTTTACACTTTCATTTAGATAGGTAGAATGTAGATTCTCCAAGGCAGTAAATCTGGGTAACACTTTAATATTATAAGCTGTAGGACATAGTTCCAGATATGTCAAGTTGTTACTAACTCATGAGATATGGCTTGCTCAAGTTACTTTAAGTAAGTTGCTTGAAAACTGTTTAATTACATATGATTGTTCTGGGACAAAATTCTCCATGAGTCTCTTGTTTTTCCACACATTTTGCATGTGAGACACTGGCTGCTGTTTGTTCCAAAGCATTTGTTTTTCAAAGATGTTTGATTAGCAATAAAAAATGGAAGATGGAGAGTATTTCTCGCTAGATCAAAGATCAAGCATGCTTACTTCCAATTATAAAATGTTTAGCTTCCCTAAACTCATATTTCCTCTCTTGTAACATAATATACTACAGATATCATGTGCCCCTGTTTGCATTACCATGTAGGTGGGCACTGGAGCTTCAGTATCTGGCAATGAATAAATAATAAAATAAAATAACTGGTACTCTGATTACAGCTATTGCTCTGTATAATAAACTATTCTTTATCTCTGACCAGCAGTCTCATGTCTTTCATCAGCATCTGTGAAACTATGGTGGGTTAACTTGTTAGTTTACAAACTGGTTAAAATTTCAGTCTTAGACTTCACAGTTCTTGATAGGTGGCTGGTTGGTCTTCTTGGGCATATGACTAACCTATAATTCACAGACTGTTTTTCAGTTTTGTGTGGCTATGTGACTGAGTTCTGGCCAATGGATTGTAGACTGGATCTCTAAATGAGTGAATCAATTAGCTCTCTGGTGAGCCTCATTAGACTGGGATGAGAAAGTAGGGGAAAAAGTGTTCGTTAGATTACACTTTTCAGATTTAGGGGTAGTTTGTTAGAGCACTGAGACTTACTTGATTAGTATACACACTACAGTCAAATTCATATTTAAAGTCTTTTTAACTGCTAAAATAAATGTAACAGCCATTTAGAAATATATCATACTAGTGTGATTTTAATTTCAACCTATCTTTCACAGGGAGTTGGTAATATTTCCCTACCCAATTAAGACTACCTCGTTTCATATCTCAGTCATGCTGCTTTAACCATTTGCCCTCTTAGTTTTCCCTCTTCTTTCCTCTCACGTCCTCTTTTCTCCATTTCTTTCATGACTTTTTGTGTTACTTCAGGGGATTTTGCATTCCTCTAAGTCACTGTTTTTCCAATTATTATGTAACTAAGGCTTTGCCACCCAACCGACAGAGCCCTAAAAGTGTATTTTCGCTTCCATTCTCACATATTTTTTTTTAGTTTCTCCCACACAGCTCCACTTAATTGGAGATGTACTATGTATTTACACAAAATCAGTGATTTTTTTATTGTTTGATAAAGTTTCTGTTTCATACTGGATCATTCCTTATATTCACAATCCCAACTCCCTCCTTACAGAGCACACTCACTGAGTAGCTTTCATCAAACTGATTTTACTTTTATTAAACTTTTCCTCATCATATCTCAAGGTAGGTGGCATGATCTATTGCTAAATGTATGCATCATTTATTCAATAAATACTTGTGGAGTGCCCACATCATTCTAGGCACTAGACTACAAAATAAATAAAACCAACACAAAGTTCTGGGGTCCCAGAATTTACATTCCAGTGGAGAAAGAGACAATAGTAGCTCAGTGGCTTGTGCCTGCAGTCCCAGCATTTTGGAAGGTTGAGGTGGGTGGATCGCTTGAGCTTACTATTTTGAGATCAATCTGGGCAACAGGGTGAAACCCAGTCTCTACAAAAAGTACAAAAATTAGCCTATCATGATGAGACATGCTTGTAGCCCCAGCTACTTGGGAGGCTGGGGTGGGAGGGTCATTTGAGCCCAGGAAGTCAAGGCTGCAGTGAGCCGTGATTGTGCCTCTGTATTATAGCCTAGGTGACAGGGTGAGACCCTGTCTCAAAATCAAATGGGACCAGTTTTAAGGGGACCAGTTTGGAAGTTTTGATAATAGACAACAGCAGGCAAAGGTAGAAACAGGGTGAAATGTTAGGAGGCGTTTTTAAGAATTTCAGTGTACCTTAGAAGAGGGTTTTAGGAATGAATGTTGTAATAAGTGGTTAGATTTGGGGTATATCTTGGAGGTCTAGCTTACTGGATTTGCTGATGAATTGTCTATGAAGTGTGAGAAAAAGAAAAGAGGCAAGGATGACTTTAGATGTTATGTTTTGAGCAATGAGAAGGATGATGTTACCAACCTTCCAGACAGGGAAGATTGAAAGATGGGAGAGATATAAGGAGTTCAGTTCTGGCAATGTAAAATTTTCCCAAGAAACATTTAGGTGAACATGTCAAGTAACCTGGTAGATATAAATTTGAAGCCCAAGGAAGACATCTTGGCCAAGGAAATACAAGTGTGAGATTTGTCAGTGCAAAGATAATTCTTAAAGGCTGGATAAGCTTGCCAAGGAGATAGCTGTGAACTGAGAAAAAGGGGGTCTATCTGGGTTTCACAGCACTCTCACATTCAGAGTTCAGGGAGATGAGGGGAAAGCAACAAACAATGTGGTGGTCACTGGTGATGTTGACAAGAGCAGCTTCAGTAAAGCTGGAAATGTTGAAAGGGAGAATAAATGGGGACAACAGCATCGAGAACTCAAGGAGTTTTGCTGCAAAAGAGGGTAGAAAAGCAGGAGAATAACTAGAGAGATGTATGAAATTATGAGGCATTTTATTAAGTAGGAAATTTTTACAAAACGTTTAAATGCTTATAGTAAATCCACTAAAGAAGGAGGAATAGATAATGAAAGAGAGGGGAGACAATTGCTGAAGAAAGCACTTGAATACATTGGAGGGAGTTGGATCACATACACAGTAAGGGATAACACAGTTAGAATGTGTAATAATAGCAACACATACCTGATATAGACTCAGCATCAAGGAAGGTCTGACAAACTAGTTGGAGGGTCAGAGAAGGCTTCTTAGGGGAGAATGGTTGAGCAGAACTTTGAATGATGTGTAAGAATTTCCTAGGAAAACAGTTCTATTGCATAGTATTGTATGGAGAGGTGAGTGAGCATAAGCACACTGAGAACTGGAAGGGGATGAGGCTGAAGAGGTGGACAGGAGCCAGATTATGATAAATCCTATGACAGGTGCTCCTTTGACTCTTATAATAGTCAGGGTTGGGACCACTGCAGAAATGCAAGCACATATGTAATGTTAAGGAATTTGAATTATGCCCTAGGTATTATGGAGAATCTTTAAAACATTTTTTTTTTTTTTTTCTGAGACAAAGTCTTGCTCTGTCCAGGCTGGAGTTCAGTGGCACAAACATGGCTCACTACAGCCTCGACCTCCCTGGTTCAAGCAATCCTATGGCCTCAGCCTTCCAAGTAGCTGAGACTATAGGCACATGTCACCACATCTGGCTAATTTCTGTATTTTTTTTTTTTTGTAGAAATGGGGTTTTACTGTGTTGCCCAACCTGGTCTTGAACTCCAGAGCTCAAGCGATCTGCCCACCTTGGTCTCCTACAGTGTTGGGAATACAGGTGTGAGCCACAGCACCCAGCCTGAAGAATCTTAAGCAGGTGAATGATATCCTTTATTTGATTTTAGCAATATAACTTTAGTCATAGTGTAGAAGATGGGTTGGAAGGAAGCAAGTTCAGGTGAGAGCTGATGAGTACTAAACTAGGAGTATAGCAGTGTAGATAAAGAGGAGGGATTTGATTTCATTATTGCAGAGGAGTGAGTCTGACTAAATATAACCAAATAGCCAATTAAGCAACTAGTGAAATGTGATGTGATGGAGAGAGGCAGCATCTAGGGCAGTTTGCAGATTTCTGAGATGTAAGGCAAATAGATGTAGAGAATACAGATAGAGGAGAGATTTAGTGGGGAATATGTATGGTTTAGATTTGTATATATTGTAAGAGGATCTTATGGCATATCAAGGTGGAGATAGTCACCAGGCAGTCAGAAATGTGGATCTGGAGCTCAGGAGTGATATCTGGCCTGAAGGTACAGCCTTAGACATGACTGATGTATTTCTGATAGTTGAAATTTGGAAATAAATGAGATTACACGATGGGCATAGAAGAAAAGGAGAAGAGGGCTGAAAGCTGCCCGTACTACTAGGAATATACCAAAAGAATACAATTCAACTATCTAGAAGCCAATTGTTCAGCTGTGAAATTAACTAGAATCCCCTTTTATGTGAAGAAAAAGTGTAAATTTTAATGGGAACAACACTACAAATCAACATTTATCAGTGGTCTAAAAATAACAATAATTGTATATCCTTAAATTAGTACAAATCTAATTTATTTTTTTCATTCTTGGGATAGTACATTGAAAATAAATCTTTCTGTGGAAGAATCTAAAGAATTTCTAGATTTTGGTCAAAAAATGGTGAAATTCATCTACTGTGTCCTAGTTAAAAAAGTAGGATGCCAAGTGGAAAATTTTAGGGAGACTATTACTAAGGTTAATACATTTTTTTAAAAACATAAGCCAGTTAGTTAATCAATCAATCAGTTCTCAATTTCTAAGGAGTTGGGTTAGACCAGGTGTAGAGTATTATTTATCAAGCTGAAAATAGCCTTTACATCACAACCGGAAAATTTATATTTTTAAATAATACTGTTTTAATGAAGGTACTATTTAATTCCTTTTCTGAGAAAACAACCAAAGAGTATAGCCATTTTTCTACCTGTCTGACAGGCACACTGTAGTGCCAGCGCCTTTCAGCACTTTAATAGTAATCTAAACAGTAAACAGACTTTAAGAAATAGCATTTATTTGCACTATTCAACTTTCTACTGCATCACAATTCTTACCAATTTAATGCCATCTTCTTAGGTTCTTTAAAATAAAAGAAATGACATATTTCACCGGCAACAAAAAAACAGGTTCTGGAAAAACTCTCTACAGCCTGCTTCCAAGTCGACAGAAGCTCCTTGGACTCTCTCAACAGTCAGGATCGGGGCCACTGCAGAAAAGCAAGAAGCCTCAAGACGAGTCCTGACATATACAGCATGAGAATATCGTGCCAATACCTCTCTTTCCCAAAATTTCCTTTTTTGGAATGACACTAGTCTTGGCCAACTCTATACAAATAAGATTTTGCTAGACTTGTATCAGCAGATCTTAGAAAATTGTGGGTTCATATGTGCTAACACAACAGAAGCTTTGGGTATTTATTTCTGTAAGTGATGAGGACACAAATATCGAGCTTGCATTTTCTGCCTTGGTTGTTGGTTCTTCTTGGTTCTTTACTCTCTCTCTCCCTCTCTCTCTCTCTTTTTTTTTTTTGAGACTGAGTCTCGCTCCTTCGCGCAGGCTGGAGGGGGCAGCGGCGCGATCCCGGCTCACTGCAAAGCTCCGCCTCCCGGATTCACTCCATTCTCCTGCCTCAGTCTCCCGAGTAGCTGGGACTACAAGCGCCCGCCACCGCGCCCTGCTAATTTTTTGTATTGTCTTATTTTTTTCTTTCTTTGTTTTTTTTTTTTCTTTTTTTCTTTTTTTTTAGTATAGACAGCGTTTCGGGGTTTCGCCGTGTTAGCCAGGATGGTCTGGATCTTCTGACCTCGTGATCCACCCGCCTTGGCCTCCCAAAGTGCTGGGATTACAGGCGTGAGCCACCGCGCCCGGCAGGTTCTTTACTCTCTTGCTAGAGTACTAGCAGCTGGGAATGCCTTGGATTGTCTCCCAGGAGACTGCAATCTATGCAAGGAGGCTTTTCTGAGGGATAGCCTCTTCACTCGTAGCGAGTAGCAATATCTCTGTTGTGTAGTGAGGAACTCAGCCCTTTGGTCTCCCACTCCTAATCTTACTTGCCTTCCCTGTCCCTGTAAATCATTTCTAGTGTTCTCCCAGACCACGCTTTCTTTAGGATATAGGTGGGATCCAATGTGTAAAATAGGACTACAGCCTTCTAGAGCTGGCAGGAAAGTTAGGCATTGTGTAGTTGAAAATGCTTCATTTACAGATGAAAGAGTGTAAGCCCAGGAAGTAAGGGATGTGGTTTGAATCACACAGCTTGTTTAGCTACAGAGTTTGGACTGGAATCCACATTTCCCAATGTTCAGTGTTCTGTATTCAACCCCACCTATGCAAAGCCATAATTTTGCATGCTATATGCTCATGGGAGAAACTTTTTCTTTAGATAGATGTCAGTATCTTTTTTCTTTCTTCTTGACCTTCCTTTCACCTTTCTGACAAAAGTGAAATGCATAGAATTTTGCCTCTTTTCACCCATGAGTTTCCAAGGTGTGTTCTGCTCATGAGTAGGTCCTCTCCAAGCTAGACCTGCAGTATGAGAAAGAAGGAAGCAGAGGAGGAAGTTAAAAGACAATTCTGTAAGGCTAGATTTAAGAATGTGAACCTAATTCCCTTACCAAGAGATGCCAAAGTATGATTTTGGTTAAAAACCTTTGAAAAGGAAACAATAAACAACAACAAAAGAACTCTTCTTTTAAATATTCCTTTCCACATGAAAAACGCACAGTGTGTGTCCAGATCACGTTAAATAAAGGAGTCAATGATTTTTTTAAGCGCATGAAAGTACCTGTATGCCATCAGGTACAAATCACTTTTCTGAATTAGCAGAATGCAGAAGCTAGTTCAGATATAGAATTGGTTATTAATCCAGTGGTTATTTGTATATAAATTGATACATTTAGGGATGTAATCCTGCAAGCATTTCTTTTGGAATTTTCTTCCTAAAAAGCTGACAGCCATCACATGGAGGATTTGAGACATTAAGAGTCAAGTGCTAAGTTCAGATCCTGGCTCTGCTTCAAAGTTTATGAACTTGCACAGGTCAGATAACCCTCACAGCTTATATTCTTATCTAGAAATTGTCATTGATATTTGTGCTACCCATATTTCAGTTATCTAGTGAGAAAATTGGAATAATACATGTAAGGACAGTGAACTTCAAGAAAGAAAACAATACATATGATCACTACCACAGTACAAGAGAATAAAATATATTCAAATGCATCTAAAATAAATGAAAATATTCTAAATTAGAGAATTCTTTTCCCCATATATCAAAGGGCACATTTCCCATCTTTCCTGCCTTTTCTTTCCTCCAAACCCCCAGTATATTTTAATCTCTAACCTGATATTTTGGCAGTAAAGGTATGTCCAGGTTTTGTGAGAGCTGAAAGATATATTTCAGGGAGACCTCATTAAAGAAAAGGACACAAAATTTGACATAAAAGTAAATATTTATTTAGAATGAGAAAATAAATCACAACAAATTAAGATTCTTTAAAAGCTAACAAATACTAGAAGCATAAAATGTAGAATAACATTGTTTTCAATAACTTATTACATAACCAACTCTATAATTATGTTTTTCACTACATTATTGGCTGCATACTGTTTGATCACCTCTTCATATGGCAACAATTTTGTAATATCAATTTCTATAAAGAAAAGAGTCTCAAGATAGAGGCTTTCCTCTGGCACGGTCGATGCCAATTTCAATAATTCTTATGATTGAGAGCTGGGTTGCAGAAGACATGTGACTTCATACACAGATCTTGCTGTTTGCAGGATTGTCATGGTTTAGTGTCCTACAAACACAGAGAACCGAATATATTCTATTGCCCATGATTTCCATCCAAATAGTGTAGACTGTATCTGTATTCATATATGCTGCATTATTGTGTATGTTTCTGACAGAAGAGAAATTTCATTTTGACTAGGCATCAATGAGAATTACACAATGGTAATTGTACTAAGCATCAATGAGAATTGCAATCCTGCACATCTGATGATTAGAAGAATTATTGTCAGACTAGCTTCCAGCTTTGCACATTTTAAGCCTTGTTCTTTCTCCTCTACCCATGTTCTTCTGATGTCAGAAGTCTCAGGACATGGCCCTATCATGATGTTATGTCTGGACCTGCATTTTTGGGTTAACTCAGCAGACCAGTTAACAAAGTGATCACTAGGGGGTCCTCCTACAGCAGGCCAGTTAACAATAACCTCCACATGAAAATAAGCAAGAACACACAAATATAATTTAGTAAACCCAAACAAAATGTATCCTTATCTCAACTCCTCATTAGATAAATCTCTAAATCATCTGAGGACCTCAAATGCCATTAAAACAAGGGAAAACAGGCATGGAAGAGAAATTGGAGAGGAAAAAAAGCAATTTTAATCAGCTGTGATGAAAACATTTTACTTATGCAAACTTACAACAATCCGTGATCATATTAACACATTGTTGAGACTCCTTCCTGGAAAGACTAATGCTGAACCTTAAGTGTTTCTGGCTTCTCAATGACTTTGCATTTCCTAGACAAACTCCCTTACTACAAAGAACAGCCTTACCTTTCAGGTACTGCATCTACATTACAAACTGCCTCTATCACATTCTTGGGGCTGCCATAACAAATTTCTATGAACTTGGTAGCTTACAAAATAGATACTTATTCTTTCAGGTTGTGGAGACCAGAATTCTGAAATCAAGGTGTTGGTAGGGCCTGGCTCCCTCTGAAGGATCTAAGGGAAAATCCTAGCTTGTCTCTTCCAGTGTTTGGTGTCTCCAGGCACCCTGTGGTTTGTGGCTTCATAACTCCAATCTCTGCTCTGTTTTATTAACAGGGTGATATTATCTTAAGATCCTTAACTTAATTATGTCTGCTAAAAACCTTTTTTTTCCAAATAAGATTACATTCATAGGTTCTGGGTGTTAAGACAGGGATGTATCTTTTAAGGTGCTACCATACAACCCATCTCACACCCATGAACACGTATCATTTGGAAATAGTCAGAATATAGGTCCTAGCTAACTGACTTGAGACAGAAATTCCATCGTCTATACATTATTGTATTATCCTCCAATTTCCTACAATTTCAAATTTATCTATATTCAAGATTTTAAGCCAGGGAATCTTCCAAAAACAATTACCAAATTTTTTTTTTTTTTGAGACGGAGTCTCGCTCTGCCGCCCAGGCTGGAGTGCAGTGGCCGGATCTCAGCTCACTGCAAGCTCCGACTCCCGGGTTCACGCCATTCTCCTGCCTCAGCCTCCCGAGTAGCTGGAACTACAGGCGCCCGCCACGTCGCCCGGCTAGTTTTTTGTATTTTTAGTAGAGACGGGGTTTCGCCATGTTAGCCAGGATGGTCTCGATCTCCTGACCTCGTGATCCGCCCGTCTCGGCCTCCCAAAGTGACCAAATATTTTTTGCCAAACTCTCCTAAGTCATTCAAAGTAAAATCAAACTTTGTTTTTCACAGCTGCGTATGTCATGATCTATGAATCAAAGGGATACAAGGACAACCTAGAAAACCTAGTATTAGGAAAGGCTAATCCAATTACAAAGGCAATAAGCACGTGGCCAGTCAGTGGCTTTGTAATGTTATATGTTTTCATTTGACAGAATGTGGTACCCCTGTGGAAACATTTATTAGTAGAAGATGTAAGTGCAGATGTGTTCTCTAACGGATGTTATAGGGTAGTACTATCTGTCTGCTTCCACAGAATCTGTGACTTAGGGCTACACTAAAACAAGTTTATGAGACCTGCAGGCGAGCTCAGTGGCAAGATTACAGTCAAATCTAGGGATATATTACTAGGATGTGGACACCCATGAAAAATAACAATTGCAGAATAGTGTTAGGATGTGCGTTATAACAGTCCCTTCTGACACTCTCTGAGCAATTCATCTGCAGCACGTTTTTACTAGATCAATCTCCACAGCCAGGTAGAAAGGTGGAATGAAGATTAGACGTGGGTAGGAGCTATGAAGAAGCAATGAGCCCCTCCGTGCTTGAATTTCACCAACACTGTACTAATTGGCAATTGTAGATACCTCATTTTGATAAAGCAATTGCTCACAAAAGTTTCTCAGGCTTTTTTTTTTTTTTAAATGTTAAAGATGCTGTGTTAATTTTTGGAAGATAGTTTTTTTTTTTTTTTCCATTATAGCTGAGTTTTAAAATGTAAGCATGCTGTGCAATAATTTGTGGGTTGTGTATACAATGAATATAATTCAGATGAAAGGAACAGGAGTCTTAGAACAGGTGGAACTATAAAGTCAATTCCTTGTATTTTTTTTCTTCACATTTTTTCACCTATGCTCTATTCTTTAAACGATAATCAGAAAAACCTCAATTTTATTTTGCAATAAGATCATGTCCTTACTCCTATTCTTAAGGTTATACAGTGCTTGAGAGCAAAAATAGTTCTTGGGGAGTTTGTATTTTATGTATTCATTCATTTCTTATACCAATACTTATGGAACTCCTGATACATGCAAGGTATTGTGCAATTTCATTTGGGACAACACAAGTTTAAACAAATTTTCTTGTCTCGAGTAATTAACCTTTCTGACTTGGAGTAAAATAAAATAACAAGATTCATTTGCCTTTATTCATTAAATATTTATTAAGTGCCTTATGTACACTAGGCACTGTGTTAAGGCTACAACCCCATGTAAGATGAAATACCTGCACTCTCTGGAGACACAGCAAGACAATCAACATTGAAGGTGGAGTTCACTGTCTTACCACAGAATTGTGCATAGGGCAATATGAGAGTACAGAAAAGGGCATCAAAATCCCTGTGAGTCAAGGATATCTTCTTGAAGGAAGTAGCACTTAGGTGAATTTAGAAGAATTGAGTTTGAGTTAGACTCATGAGGGAGTGGAGATAGGATCTAAGCAATAGAAGCCAAGTAAAGATATAGAAGTTTGACAACTTATTACCAGGTTGAAAACACTTTGTGTAGGGAATTTCATAATTGATTTCTATAGCATTTTCCTGCATAAATTTCATAAGCTTGGCTTGGTAAATCCAGGCATAAGATTTGCTGCCTTTAGAAATAATTACAAGTCGATGATAGATAGAGTAATAAATAGAAACAAACTGCTATGTGATGCAATGGGAGTATGAGTGAGAATTAGCTCTGAAAGCTATACACTTTATAAGTCTCACAATTTCTTCTTATGGTCTCTAGCCAGACAGTGATGTTGGAGTCGCTGTACAATGAACCTTCAAAAAGATGCACACATCAATGTACATAGCTCAATGAAATTGCCTGCTAAATGGGCAATGTTGGCTGAAAAACAAATAGAATGAATTTCCTTAATGGTGTTTTTGGAGAAGCAAGTTTTTCTTAGCATCATTTCTGGAAATACATTTGGTAGAGGAGAGAGGAGGATCAAATTTTGTTGTGAACTTGAGATTGGAATGCATAAAAATAATTTTAGCATTGCATATGAGATGCACAAATATGAGAAAATATAATTGTAGAAACATCATAACAACATTTTGCTGTAATACATGGCACAGATGAAAGAAGGAAATGAAAAAAATGACAAAACGGAACTCAGACGAATGTAATTATCAGTATACATTTACATCTGAGTACTCAATTGGCCAGTGTCTGAGAAGATTGTCTAATGACTGCAGTGGAGAAGTTTAGAGCACAAGTTTTGAAACTGTCATTTATGACCACTTACTTCACAGAGCTTTTGGGAGATGCAATAAATATGAGAGAAACTTTGCTCTGCTATATAGCCTGACAAAAATAGGTGCTTTAATAGGTTAAGTGAGTGAGTGCTAAATCAATACAAAGACAGATGACTTGGGTTCATAGGCTGGTCAGCCAAGTTTATTACCCAGGCATAGATCTCCCTACAAAGAAGGTAGTTAATATGCTCACCAAATCAGGAGAGTATCTTTATAGGCAAGAGGAAGCATGAAAATTGATTTCTTGGGCTGCAGATTTCATCTAATAGGTACTGGTACCTGTATGTAAGATCAAATACAATTCACACAATGCTTTGCTCAACACCAAGTAATGATGAGCTTCTCATCACTGAATTGTAGGAATCATACAGCATTATATTAAGACCATTGTAAAATTCCCAGAGACTCACAAAGGGATGCTTGGCCAAATTCCTCAGTCAACAGCAATATCATTTTGGGTTATCTTGGACTATTAGGACACATCCAATTTTATAGGTAACAGGTTTTAAAGGATTCTATTCTGCCTTAATTCAACTGTATTTTACAATCATCTTTAGACCAGTCAAATTGGACCTGACCTAAAAGCCTCAGTACACATAAAAAAGAATGTCTTGTACTTGAAAAGTAATGATCAAATAGCAGAGGGTTATCTCCTACCTGTGTCTTGAAATAACAGAGAGCACGACAAGCACGACACCAAGCTGGTAACCGTTCAAAATTCCTAAGGAACAAAGAGGACAGAGTATTCTAAGAACCAGGAAAAATATGTGCAAAGACCCTGAGTGTGGATGGACTATAGGATATTTATGGAAGAGAGGTGGAGGTCAGGTTGGGAAAATGCTCAGGAGCTAGATGCTGAACTGGTTGCATGCCATGTTTAAGTTTAGATTTCACCTTGCCGATGATGAACCCTTGATGGACTTTTATCAGGAAAATGAATATGGAAATTATTTTGATTCATAAGTGCTTGATGACTCTGCAGAGAACCTGGATCAAATCTCAAAGAAATAATTAACTCCCACAAAACATGACTTACCATGTATATCAGGGGTTGCATAAAGATCATAATTCAAATTGTACGTACTTGTTGTATTAATCTGTTCTCATGCTGTCCTGAGACTGGTTAACTTATGAAGGAAGAAGATTTAATTGACTTACAGCTCCGCAGGGCTGAGGAGACCTCAGGAAACTTACAATCACGGTGGAAGGGGAAGCAAACACATCCTTCTTCACATGGTGGCACCATGGAGAAGTGCCAAGCAAAAAAGGAAAAGCTCCTTATGAAACCATCATACCTCGTGAGAACTCACTCACTATCATGAGAACAGCATGGGGGTAACTGCCTCCATGATTCAATTACCTCCCAGCAGGTCCCTCCCATGACACGTGGGGATTATGGAAACTACAGTTCAAGGTGAGATTTGGGTGGGGAAATGGCCAAACCATATCACTTGTACAGCGTTAGTTACTGATAAACACTCTCACATATCTTATTTACCCCTCTCAATTATCCCAAGGGCATATGTATACTGTGACTCCCTTTTCATTGATGAGAATTGAGAAAAAAAGTGGTTAATTTTATTGTGCCACATGACAGAGGCAGTCAAAGTAACATTCTAGAAATTGAAATTCTGATCCAATGGAGCTGGCTTGTGGGTTTAATTTACCAACAACATTTTGTCCTGATTCCCTGCAGAAGTTCGCCAAGCCATCTAAATAGATACTTCAGGGTGCTGAGCATTCAGTCATGACCTTATAAACTACACATTATTATTAGTGAAGGAAAAGAGAGTTGCACAAACATTTTATTTGTATTTTTCCTTATACAGTATTGATAGAGAAAACAAGTATCATTTTAGAAATTGAACATATTTTGATAATAGTCCTGTAATAAACTATTTTCATGCAACAGTATAGGAGATGATTTTCTAAAATATTTATCTTTAAATGTTTATATAGAAGAGAAACAGTAAAGAAGAGCTGAGATAATTTTAAAGAATAAGGTTGTGTTCCTAGAAAACTCCAAGCACTCATAAGGTAGATTTAAAATGCTTGGAAATGATAAATGTGAAATTTAGAATGCTCGCACTACTTTTCCTCTTGGGTATGCCATTTGTCTGGATATCTGAATGAGCCACTTGCCTGCCTTCTTTAAGTGTCTGCTCAAATAGGCTTCTTTTATTTAAAATGGTAGCTCTCTTACCCCCGGCACTCCTTAACTTCCTGCCATGTTTTCTTTTTCATAGCACGAATCAGTCCCTAGCTTATTCTAGAATTAATAATGTCTACAGTTTGTTATTGTTCATTTGATCTACTAAAACAGAAACTTAATATGAGACCAGAAAGATTTGCTCCTTTTGATCTCCATTAAATTCCAAGCCCCTAGAAAAGTTCCTGACACACAGTATGTGCAAAATCAATATTTTCTGATTACATGAATGAATGAATGTAGGGACTAGGGAGACCAGACAGCAGGACAAGCATCAAGCAACAGAAATCAAAGCAATGCAAAGTGGTCAAATAGCATGAGGTCCAAGAAATGGAACAGAGAGCCCAGAAACAGACTCAGACTTATATGGAAACTATATAAAAACAGAGTGCCATTGCACCCTGGAGAAAAAAAGTGGCCTATTAGGTATATGGTGTTGCAAAAATTGGTTGTGTCTATGGAACTATATATATATATACTTTGAGACAGGGCCTTGCTCCATCACCCAGGCTGGAATGCAGTGGCATGGCCATGGCTCACTGCAGTCTGAAACTCCTGGGCTGAAATGATCCTCCCTCCTCAGCCTTTCAGATAGCGGGACCTAAAGGCACATACCGCCATGTCCAGCTAATTTGGAAATCGAGGCCTCACTATGTTGCCCAGTCTGGTTTCAAATTCCTGGACTCCAGTGATTCTCTTGCCTTGGCTTCCCAAAGTGTTGGGATTATAGGCATAAGCCACTGCACACAGTCAAAAACAAATATTTACATTATATTATTTCCAGAATGAGTTAGTTCTAAGTGGATTATATAGCTATGTGTAAAATGAAAACTTTAAAACTTTTAGCAAAAATTATGCTTATAGCCGGGCGCGGTGGCTCACACCTGTAATCCCGGCACTTTGGGAGGCCGAGGCAGGCGGATCACGAGGTCAGGAGATCGAGACCATCCTGGCTAGCATGGTGAAACCTCGTCTCTAAGAAAAAAGACAAAAAAATTAGCCGGGTGTGGTGGCAGGTGCCTGTAGTCCCAGCTACTTGAGAGGCTGAGGCAGGAGAATGGGGTGAACCCGGGAGGCAGAGCTTGCAGTGAGCTGAGATCGCACCATTGCACTCCAGCCTGGGCAACAGAGGGAGACTCTGTCAAAAAAAAAAAAAAAAAAAATTATGCTTATAACCCGAGATTAAGGAAGAATTTTTATGTAAGATAAAAAAAAGCAAAAAGTCATAGGAGAAACAAATAGTAAATTTGACATTAAATTAAAAATCTCTATTCACCAAATGCTTTATAATTAAAAATGAAACAAGCAACAAACTCTGCAAAGAATATGCAACACATAACAATGGCATAGAATTAGAATCCAGAATATGTTTTTAAAGAATTACACATCAAAGAGAAAATGACAACTTGATAAAACAGCAACAGCATTTCACAGAAGGAAAAGTATGTAAAATAGCAGTCATCCTCTGTATTAGCCACGGAGAGGGAAATTTAAATCATAGTAAGATGCTATTTTATGTCCACCAAGTTCACAAAAATGAAGTCTGACAACATCATGTATTGGCAATGACGTAGAACATAGTGAATGCTCCAGATTACACTGTTGGTGTAAATTAGCACAGAGTTTTGGAGAGGAACTTTTGGAGTTATTAATATAATTTATATTAATATTAATTTATATTAATGTCAAATAAAATATTGAATACAAATAAAGACACACATCCAGTTTTTTTCTCCTACCTAACCCACGGAGAACTAAACTTTCCTGTTGTCTTGATGTTAGACGTAGTTGTGAGTCTTGCATTGGCCAAGAAAATGCAAGTGGAAGTGATGCATTTTATTTCTAAGTCAAATACTCAAGAACTTTTAGACTGTACTCTATGAACTCTCTTGCTCTGCTCCAGCGACCATGTGAGCTTATGGTGGTATGGCGTTATGGTAAAATCAGAGCATTCTATACCTAGAGGATAGCTACCCTAGAGCATCACTTGCACAGCAAAATTTGTGTGAACAAGTTCTCAACTGTTGTATGTTAAGCTACTGCAATTTTAGAATTACTAATTGCTATAGCATAAGTAATGTATCTTGATCAATAGCCCTTAAATCCAGAAGTTTTATGTCTATATATGTACCCTATGAAAACAAAACTCATACATATACATGAAAGGACATGTATTATGATGTTTTAAATAGCAAGTGTTTCAAAAGGCAAAATTTCAGAAACCACCTCATCAAAAAAGAAGGGGTATATTGTAGTACAGGCATACTATATTGTAGTACAGGCATACTATGAAATGAAGCAGTGAAAATGAGTAAGTTGGAGTCACTCATATCAATAAGACTAAATTTTAAAAGCATAGTGGTAACCAAAATAAATTTGAGAAGAACGTATATCGTAGTGTCCATCTGTATGTATTTATATACTCATGAAGATCATGTAAATGCATGCAAAATAATACTAGCTATTACTTAGGAAAAGATATTTGCATTAAAATGATACAGAAATACCTAGAGGTGTTGAACACCAAATTCAAGACAATGGCTACATCTGGAAAGGATGAGAAGAAATGTGACTGAGAAGAAGTTCACCAAAGGTTTCAATAATAGTGAGAATATTTTATTTCTGAAGCTGGGTATATGAGTACATGGGGAGTTGTATTATTCTTCTTAACTTTTGCATATCTTATGACTCTTAACAATAAAAATATTAACCTTTTACATAAAGATAAAATATGCAAGCATTTATGGGTTATCTTGCAAAATTAGTCCCGTAGTATAGACTGACTGAAAAATGGATGAAACTTTAGGAAATAATAGCACTCCAAAGAAAAAAGGCTCTGGTATGTTTAAAGGTATTCATTGGAAATTTCATATGCAAAGTACTTCCAAATTCTGTTACTTGTCAGTATATGGCAATTAATGTGAAAAAATCAATAAATTTATGAAACTTTTAGGAGAGTAAGAAGCTTCGATATGCATTTAAATATGTGGATGCAGTACACATGTATTAACCAGGGTAGGCTAGCTGATAAAAAAATAATTTCCAAAATTTCAGGGGCTCAACTCAATAGAAATGCATTGCTTGTTAACATAGCAATTCAATGTGATATATGGCAAATAGAATTTTATAACATAATCTAGAGAACAAAGTCTCTTCCATCATGTGACTCTGGCCTCCTCTAGGTCCCCTCAGAGTCCTTTTCTTTTAGCCAGGGAATGAAGAAAGCAGGAAGGATCACAAGGGGCAGTTTGGAGATCAGCCCTGAAGGTGGTATACATCACTTTCACCACATTCCAGTCACCTGATACTAGAAATATAGTCACACCTGACTTTAAAGGGGAGCGAAGTGAGTTTGAAGAATGCTTAGCCAGCCTTTGTCACATCATATTTAATATAAATGAAGTTAGAAATTGGATCATAAACAAAGGGCTGGACTCTGAGTGTCAGTGATGGATCCCCTCTCAAGTAGAATTGGTATGCACTAGGATACTAGTCAATCAGAGTCAATAAAGACTTTCTTGCCAAGAACTGGATATTTGATGTAGCAAATAAGTCATCATGGGAAAAAAAAAAAAAACCAACAACAACTCTCTTTAGATGCCCTTATACATACTTTCTGTATTAGGATGTTTTAGATTTTTTTTTTTTTTTTT
>NW_012110920.1:513673-521301 GCF_000951035.1 Colobus angolensis palliatus | reverse complement strand
TTTTTTTTTTTTTTTTTTTTTTTGAGACAGGGTCTCACTCTGTCACCCAGGTTGGAGTACAGTTGTGTGATCATAGCTCACTACAGACTGGAACTCCTGGGCTCAAGAAATCCTCCCACCTCAGCCTCCCAAATAGCGGAGACTACAGGTGGGCACCACCATGCCAGGCTAAATTTTATTTTTATTTTTAGTAGAGAAAAGCTCTTGCTGTATTGTCCAGACTGGTTTTAAACACCTGGTCTCAAGTGATCTTCCTGCCTCAGCTCCCAAAGTGGTGGGATTACCAGCCATAGCCATTGTGCCCAGCAGGATGGTTTTAGTCTTAATATCTTTAGTCTTTAGTCTTAATATCTTATCTTAATATCTTAATATCTAAATTTTCTTTTTATTGCTTGTGGCCTCTGAATAAATATTCTTTTACCTTAAACCTTTCTGAGCTAGGCATGAGTGAGAAGGGAATGCCAAGCAGCTGGGAGAGGGAGGGCAATAGTGGGGCATCCAGCATGCTTGGCAAAGAAAGGCAGGAGTGTGGGCAGAATGGCTGCAGGGAATATTGAATTTGGAGTTACAAAATTTAGGCTAAGCCTTAGTGCCGACCTCACTAGTTATAGAATTGTGAGCAAGTGATTTCATCTGTTTGTATAAAATTTCCTCCACAATACAATAAGAGAATAGGAGTAAATATTTTCTGAGGCTCTTTTCTAGTAATGAGGATAGTCTGTCTGTCTAAGTTAGGTACCTAACTATAATCCTTCGTACATTAGAGACAGGCATTCAATAAAATGTGGCTCTTTCTGAGCAAAACCGATGGACAGCTAGCAGGTCCAAAAAGCACACAGTACTTACAAGGCTTTGTGGGTGGTTGATTTAGTTACTTTCTTTTAGGACATAAAAAAAAGAAAAGATAGGATTTTTTTAAGTCACATCTGCAGATATTGCACATTTGAAAATTTATGAAATCTTCTTTCCATTTCATATTCCCTAAACATTTATTGTAATTTATTTTTCTCCAACAATGTATCATCAAGATATTTATTTTTACTTATTTTCTGTTTTCTTCCATAAGAGTGTAAGCTCAAATAAGGCAGTTTTGTCAAGTTTATTAATGTTGTATGTACCCAATGTCTAGAACAGTACTCCTCATGTAGAAGAATATTCAACAAATATTTATCAAATAAATATTATAAACTCATGGTAACTTCAGAATCATCAGGAGAGTTTCAAGAAAGCAGTGATGCGGAGTACTACAGTTTGGAAGTGAAAATCGATTTGAGAATAGTAATCTGAATTTTGCATTGCTTTTTAAGTCACAGGAAACAAATCAGGCTTAGAGATGGACAACCCTTTTGAGGGCAATTTTTCCTAAGGTTGAAACTTTTATAAACTTCATCTAGCATTTCTTAAAATTGTCATAAAAGATGTATAATTTCCCATGAAATTATTTCAATGCAGACCACTCTAATAATATTTAAATAGAAGGTTAACTGAGTTTTGCTTGTAAGTTCTGGAAGAATTTTCATGAGGGTTCTAATACAATTTAAAAGCAGCAAGCACAAATAATTCTTAATCTTCTCAGTATAAAACGAGATAACAAAACCACACAAATCTACATGCTCCCCACTTCAAATCAACTCTAATTATCAATGTTTATATATTATTCCAAGTTCTCATTCATCTAACTCTAGACCACAATTTAATCCTGATGGATTGTGATGGAGCATCATTTGTGGTGTAGGCTATGATCTGTTTTGATTCTTTTGCAAAATTATTATGATGAATCACACTTGTCAATGATCTTTGAATGAGACAAATCCAAAACTAATTTGCTATCTGCAATCCAGATGTAATTGGCTATGTATCATAAATCTTCCATGAAAATATTCTTCAGTTCCATTTCTGTCAACAAACAAAAGTGTTCTTCATAGTTCATTCCCCAAGAAAAACAATAGAGTATAATTAGAGGGGAAGAGAGAAAGTGCATAGTTGACTTGAATATAAAAAACAGAAAATGCCTGTATCAAATTGGCTGCACAAATGAATCTTTGTTATCAAAATCATTATAAATTGCATCTCTCCATTTTTGGTCCAGGAACTCAATACTTTAAGAGAGCCATAAAATATTTTAGCTTCATGGTAACTTGTGGGAATTAAGCAATGCTTATAGTGTTTTCTACAATTTGAAAATGACTTACATCTTATTTATTTTGAAATAGAAGTTCAATTACAAAATATTGAGTGGCGAGAAGGTAGCATTCATTATTGCTGTACAGTGAACATAAGATTTTTAAAATTTTTGTTTTGTTCACTGGAAGGAGCTTTGGTCATTAATTAACTGTGGTACAAACAAAACATGCTAGGGTTTCAAACCACATATAGGCCTGAAAGCTCTGTACCTGGGCACACCAACCACAACATTGACTCTGGGGAGAATGTATGTATGTGTGTGTGTGTGTGTGTGTGTGTGTGTGTAATCTATAACATGAATATCCTTGTTTGAAAGGGAAAGTAGTTGAGAAATTCTATAGGAGTACAAACCTCTCATTTCTATTTTGAAAATTATTTACAATGCTTATTTCATCAGTGGTGGGTCAGTAACCTTTTCTTCCTATATATGAAGCATAGCACTCTTTATTATGGAAATTTCTAGTATTGGTATAATACATCCTGTAGGAGTATATGAAGGAAAGCATTTTGACCAATAAAATCTCAGAAAATATAAATATATCATTTCTTAGAAGAAAACCAAATCTTCTCTGAGATGAAATGTGTCTAATCACAAATCTCATTTCTTTTCCCCGTAGTATATTCCCTTGTGCTATTCATCTAGTTCATGCTTCCAAACTAACCTCACATAATAACACCATTAATAATACTTAACACTTATATAGTGCATTCCATCTTCAAAGTACTGAATAAACATTAAATAATTAATGCACATTGAAAGAAGTCAGCAAAAGTGCAGAACTTCCAAATTCTTATGAGGGAAGCAAAAATATTTATTAGTAATTTTTGATGATGTGGTTTGTTTAATCTATTTTTACAAATATTTTTGCCTTGTCATATGAGAAGAGTAATGTCCATGATAGGAAAGTATACGAGCCTCTAACTGGCTTTTACAGATGATTAAATGCTCAGGTTGAAGCCGAGGCTTTTGATAACTGCTAGAGCCATTTATGACCTCATATACTACTCCACTTTGGGACATTAGGCCTTAAATAACATCAACCATGTGCTTTTATTGAGAAGAAGAGAAAGAAAAGTAAAATGCCCTTTTAATGAAGAAAAAAATGTCTACAGATAAATCTATGGAAATGTCATAAACACGCAGGAATAAATACAAAGAAATAAATACACACAAAGATTCTGTAATAGATTTGGGAGCCAAGTTATCACTTGACACCTGTCTGGGTAGTCTTTGGATAGAGTACTTATAAAGGAACAGTCCTTTTATCCATGGGCATAAAAAGTGTCTTGGTTTATAACAGACACTGACATAAGTTACTGCTATACAGAGGACTCTAACATTCACACAAAGCTATTTGGCACTTACAGTGTTAATTTGCTTATACTGAACATGGTCTCTATAAGTGAGCAATTTGCCAAAATAACATCTAAAAATTTTACTGAATGGACAACATAGTGGGAGACATCCAGCGTGAAAATGTGGTTAGAGAGGTGCAGCGAGCAAAATAAAATCTCATATACTGCTTTAAAACGTATCTGGTAGAATGCAAAGATTATTGCTTCTCAGGTTGCCACTTAAAACATGCTCATCAAATTCTTAATTATAGCCATATTTTTTCCTTGACCTTTAGGAATCTAATATACTGAATGACATTTCTCTGATTAAAAAAAAGGAAGCCTAGGAGGAAGATCTATATAAAATTGTGAATAAAAACCTATAATAAATAACATAAACTGTATGATATAGAAACATATTTATAATGATTAGAACAAATAGTCATTATTTCTGATTCATGTTATAAAAGGAGTGTTAAATTATCTATACACATTGGCTTTCTCATCATAACAATCCTGTCAATAACGTTGCATTATTATTTAATGAAGACACTGAGATTTAAAGACTTTAGTAAGATCCTAAGTAGAAGAGCCAAAATCTCAACCCAGCTAATCTGATTCCAGAGGTCGGACTTTTATTACTATGACATGCCTCAGTAATAAGTGTTCCAGTGTCCATAGGTACTTCTCATTTGCAAGCACTTTACATGTATCAATTATTACAGAAATATTATGTACTAACTGAAAAATATGGAGTCCCATAAAGCAAAAAAGCAAAACTAGAGATCACAATTATATTACTATATGTCTTATTCCAAAACCTGTGCTGGGTTTGAATACACATAAGCAATTCTATAATTTTAGCTTTGGAAGTGACTTCTGCAGCTTCTCATACAGACTTTCTAGTATTATCATATTTACTAGAGAAAAGAGAAATAATCTACCCCAAGTCCTATAGAAAAGTAATGTCAAAGCCTAAATAATAATTTCTTTATTTTCGTAGTGAGAGTACCTTTTCCCCACAGCTGGTAGTGTTATTCCTCAATATTCAAAATGGAAAAGTTCCTGGAGATAAAACAATGACTGCTTGAGTTGTTCTAATATCTATTAACTTTGTATTGAGACACATGAAAGAATAATACCATCGCATTTACTGTCAGGTAATTAATGATTAAAATCCAGTATCTGCTGCTGTCATAGTTACATCTAAGGATTCTAATAGGTAATCAGATATGATTAAGCAACTGATTGGTATTATTACATTTAAATATATTAATGGTTCATATTTTTTGAATGCATATCATGTGCTAAGCATTGTATTCATTCATTTAATCCTCACAGCAATTATATGACATGAGTACATTAACATTCTACAGATGGGGAAATTGAGGCACAGAGACATTAAATAAGTCAAAGTTGCCCAGTGGGTTAATTAATGTTGGAGACACTAATTTTTGCTGTTTGATTCCAGAAACTACTCTTTCACTAACTTGTCTGAAACTCTTTTGAGTATGTTTCTAATATATTTTAGCAGCAGTTGGAAATTTAGTGCCCATGAATTTCTCCTGGCCTCAAGGGAATATGCAAATATTTTTCAAAAGACATACATTTTATAAGAACTCTCCAAGAGGATGCTTTAGATTCCCTGAAAGTGATATCACTTAGGTTACTACTTGTGTCTAATTTAATCAGTGATGTTTGATATAGATGAATGTTTTTCAAACTAGGAGTAATGTGGTTGCCTGGAGTAACACTAAATTATTCCATTATCTCTCGGTATGGGAGAATAAACACCCACAAAGTGGCTTCTTTTCTGCTCACTCATATTTTCTTTATATTAGAAAATCATTTCTTCAGCTTCTGTGATAAGTTATAAGGAACAATGATGCGCATAATTATTAGTTATTGAAATATGCATAGGTATTTTCATAGACTTATATCTGAAGCTATGTCTACAACTGATGTCCATTTATAACTAATAAGGTAATAATCATTTTCGTTTATATAGGCCCTCTCATTGCAAAGTGCCTTGTCAGTCTCCTACTTTCAAATAAGAAATTTCCTGCAGTAAAGTGTTAAGCATGTAAATTTGATTTCACAGCAGATGTGCAAAAGTCATTGGTATTCTAGTTAACATTAACTGCAGTCTACGGATAATTTGTTGGGTGCTCTGCTTAACAATACAAATGGCGATCTCATACAGATGTTCACCACTTCCCTGTAGCTCAACAGGATGCAAGTGTGATATGTGTACATCTGAGCCTTTCTCTCCTGAGTAGTAAGTTCTGATTTTTTCAAACATGTGCCCAGTTAATATAGTGCATGGGCAAAATTTGATCAAGTAAAGTATTAATTAACTCTTGATATGCATTTCCAATTAGCAGTGAATGACAGTGTAATCCAGAGTAGCATACATTTTTGTCTTTCTAATGGATGTTATTTGGGGTATGATATGTGAATATCAGTTTTATTTTTCCTTTTTTGCCACAACATTCTTCTCATGGTGGTGGCAGACAGCAACAGCAAGGGCAAGTACAGTTTTATTAGACTAGTCCAAGCTTCTGTTTGCATCATGCCTGCTAATAATTCATTGGCCAAGACATGACATATATGACATATGGCTAGGCTCAAGGGAGGGTCATTATATCAATCTCCTTATACCTACCATGGAAAAGCATTGGAATGTTACATGGCAGAGTGTGTGAAGACAAAAAAGGTAAATTATTGGGTTGATAAGTGTAAACTAGCACAGTCTTCACACCAGCCATAGTTATTCAAGAATTTCTAATATGTGAAATTTTTCACCTTTATTTCAGCAGCCCCTCTCCAACCAAATACCCAGCTATAGTATCAGTCTCACGGGGTCCAAAATTGTATAATCTTTAACAGGTTTTGATATGGGTTCTTGATCTAGATAACTATACAATAAAAAGATAAATTATCTGCCCTTACAAACTCAAATTAAATGGCCTCAGCAATATTTCTGGTTAAACCTAGATGCTATGTGGTGAGGAGACCAAGACCAGAATGTCTTAAAAATATTATGCTTAACAGGTAAAGTTAAGATTCCCACCAACATCTCTCACCAGATGTCTTCATGAACAAACCTTCAGATAACTTGAACTACCCTTCAAGTTCTTTAGCAGAGGTGCCAGAGATCACAGAGCAGAGAGAAGCCATTTCCACTGTTTCCAAATCAAATTCATGACTCATAAAATCCATGAACATAATAAATATCTACTTTTTGTCATTCATTTAGGGAAAGAATAACTACAATAAGCACTTTCATTTGAATAAGAAAAAGCAGGAGGCATCATGGCACTCACTTGTCTGTATCAATTCTGAAATCTCTCCAGGGAAAATGTTGCCAGAAGAACACACTGGAATGAGATATGTTCTTTGATTAAGCCTTGGTTCCTCAAACTGAGAATGACCCAGCCCCTTTAGGTGTTGCTTTTGCTATAGCAAACATCTTTTTTGTTGTTGTCTTTTGCTTTTTGTGTGTGTGTTTTCTTTCTTTCTTTTTTTTTTCTGTTTTTTAGTAGCTAATGAAATTTTATTTACGTTACAAGTGTGACCATCTTAAAAACTTTATGGTTTTTCTATGCATCAGATTTGAGTTCATTGTGTGCACCGAAAGTTACACCCCAATTGTGCACATATTCATTATGTGCACCAAAAGTTACAATCCAGTTGCCTACCTGTTAGATTTACAGTTACTGGTATCTTTACATGTCAGGTTGTTATGATAACAACATCATTAGGATTCCTAGGAATCCATTTTTCCAGATGAGGAAATTCTACTTGGCAGCTTTAATTCTTCAATTCTTTGTCCTAACAAGGCATCTCAGAAAGCCTTGATTCAATCTTTGAATTAAAGCAATGTACTAATATGAGAATCTTTTACTTTTTTGAGAGGCTGAAGCTGAGAATAATTTTTATTTTCCAAACTAGCAATTTCCAGAATATCTAAGCACTCCACATGCCTGCTAAATGCTGCTTGGAAACTGGCCAGTGCTTTATCCTGCACTTTTCTTTTAGAAAATTACCATGAAGAGTGCACTATTCACAACAGTGAAAACTTGGAACCAACCCAAATGTCCATCAAC